>NC_138731.1:21619107-21951258 GCF_965113295.1 Leuciscus leuciscus | reverse complement strand
AGCAGTGAGTGACAGATTAATACATTTTGGTTGCAAAGATAAAACTGCTGTATATACAAAGGTATTCAAAACATCTGAGATTCTAAATCTAATTTAAACCTGAATTTTTATTCTACTTTTATACAGTAAAGGTCTGAGACCATTAGTCTGGAAAAAAACAATGTAGTGATGTACATTCAACTTTTGTATCTTCAATTTAAGTAAAAACATTTTATAAAAACAATTTAATACAAATTCAATTGAAAAACAATCAATTTCATTACTGGCCTTGGGCCTTAAATGAATACAAAGGTTTAGTTTTTTTGTTTTAGATATGGCAATGAAGGTTTTGTTAACATTTGTTTGTGCTGCTAGTCATCATAACAAAATAAATGTGTCTACCTGTGCTTTAGTGTAGTCATACTTATGAGGGTGTTCCGCCATGTATTTTCTGAACGTGTTTCGGGTATCTTTTTCAGGAGCAACAATATACGGAGTCTGTCCTTTCTTATCCCTGAAAAAGAAATGGACTTCTATTTAGAATTGAATGAGCCATCTCACCACATGAAAGCTTATTCATGCAGTATGTTTTTATTGCTTCTAATTGATTATTATAGTGATTCTGCATGTGCGCACTTGTTAGCTGGATCACTCCCTGCATCCATTAACAGCTTGATGACTGATTTCTGTCCGGCTGCGGATGCCACATGCAGTAAAGTAAAGCCTGCTGAGTCAATGGGCTTGTTGAGAAGACATAAAACCCTTGAGGTAGGATTCTCTTCAGTTTTTCTCTCTCCTCCATCCTTTTCCTCTTCCTGGTCCTCTGGTAGTGTCAGGAAGGAGCGTAATGATTGGATGTCCCCTGTTTTACAGGCAGTGTAGAGAGCGTCCCTCAAACTGTACTCCCAAGACTCATCCACTTCATCTGAAAAGACAGTAGGAAAACTGTGATGCATGCAATTCTCAACTTAAAGGGGCAATTTCATATTATAATGCCAGTCATGTTTTTGCACCAAATAAATGGGCCATGTTTCTGTGGCATAAAGGCTTTTTGGCAACTGTGGGTTGTTTTTCGGCTCCAATATCAGTGTTTTACCTTCTTCTTGCTGATGTTTTTTGCCTTTGGGTTTTCTCCTGCTCCTTGACTTCCTCTGAGTTTCTTTAGAGTCGCCTTCACCTTCCAGTTCCCCTTCTTCCACAGTTTCATCATCTGCCTTTTCTTCAGTTATATCTCTGTTGCTTGAGTCTGAAGACAATAGAAAAAAATGTATATAAATAAACTTTTCTATCTTTAATAAAAACTTTTTATTTTTGTTCTGCAAAGGTTGTTACCTTCTCTCTTCTCTTTCCGTTTCCTCCTTTTCTTCCTCTTAGGCTGTACCTCATGTTCTCTGAGGTCCAGAGTTCCCAGTGTCACCTCCACCATCTCTAGCGTTCCTGAGTCTTCATTCTCTGAACTTTCTACTTCACCCTCTTCTTCCTCTGCAGGCACTGACCAAAAAAGAGCGCTTAAGTAATTTTTTTTTTTAGAAACACAGCATTTAAGACACAGTCAAGTGTTAAGACGCACCATTAGTGTTTGGGATTGGATGACTAACAGGTTTAGGAGTTTTCTTCTTCAACACTCTCTTCAATGGACCGAGAATACTGGAGATTTCTGTGTCTTTTTCTGAAATTTAACAGGCATTCATTTTAAAATGAAAGAAATTAAAAGATTGTATAGAAAAATCTATTACATTGTAGTAAATCTCAACGTACGATAAACATGTAGAGTTGAGAGCAGATCAAAGACTCGCTGTACTTCACTAAATGTTGCTCTACGTGTGGCAAAAGGAAGTACGCGGACTCTCTGATCTTTTTTGTCCAATGGTGCTCCACGACCTCCAAAAAATATGGTCTTGTTGTAACTTGGTGCTCGTAGGAAGATGGCACTTGTCTCCTTCAAGTACTCAGCCCAGCTTTCCAGAAGATCATGAATATCCTGGTTAAAATAAGCATGCATGTACATCAATAGAGTGCAACAGTGAATTTTCCCATTTATTTCTCTGGGGATAAAAAAAAAAAAAGTCTTGGTACAAGAGTTATGAGACATGAACCAAGCCAACCTGCTACGAGGTGAATCATAGCATTACAAACTTTGGTAACACTTTATTTCTATAGTCCACTTTAGACATTCAACTAACTATAAGTAACTTTGCAGCTACATGTCAACTAACTGTCACTAGAGAATTAGTAGACTGTCTGCTTAATATATGGTAACACTTTATTTTGATGGTCCTCCAACAGATATTCAACTGACTATAATGAACTTGGCAACTACAAGTCAACTTATTCTACTAACCCGAACCCTAACACCTAACCATAACCTAACAGTCTACAAATACTCTAATGAGACTTAGTCAACATGTAGTTGAAAAGTTACTTATAGTTAGTAGAATGTCTAAAGTGGACTATCGAAATAAAGTGGAACCCAAACTTTTATTTGAAGCAAAAAAGTTTTTGAAAATCAGACAAAAAGACAAAGGTACAAGAATGTGTACTTGACTGCTTTAGTGAGGGAAAGAACTACAATCCCACGAAGCATTGCAAACAGCATAACTGAATTAAAAGTGATCGAGAAATATAAAACTACTTGTTTAAAAAAGTTGATTGTATATATAAACAGTATATTTTAAATTTATTGCAAAATATACACATATAGACAGTGCTACAAGGGAGTGGGTGGAGCTACACAGCAATTTTTGCATGTATTGATTGTTGTGACTCTGGTGGAATTGTGAAATTGGTGGAATTTTCTGAACATCATCATGGGTAATTTTGGGTTTTTACCACGAATTCCACTGTTAAACACAATTACTTTAAAATAAGTTGAAATAATGTGGGCTGATGGCTTCAAAAGCAGCAAATACCACCGATGAACAACCTTGTAGCTCACACAGTAGGGCTGTCTTTAAAGGTTTATAAGTTATTGTTAAAAATCAATTTCCCTATGAAAATTTGTTTGAGTTTTTACTTCCAGAACCTGACTGTTGCACTCTATAACAATTACACTCTATAACAATTACACTCATACATTATGTGGCAGTAAATGTTATTCAAGCTTTTATACATAACAAAGGGTGTAAATTCAAAATAGACATTTATATTAATGAAAACACTGGATTCGTACCTTGTGCATCGCTGCCTCATTGTAACGCCTGAGGGCTGCCCCTGCAGATTTAGGCACATGGCTGCGGTTCTGAGAGTCCCTCAGTCCCTGCGCAGTCCCTCGCTTCGCTCTCACTGTGTACCGATGGAACGTCTTGTGCTGCAGAATCTCTTTTCTATACATTACACAAATCAATTTGGGAAAAACAATTTATTAACTTTTTAAAATTTATAAAATATTTGTGCTCATAGAAGAAATTTAGAACTTTTCACTGACCCCTTAAAAACCGCTCCAGCAAAGTGTCCACCACCAGTCATCAGAATGACCCAAATAGTGCTGTTTGATATTTTCAATAAAGAGGAAACCGAGTCTTCATTGTCCTGAAAATGAAATATGATAATAGAATTAGATGAGACAGAAAGAATAGAGTGCTGCAACCTAGTCCTAATTTTGGAACTTCCCATTCCATTGTCCTGAAGTCAATGGGTTTTTTGGTTAAATGTCTGAAATAATCTCTGCGGTTAACACAAGCTTAAGATATTTTCACGCTTTATTCTATGACATAAAATACATCAGTAATACCACATTTGATCATTTTTAAAGCTTTTACTTTTCTTGAAAAAGGTGGTTGCCAGTAAGTGGCTAAATGTGACAACAAAGTTTGTTGGGGACATTAAACATCACGTCAAAAAGGTAAACAAACATCTATTGAGTGGTCCACTTTTACAGCCTCTGCACTCTTGGTATATGAAATGGACTTATTCCTATTTTTGAACTGTCACCTTTGGCATATAATGCAACAAGGATTGCTAAAGTCAACAGATTTTATTAATAGACCAACCAATCTCTGTGTAAAAATAAAAACAATTATGCTGCCATCTTTCTAAAGCCATTTCCCCCTCCTGTAATTTGGCTCAAAATCTCAGGTGAAAATGGTTTTATTTTGACCCCCGCTCTACAAAATAGTAGATTACTCTGTAAATATTCTTCTATGGCATTTAATACTTTGTCTTTCATCACTATTTATGCTAGTCTTTCTTTAGAAAAAAATATTAAAGGGGACATATCATGAAAATCTGACTTTTTTTCTATAAGTGCTATAATTGGGTCCCCGGTGCATCTACCAACCCAGAAAAGGTGAAAAGTGACAACCCAGTAACTTTGGATTTGGTAAACCTTTCTTTGCAAGCATGTAAAACAATAAGCTGATCAGATTTCGCTCCCCTTCTGACGTAGGAAGGGGATATTATTATAATATCACCGCCCCTTAATCTGCACGTTTCCACACCCAAAAAGGGGCAAATTTGACAAGCCATAATAAATTATCTGGGGGGTATTTTGAGCTGAAATTTCACAGACACATTCTGGGGACACCATAGATTTATATTACATTTTGTGAAAAGGGGCATAATATGTCACCTTTAACAAAATCTAAAAATTTAGCAGGGGAAGTTTCTGAAATTAGATTGATTTGACACTACTTTTAAATCAACCCTATTGGCTTTTTGTCAGTGTAAACATTATTTGTGACCCTGGATCACAAAACCAGTCTTATGTTGCACGGGTATATTTGTGGCAAAAGCCAACAAAACATTGTATGGGTCAAAATTATAGAGTTTTCTTTTATGGCAAAAATCATTAGGATATTAAGTAAAGATCATGTTCCATGAAGATATTTTGTAAATTTCCCACCTTAAATATATAAAACATTTATTTTTGTGAATGGATGCAGCACTATCGCCAATAGAAATGGACAACTTTAAATGCGATTTTCTCAATATTTCGATTTTTCTGTACCCTCAGATTCCAGATTTTCAAATAGTTGTATCCCGGCCAAATATTGTCCTATCATAACAAACCATACATCAATGGAAAGATTATGTATTCAGCTTTCAGATGATGTATAAATCTCAATTTAAAAAAAATTACCCATAAGACTGGTTTTGTGGTCCAGGGTCACATTTGAACTAAACTGAAGTGAAATTGGTAATTAAGTGTTTGTAAATAATTTTTCTCTTCTCTCCTATCACTTCATGCCCCCAAAAATGCCCCCCAAAAATAAATAAATCATTATTCACCCCATCATTAAAAATTCCCCTGAAAATAATAATCTGTTCATTGGGGATTCGTCTTGGTGAAGGATCTGGCATAGATGAACAAATCTGAGAAATTATGGCTACATTTACTCACTCTCTTGCTTTGCAGAACACAGCGATACAATGAGAGGTACTGTCCCTGCATGTTTTGAAAGACTATTTTGGTGGAATGTCGACATGGGGACTGATCTGTGTCCAGAGCACTGTCTTTCTCCTCAGGGGCTACTTCATCTCCAGGATCTTCATCAAGATCCTCATCCTCACTGTCTGAGTCTGAACCCGAAATGCTTGAAATATCGCCTTTTGACAAAAAGAGAAAAACGGAAAGATTACACTTATGCAACTGGATGACACAAAAGAGTTTCTCATTGAGGTCATTCGAGCATTCACAAATCTACCTGTCCCAGTCTTCTTCTCAAACTCCTCCACTGTGACCGCTGATCTTCCTTCCAGCCGCTGTCTCAGGTTAAAGCGGTGATAATCAAGTTTGTAATGCTCCATCTGATCAAAGATTGGGGATGCATTAACATACATATTACATTTCTTTCTATCCCTCACACAAAGCTATCATGTGGCTTTAAAAGATTTGGATGGCTTTTATGGTACTTTTACGGTGCTTTTTGGTCACCATTCATTTTCCCTGTATGGAAAAGTGCAGAATGCTTAATATTTCTTTTTATGTTCCACTGAAGACGTGAGTTTGGAACAACATGAGGGTGGAGAAAATATATGCAATAAAAATATATTATATTATATATTATATAAATATATATATATAAAATCAATAATTTATTTATATATTTATCCATTGTTTTTAATATGATTATTTCATTCACATTGCTTCATGGGATTGTTTGGGATTCCAAACCCGTAAGACTTTCATTCATCTTTGGAACACAAATGAAGATCTTTTTGATGAAATCTGAGAGATTCCTGTCCCTCCATTTACAGCCAACGCAACTACTACTTTTAAGCTTCAAAAAGTTCATATAGAGATTGTAAAACTAATCCATATGAATTAAGTGGTTTATTCCAAACTTTTCTGAAGAGACTTGATCGCTTTATATGATGAACAGATTGAATTTAGGCTTGAATTCACATATAAACATTCATCAACTCACACATAAGTTTTGGTAAATGGAAGCTCAAGCATGTTCGCTTGACGTGCAAGAACCAATAAGGGTTAATCCTCATGTTACGCACCACATTTGGGCTTCCGCAGGAACCAATGAGGTTAATTCTCGTGTTACGCAGCACGTTTGAGCTTCCACAAGAACCAATGAAGTTCATTCTCGTGTTACGCAGCACGTTTGAGCTTCCACAAGAACCAATGAAGTTCATTCTCGTGTTACGCAGCACGTTTGAGCTTCCACAAGAACCAATGAGGTTCATTCTCGTGTTACGCAGCACGTTTGAGTTTCTGCAGGAACCAATGAAGTTCATTCTCGTGTTACGCAGCACGTTTGAGCTTCCGCAGGAACCAATGAGGTTCATTCTCGTGTTACGCAGCACGTTTGAGCTTCTGCAGGAACCAATGAGGTTCATTCTCGTGTTACGCAGCACGTTTGAGCTTCTGCAGGAACCAATGAGGTTTGTTCTGGCGCATAAAGCAGGTTTGATTGAGCTTCTGTTTATGTTCGCTGATCAATGTTTAAATGTGAATAAAAGTATAAATTCAATGTGTTCATCCTATGACGTGTTCGTGTCTCTCAACAACCATAAACAAATCGCATCAGCTTTGACTTTTTACCTGCTCCTCGCGACTCTCAAAACGACACTGACAGGACAAGCAGAACATCCTGTCAGACACCTCTCCGACAGATACAGTCTTTCCTCCAGCATCTGTGAGTGTTATGAAGTTTATGGTATAGATTTAAACACCTGTCAGCAGCTGTATGTGACATCATTAGAGCAGTCTGACTCTCTCACCCTCACTGGATGTTTTAGCAGCAGAGGGCTGGGGAGGTTCAGGGTTGCTCTGCAGTCCAAACACTTCTCTCAAACCTGCGGTCACTGTCTGATCAGCGCACAGCGAAAACACACTCCGCAGCTCCGGGGATGCCATGATTCAGTCGACAGAATAAACCACCACCACTATCACCTAAAATACACGAGTGAAAGAGGGAGAGAGATGGCACGTCATGACAGCGAGAGAGAGAGAGTTAAGCAAAACACAGGACAAACATTGTGAGTGACCTGACCTTTAGTCATTACACTAAACATCCGAAGAATATGGACTGCTGATAAAACCAAAACAATGTCCATGTTTTCTCTCCATTTGACAGCCGCTTCTCTACCAGAGTAATGCCTGATTCGGCGAAATATAACACTGAGCTGCTGTCTCTAAATTTAGCTAAATTAATTATAAATGGGTTAAAAGTAAATGTATTTATTTACCTTTTTGGCAAAAACATCGGTCCTTTACGGTGTGACTTTATATTTTCAGTACGAATAAGCTGACATGAATCATATTACATCACACGTGTTAGTGCTCTACGGTGGCCGTGAAGTGTCATAAAACATTCAACTCAGTGCATTAGTTCAAAGTTTATAAGATGCTTGATGCCAAGGAAGGCATATTCTGATATTAAGGTAGCAATATATTTTCATGTAAATAAATCTTAAATAACTAAAAATAGTAGCCTAAGTGTGATTTTAAGTCAACATTAATTGACTTTCATATCTTCATTCTACAAAAGCCAGAAGAAATTATTAAATATTATCTGTAAAATATTTATTTGTATTATATTGTTAGTGTATCGTATTCAATTTCCGTTTTTTATATGTATTTGCATTTGGTTTTTTGAACTAAAAAAACTACTGTCCCAAAGTTTTACATAAATAAAACTTCCACTGAAGAAAGTCATACCAGTTTGGAACAACATGAGCATGAGTAAATGATGACAGATTTTTTTTTATGATGCCTTTAAAGTCACCATGAAATCAACATTTTTATTATTTATGCACTATTGAAGTATTTATATTAAATAATTTATCCATGCACATTATTATAAAAAAAATGTGTGGCCTCATAATCTTTCATCAAAATAACTTCCCCCCTGTCTTACAGCATCATCTCTTCTGATATGTTTACTGGTATGAGGGGGGCAGGACAACCTGTCACTGTCACCCACATGTAGGGTGACCAGACGTCCCGTTTTTCCAGGGACAGTCCTGTGTTTCAGCTCTCTTTTTAGAGCTAAATTTTGATTAAAAATCATGTATCATCTTTCTTAAAATGTATTTTTTCCTGACCGATAGAGCAAGTCTTCTTTCACGCAAGAATAGCCAAATCAAAGGTAGCCAATCACATCTTGGTATATTTTGAAGAATAAAATTACCATCCAATCACAATCGTCTCTTGATAGTGAAGGCATGATCTGATGTAAGTGTCAGTGATAGAGAGCGCGGAGGAGATCAAGTCCAATGCAAAAATGTCAAAAAGAAGAGTGTGTATATTTAAAGTTTAAATTATTAAAAAGGGGTCACTGTCAGAGCAAAGTAAATTAAGATGTGACATGACATCACAGCAATAGCAAACCACAACCATCCAATGAATTCTTGATGGACAAAATCAATCCCCACCCAAAAATAAATTCTTGTTCGAGAAGCCGCTTCACTCATATCACAATAGGGAAGAAAAACTACCACAACTTCTGTGTCATGCTGACTTTAACATTCTTTTATTTTTTTTCTTTGAACTGTTACCCTGGATGTGTCTCCAGACTAAAGTTTGAAAATTCAGCACATCCATTTAAATTTATCATTGCCAAAGGACAATCTTTTGAATCTTGAATCATTACAGCAATGACCTTCAATGAACATTTTAACTGTGCTTAGAATTCTTGGAAATAACAAAAGTAGTAAGAAATAACAAAAATACATGATGTAAAAAGTCACTATAGTTTTACATCTTTATTGCGGCTTAATTTTACTAAATGTCAAAAATAAATGTTGAACACAAAAGATGTGTTCACTTCCGTGCTCGTCTTTTTCTCACTGGCTTTTCAGTAGACTTACTGGATGAGGCTGGTTTACCTTGATTTTCACCCTGTGAAACTGGAAATTGAGATCAGTTAAAAATCAACACATACACATTAGTCTGCCAGTTCAGTACCTGCAGACTCCAGAAATCTAGAGACCATGATCCGTACCTTCCTCTATGTTTGAAGAAGCTTCCTCCAGTGCTTTCGTCAGCTGCTCACGTCTGAGCTTCAGATTACGCTCCTGCTCCATCAGGCCGCTTTTCTCCTCCTGCAAACTTCTCACAAGAGCTTGCTTTGACTCCACAGAACTGTAACAAAATGGCTTTGAAGAATCAGATGCATCTATGGACAAGGTCTTTAACCAAATTCGTATTAGATCGAAAACTAATCCAAGCAATAACACAACGTATTCTTTTGGAAGGATCAAACTGAACAATAGAAATACAGAGGGCTGGTAGATCAGCTCTGTTACTGGATGGTCATACCTAGTCAAAGTGAATTCTTCTAACTGACTGGCGAGACTTTTCTTCAGCTGCATGAGAGCGTCCAGTTCAAGCAGTGAATTCCAGAGGCCTTCATCCACCTGGACCATCATCATTATCCTTCGGTCCATCTCCTCTCTGCTAAAGTAATATTAACCTCTGAGCCGATTCATGTCTACAATAGAAAGGGCACCTAAAGCCCTGATGCATGCAGCCAATTACTTCATAAATTATATAATATTATTCATTTTTAAATAGGCAAAGTGCTTCTGAACGATATTAAACGTTGATTTGGTTTGTTCTTAAGGTAAAATGATGGCATATGATTTTTCTACTAGGTTTAGGACATAAATATCTCATGCTGAGTCTTCATTTCAGATAGATAATGATGGTATAGTATTAATTATAATTACCATTTGTTAACATCTTTGTTTACTTGCTCCACCTCGTCTTTAGTAAGCTGTAGTTCAGTTTTGGCATCATCGAGTTGTTTTAACAAATCCTGACAGCGACAAACAAAACAAAATAAAACGTGAGTCACGCAAACGCATATGTGAAGTTCGTACTAATTACCGAGGATAAACCACAGACTATAACAGTTGCGAGTCTCACCTGAATTTCCGTATCGTCTTGAAAGATGAATTTCTGAGAAATTAATGGGGTCTCCATTACAGCAAAGTGTGTTTACTCCCACACATACCAATCGCGTTTTGTACCACACACGTATCCTTCTAAATAATTTCCGAGGAAATCTGATTGGATGATCAACATACTACATTGCCGAACTTTATTTTAGCCTATATATTCTTCTATTCAATTAAAACTGAAAAAAGGCATTGTATTTTTACGAGACCGATAGTAATAAATTATCGGATCATCAGAATGATTGCAACGTGGGACACATACAAACATGAACTATAATTGAAATGTTAACAATAGAATATAAACATTTACTTAGTTCAAAGAACTTACACTGAAGTTTTTTGATGTCCGCCTGAAACGTGGCGCTTATGGAGCCCGGATAGCTCAGTCGGTAGAGCATCAGACTTTTAATCTGAGGGTCCAGGGTTCAAGTCCCTGTTCGGGCGGAAAAAAGTTTTATGTGATGGTGGAACAAATAAAAACACCTAACTTATATGAAAATAGTACTTAAGTATGTGTAAGAGCATGTGACAATTAAAAACAGCGTAGAGAGGAAAAACAAACATTTGGTTGGCCACCGAGGTTACACATTATGTAACAGGAAGCTGGCGAAGAGTACTTAAATAGCAGGCAGCATGAACCTAGACAGCAAACCTCAGTGCACTCATGGAGTACACACTGCTTCTCGTCCTCCTCTTCTTCTTCTTAGCAGGACCATGTTTATCCCTGCCTGCTCAGGTAACTGCATAGGAGTCAGTGTATGTGCTGTTTATATTAATCAAAACCACATATTTTAATACATTTATTCTGCAGATTTCCTCTCACTCGAATTTAGGAGCGAGAAGACAAAGGAGAAACTACGCTGGTATTTTGTATTATATTAAATGATCATTATTCGTTGAAAATCAATTACATTTTAACACTTACATGTATCTCTTTGCCAGATGATAATGAAGAAAACGATCAAACTGCAATGGACAAGATCATAGATGTAAATGACTATCAAGGTAAAGCTTTTGTAAGTCTGTGAAGATGCGAATGATCTAGCTAATGTCTTACTGTAATATTTCTTAAAAAAATAATGGCTACTTCCAAAAAGGTCCCCAAAGAACTTTTCAGTGAACAGTTCTTAAAATAAGCATTTTTTCTTAGTGTGAAGAGCAATGTAATAATCTAAAGAAACTTTTTTTCACACTATTCAGAACATTTTGTGCAATGGAAAAGTTCCATGGAGGTCCATAGATGCCAAATTAAGAATCTTTATTCTTCTGCTCTAGGCGTCTTTTCCGTGGATGGCACCAACCTCAGAGAAGGAGATATAGCCGTATCCAGTAGGAGTCAGAAGAACTGTTTTGCCAGGAGTTGCCTGTGGACCAAATCCGTGGATGGAAATGTGTACATTGCATACTCACTCTCTCATGCGTACAGTAAGCAGGCTTTTTAATTTTCATATACACTGCCACAGGAGTCACCAACTAAGTAAATCTTATTATTTGGTTTTGATTGTTCCTCTGCACAGGCGAAGCAGACGTGAAGAACATTAAGAAAGGCATGGAACTCATTGAACAGGACACATGTGTGCGCTTCGTGCCCAGAACTCACCAGAGGGACTACCTGGATATTCAGCCCAAAACAGGGTATAAACATCAGATTTATTTCCTGAGATGCATGATTATTCTGAGTGATTCTTATCATTTTTTATGGTCAATACTGTAGGTGCTGGTCATATCTGGGGGCACGTGGTGGCAGACAAACCATTTCTCTTCAGACACCCGACTGCACCGGGTCAGGGGTCACCGTCCATGAGCTCATGCACACCCTGGGCTTCGTGCATGAGCAATCCCGAGCCGACCGGGACAAGTATGTCACCATCATGTGGTCCAATATATGGAAAGGTAAAGTAGCATTTGTATATTTCATATTCTTATACTTAAGAGTCGATATGCAATTTTATCGCTCACTTATTCTTCTGCTCATAAATATAGACAGGCTGAGGAATTTTGAAAAGTTTAAAACCAACAACTTGGACACCCCCTATGACTACGGCTCTGTCATGCACTTTGGAAAGTATGTTGACACACAGTACATTTTAAATGATAACTCAGGGATATAAGAAACTGCAATTATGTAATTTGATTCTCGGTCATTTCAGGTATGCCTTCTCTGAGGACGGTGAACCAACTATTGTACCAAAAAGGAACCGGAATGTGAAGATTGGACAGAGATTTGGGCCCAGCGACTTGGATATAATGAAGATTAATAAACTGTATAACTGTAATGTGTAATGAAATCCATTCACAACAACAAATGATCCATCACAACGCTAAAGTCTGACATTATTAATGCATTAATGCTTTTACTTCTTTTATTGTAACATTTTAACATTATATGTTTAAAGTAAAATGGCTGATTGTGAAGATTTCTTGCTAATTAAATATAATAAGTAATTAGGAACATTCTTTTGTAATCTCAACTGTAACCTGCTGTTTAAGTATATTCTGTCTTACTCTGTTTCTGACACCTTGATGCCTTAAATAAACACAATATATTAATAAACCATGTCTATATATATATATACATATACATATAATCTCTGATATTTCATTTAAGCTTTCATTGCATTGAAAAATAGTAATTATTAGGTGAAAAAGAAAATCTCCAAATGAGAGTCAAATCAGTCAAACTGTTGACAATCAAATGTTAAAAATAGTGTTCAGAATCATGATCTCAGAGCTAATAAATACGTATGAAGGCATGAATTACACAAGCTGAATTTAAAACAACCTGTTATTTGTAGTAATGCAAAAATTATATGTTAAAGAAAAGGGTGAGGGGTTGTTTATTTGCACCGCATTTTGGTATAATGTCAATACAGCACAAATGAAGAAGATGTTGAGTTTGAACACCTGCACGTTGAGCTTGGTCAGAGTGAATAACGCAAGAATCAGCAAGACTTCAAATTGCCATTGTAGTGATCGCCACCTTAAAAAAATGCTGAAGTGTCAAGAAAATACTAACTGATAGCAACATGAATGCTTTCCAAACCTTTCATCAGGGAAACGCATGAATATGAAATAATGACACGCTACGTCATGCTAACCCTCCATTTGCAACCTGGAGTAAAGATGGGTGTTACCCTGAGAGTATAAATTCTTGCTCCGAGGGCCTTAATATGCAAAACCCGATTACATCCAGAACACCATGACGCACTCAAAAGTGACCACCATTATGCTCTGTGTTGGTATTTTTGTGGGATTGGTGTTAGAGTCCTGGTCTTTACCTGTGCAGGTAAGAGTACTACTGCAGATATGTTGACGTTATTCATATCCTTCGAATAAATGTTTTTTTGTTTTTGTATTTTTTGTATTAGAACTCCTCGTTGGTCCATCAGACAAGGCTGAGGTCAAAGAGAGAATATTCAGGTAAACTGGTACTTCATGCTGAGCAGTCAAGGCTGTTACAATGAATTGATGTAAATGTACCATTCCTAACCTTCTCAACAGAGCAATACGTGGACCCAGAGGAGATGAATGCCATGGACAGGATCCTCAGAGCAAACCAACGTATGTGCATGACAGATACAAACATAGATTTACAGGGAATTACTCCTTGCGCATTAAACATGTGGTTATCTTCCTCCACCACCAGTGTCCAGAGGTTTTCCATTACTGGAGGGTGACATACTGACTTCAGGATCCCGGAGTGCCATCACATGTTTAGGAGATTCTTGCCGCTGGCCCAAATCTGTTGATGGTTTTGTGTATGTACCTTACATCATGTCCCCACTATATGGTGAGTAAGATTTCTATATTAAACTCCATAACAGGTTTTGATAAATATTTTTGGTCAAAGTTAAATCAAGGTCTTTGATATGAAATAATAAATGATAGGATTTGTGTCTCAACAGATGATATGGACAGAATCACCATAGAAACGGGAATGTTGGACATTTCCTCTGCAACATGTGTGAAGTTTGTGCCTCGCACACATCAAGCAAACTTCATTAATATCCAGTCTAGATCTGGGTGAGTCCATTGTAGACATACACAGTCACTTTTATTAACTTTCCATTTAATATTTCCTCTACAGTCTGTTCTGTATTCTTGCTTAGTATTTTAATTTTTTTATGATCATAATCAAATCTTTTAAAATTATTTATTTTTATGACAACATGATATATTAGAATGATTTCTGAAGGATCATGTGACACTGAACAGATTTTTTGAGCAGAACAGATTTTTTTTTTTAAAACCTCAACATTTTGAACGCCATTAATTTATTTACCTATTTACTATTATGCTTGTCATCCACTGTCGTCCTCATAGCTGCTGGTCATATCTGGGAATGACAGGAGGCAGTCAGACTGTGTCTTTGCAGACTCCGGGCTGTATGTGGTCAGGAGTGGCGTCCCATGAGATAATGCACGCTCTGGGATTCGTACACGAGCAGTCCCGCTCTGATCGTGACCACTATGTTTCCATCCTGTGGGAAAACATCATAGAGAGTAAGTTTTTGTAACCAGCGCTGTAATTATTGAAGCCGATGTGTTCAGTATGACAGTGATGTACGGTTCCTTTCATATAGATCAAAGGCACAACTTTAAGAAGTATGAGACAAACAACCTCAATACAGTGTATGACTACAGTTCTGTCATGCACTATGGGAGGTGAGTATCGGAAAATCTATACAGTATGCATGCATCTGCTAAATTATTAGTGGATAATCTGAAATGCATTAAAAATTTAGCCCATATAGTTGCTTAAACATTCCCTTAAACCAAAGAAATTTGCTGATGCTCACACAGGTATGCCTTCTCAGAGGATGGGGGACCCACTATCATCCCTAAACCAGACCCTTATATTCCCATTGGCCAGCGAGACGGACCAAGTCCTCTAGACATTCACAAAATAAACATCTTGTATAACTGTGGTACAGTCATTTAAATTTTTGTCAAATTTAACACTTTCCAATAACTGACATTAACTAATAATCAGCAATACATTTGTCACAGTGTTTATTAATCTTTGTTAATGTTACAACTGTTAGTGTTGTTAGTTCATGTTAGTTTCATCAACAGACGCAACTTTGGATTTTAATTATCTATTAGTAAATGTTCAAATTAACATTAACTAGATTAATAAATACTTTAGGAGTGTTTTTCTTGCATGTTTGATGTTTCTTTCTTGTGTCCACTAGGTGGCTTTGTGTGAAACATCATTTATGAAAGAGCCTTATGGAATGGACCCACCATAATTCATTGATCAACATTTATTCACCTTTCCTTTTTTTTATTTTATGATGAAATTTGGCAATTAACATCTGAAAATGTATTCATAAATATCATTAAGTTTTGGGCGAGTTTTAACCTGAACTAATCTTGCCACATAGTCAGTAAAATTTTACCATGAATTTTATTTTAGAAATTAAAAACATTCTCATCATAAAACATGTATATTCAGGTCATTGTACTGTATGTATTAATTGCATTTTAATGTATTTTTGAATAAATTAATAGATCCATACAAAATAAGCGTCATTCTATTATTTTTACTCATGGGGGAACATAAAAGATTACAAACCAGTCATATTTTGTCTCGAGTCATAGTTGTGTGTCATTATGAAAGATTCGACAGAAAAGAGAATTCAAAGCACATCATAAATGCAAACACACATCAGTAACTACCTTGGTCCAGTGGCCGGATGATATTCTCACAAGTTCCAGTGAGTGCATCTGGGCTTCTAGTGTGCACTCTTGCGTTGGAAACCCATCCTGGACAGCCTTGACCTCCGCCGCCTCTTTCTGCGAATTCTTGCAGTCACCTTTTGCTTTTCACTGTCCAGCATGAGTAAACTTCTCAGGAAGTTGAAGGAGAGGTAGAGAGAAAGATATGTGAGAAAAAGATAACAGGACCAGAGAATCAACATCATTAAAAATCTAGCTAGAGATCTAGCACCAGAAATAATGCAGTGGACAGAATATCCCAATGGCACCGTTTTAAAATGTGTTGTCTTCAGATAGACATAGCAGAGAGTGTCAAAATTTCACTCAATTCTGTTTTCAAACCCATTGAAAAAAAGTGCAGCAACTCTGCGTGTTATGTAAAACAAGTCCTACCTTCCTCTGTTCTAATCAGCTTACACTAGATTAGATTGTTCTAACCAGTGTCATGACATGACACACACCTATCTCATATTATGACTCAATACTCTCTGTAGTTCAAATAGTTCAACAAACAAACAAACAAACAAACAAACAAACAACGGTATGATTATTTAGTAAAAGGGAAACAATTAAAACAAATTTTTTTTTTACAATTCTGTTAAATATTATAAAATAATTATTACAGGAATATCTTATTAAACTTTTTTTTAATTTTAAATAATATTATTTTAAAGGTGAATTCTTCTCAAACCCCTCTGGATTCATACAATAGGCCTACCCTACAGGCCTACACAGAATTATTCAATATTGTCATCAATATTTAACATCGAAAAACAAACCTTTTGCTTAGCATATATTTTTTGCTACTGATTTTCAAATTATGGAATTTAAAGAGCCTCGATTACATGTTATACAGCATGATATCGCCCCAAATGTTCAATATACAGCAGTAAACAGACAGTAAACGCGTCTCCGAGTCGCCTAGTGGCGCTGTCCCCAGCACGCGCATTGACGCACGCGGGCACGCGGGCACGCGCGCAGTGCTCATTTCAAAACACTCGACTTAGCGGTTTCAAATCCGGATGCTGCAGAAAGGCAGAAACATAAGATTAAAACACGTATATCCGAGGTTTTGCGTGTTATTTCAGACCGCAATACGTGAATGGACATTGTGAAGTAATTCGTGTTTTTAAAAGTAAGCTACTACGTTATATTTGCACTTTAACAAAGACTTATAAAGCTCTCTATACGCATTGACTAAATTAACACTCTTCTGCAGACATACCGTTGCATATATATTATGGGGACCAGCAATTGTTTGGATAGCCACATCCTTCATATATATATATATATATATATATATATATATATATATATATATATATATATATATATATATATATATATATATATATTACCTGATAAATAAATTAAAGTTTGAAGCTGTCCAAGCTGTCAAATAATGCTAGCATATTAATCTTATAAATTTACAATATACTGTCAATAGAGTCCCATAACTGATAATCTGAGTGTGTAATATTAGCCCTTTTCTGGATAGATTTGTAGGTGATCTGCAAAGCACTTCATAACAAATCATAGGATATGAGTGTTAGTATACTGCCATTGTGCTAATTGTTCTTTATTAACATTTCATCACTGATGAAATCAAAATGTTCTTTATTTATTGTGAGCAAATTATCCGTGCGTGTTATTCCAAATACTAAAAATGTTTATGTCAATCTCTTATTGAAATGTTATTACTTGCTTTGCTGTCACTTAAACCCTCTTGTTTTTCAGCCCCTAATCACCTATAGTGAGTGATTTATTTTCACAATCCAATCAATTCCCAATGGATAATATCTTACATTCCAATCTCACTTTTTTTTTTTTTTATACTTATTGTGTAATATCCAGTTCAAAGGGTTTCATGTAACCTTTAATCATTTCATTCAAATTATTTTATTTTTTTCACAGCTGATGGCCAGGTATGGAATCAGAACTGTTGATTGGATGGCAGCAGGAGAGGGCGGAGCTGAGGGCGGAGTTATCACATCTGCAGGATGAGTTAGCAGAGAGCAGAGCTGAGAGGGAGGAGCTTGAGTCTCGAGCTCAAGCTTTGACTGACAGGGTGAGGAGGAGGAAGCCATTGGTGTGTGGGGTCCATCAATAACAAAGTGAACTGATGCTTAACTGATGGTCTCTCTGTGTGTTTGTACCCATGCTGTTTAGCTGTCTCAGACACTGGACCCTTCTCTGTCATTATCAGTGCGTCTGGACGATGAGCAGAGAGAAGGGCGGAAAAAGCTCAGAGAGGGCAGAGAGAGAGAAGCCAGACAGGCTCTGCTCATCCATAAACTTCAGAACAAGGTCTGGACTCACACACACATTTTATATTCCTTCATATAACTGATGGCTGAAGATCCTTGTAGAGATTTATCTTTCTAGTTTCACGGATCTTGTATTGTTCTAATTTTATATCTAAAACATTTAAGGGGGATTCACACATACAGCAATTTGCAGTGGGAGCGAGACTGGAAGTTATTAATTTACAGTGCAGTTTAGTAATTCCATGACATGAGCAACAGCAAAGTTGAGAGAAGTTTAACTCTATGCTTGTGATTCTCTACTTTTATTTACTCCAAGCCGTTCTCCACAACAATATTTGAAGCCCTCTCCCCTTTTTAATTTACAAATTAAAATAAGTAACTAAAATAATTATAATTAATTTGTGAAGCCTGGGATTTATAAAATAATAAAATGTCTGTAGTCAATATTAGTTTTTCTAGTTAACTCAGTTTTTAAGTATTTCTTTCCTATAAATACAATTTGTGAATGCAATCTCTGTAAAAGTATCTTTAAAAATCTTTAACAAAAATGGGAAAATTCATGGAACAAATCATGGAAATTTATTAGTCAGAAAGTGCGGGAACCCTAAATGCTACTCAGAGCTATTTCACTTCTATATATGATTTACCACTGCCCACATACAGTAATATAATAAAAAACATGATGCATTGAAAACCATGTTAGAAATGATTGCCATTCTATTTTGATTCGTGCACTGATAATCAGTCATCTTGTTCATGATATTATACATTTCTGTGATTTATATACAAACACTTTCCTCATGTCTTTTTTTTAGCAGCAAGAAAACTGATTCCTATGCCCACTGATAATGAAAGGGCATCTAGAACAGCCACTACGATCAGCAATAAAAAAACGCTGCTTATGTGAATGCCCCATTAGCCTACCCATTCATATCTCAGTTAGTACCAAACAGTCCCTCACTGGTAATTAATGTGCTCTCATGCATGTGTTTGTCAGGTGTTGGAGTACAGGGCTCGCTGTCAAGCTCTGGAGCAACACTCAATCAGCGAGGAGCAAGAGCTGAGGATCAGAGAGGTGAGACAAACAACAGTCCTCAGTGTTTTCCTGGAGAGCTGTGAGCATCACATTAACACTGTGAATTTCACAGAGGATGCTGCGGGATGAACGCAGTGACACTCTGGAGAGCACCCTCATCAGGCTGGAGGAGGAACAGCAGAGGTGCGGGAGCTGTGTAAGAACGATTTTTATGTTTTTAGTACTTGAATTCCTGTGACTGAGTTGTGTTTATTCACTGGAGCAGAAGTTTGGGGCTGTCGGAGGTCTGTGCTCTTCTGCGGAGTCAGCTCAGCCAATCAACAGAGGCTAATGACGCCCTGAGGGATGACCTGCGAAAGCTAACAGCTGACTGGTCTAAAGCTGTGGAGGAGGTGGTGGAGAAGGAAATCGATTGGCAAAAAGAGAAAGAGGTGAGGAAGAAAACTATACATATTAGGGATATGTGTGTTTGTCAGTAAAAATCTTGAGTTGGATTCCCAGGGATCAAAGTCAACACACATACTGATAAAACAATTATTTGCACTGTAAGTCGCTTTAAATTGGAAGCATCATTGAAATGTGTAAATGTAAATGTAAAAAAAGGTTTTAATGCAGTTTTTTCTTCCTGTTAGTCTTTTTAAACTGCTTCTTTTTAACAATTATTGTAATGGAAACTCATAGTTTATGTATGCTCCGTCTTGTCATGTAAAAACAACCAAAATGGCCGTTAAAGTTAGTTGGGAAGTAGTCTCAGCCTCAGACGTCACACCCATGGACCGTTGGCTGAACATCTGATGCATAATGCACACAAAAATGGGAAACATCGAAGTTGTCATCTGATTAAATTCTCCAGAATTTCCAGGAGATGTGTTTTTCGTTCTTTAATGGTCCGTTAATGGAAACAAAGCCATTGTGACGCCAAACTTCCATGACTTCCATGGAAGAAGAAAGCCGTCGTGTTTACAACTGTGACAATGAGCGCTTATCAGGATCAGCTATACGCTGTATTCTCAAATATATGTGAAGTTCACAGCGCCATTGTTGCAGTAAACTTGCACAACATTCTTGATTGAATTGCACGCCAGTATGTTATTGTGGGGATATTTTACATTTTCAGACCCCTAAACATGACGTGGATCAAAACGAACTGTGATTGGTTGCATTACATGTCGGTCAGACACCCTCTTGGGTAGTCCTTGGCCGCCGAAAGCTGCTAAGGAGTCCAGACCTTCTGCCGTCAGTCTGAAGGTCTGGCTACGCAAGACTAGTTGGGAAGCAACTGCTGATCTATTTGTCATTTACTAAATCCAGCATTACCAGGTGCACTTTTTTAATTCTCTTATTTTGCAAGAGGTTTTATCCTGCCACAACAAAGCCAGTCCATTTTTGGCAGTACGAGTGTTGCCCTCTGACTGAGGATGTAAATGCAGCAAAATCTTGTAGTTGTCATCTTGTAATTACGGTAATTCCAATGTGCAGCATTAAATGCAGTTTTCGCTCCTGAAATTTGTGATGTGAACGTGGCCTTAAAAGCAGGTTCATGAGCATTCAGTAGTTGCTTAGCAATGGCTCAGTTTTTCTGAGCTGATTTTATCAGCGTATTAGGGAATGTGTTGCAATATATTGTCACCAAGCAACTGGGTAGTCAAATATGTATCCTCCATTAGTGGATGGGTGCGAAAAGACATTTCAGAGGTGTTTCACAGAGTGTAAAAATATTACAAGAGCATAAAATGGCGATTGTTTCCAGAATAATGGAGATTTAGCTTGAGTTTCATTCAGTAATTCCTTAACTAAAAGCATTGTGTGCTTTGGTAGCTCTTTAAAATAACCTCAAATATTGCACCCAGTCATTTTTCACATTCCATTTTAAGACAAACATTTTAGAATGCACTTGATTTGGCTGACAATGCTGTTACCGTGCAGTAATTATAGTATTTCTCAAATGTCAGTGAGATGTGAAAATATTTTCTCATACCTCTGCAGCTGTAAACACTGTGATTTCTCTTCCTTAGACTGAATTTGCAGAGAAATGCTTTGTAAATATAGCAGGAAGATGTTGCTCCACTTGTTGCTTTCTTTTCCACTGACAGACACAGATGGATGAGTGTTTGTGGTTGTACAATCAGTTTCTGACAAACTGTAGCCTTAGAATCAGTCACAATGTAAAGGAGCATCTACTGGTTTTCGTTTATGCAATATAAGCAATATTTTATTATTGGAACAGATTTAATTTAATTCTTTATTAATTATGTTGTACCATTATTTTGAATACAGGGTTTGACAGACCACATAGGGAAGGAGCAGACCAAACTGATGACTCTGTGGGGACACGTGGTCACGCTCAGACGCCAGTGTCACTCTCTGAAGACTGCTACTGACAAGTGAGGACATACTGAAAAACTACTGAATATAACTTTTGGAATATTATCAATATTTTTACTGTCACTTTTAATCAATTCAATGCATCCTTGCTGAATAAAATTTTTTTTTCTTTCCCAAAAATGGAAAAGTATTACTGACCCCAAACTTTTGAATGTAAAGGTCCTTGCACACTGAGTCCGAAATTTTTGTATGCGTTTTTTTTCGTATTCGTCATTCGGTGGCTCTGAATTGTCTCAAAATGCGAGGGATGCGAAAAACAGAAATTGAACCCAATCCAAATTTTTTTTATGATGGACGAAAGTTTTGGAGGCAGTGTGTAAACGTGATTGACGTGAGGTCGTATTTATTTTATAACGTGCGGAAATTTCGGACTCGGTGTGCAAGGACCTGTATGTATTTTCTGCATCCTCCATTAAATGTTCATGTGTTGTGTTTTTGTGTCACAGAGACCTGTGGGAGCTGAGAGCAGAGTTCTCTCGTCTCTCCTCATCTCTCCTCTCTGTATGGGCTTCTCCTCGATCGGCTCCCACGCTGCCCCATGACTTCCATATAGCCCACTCCACTACAGCGCAACCTCTCTCCTCCACCCAGGGGCCGCTGTCTCTTGATGATCTGAATCATGAAGAGAGGGAGTCGACTGAATTAAAAGCCAACCTCGAGTCAGAGACACTGGAACTCAGGAACAGGTCATTACAGGGTTCACAAAACATGAACCATGTACTGCATTATTTCAAGTATTCTCAATATATTTGCAATGATTTTGCAGGTGATAAATTGATTTAAAATAATTTTGTTCACTGCATTATTAAAAAAATATATAGATATAAAATTACAAGATGTTATTACAAGTTAAAAGATGTATTACAGTGTTTCATTATATTGTACTGTGTTTTTTTTTTTCAGGATAACAGAGCTGAATATGACAATTAAAACTCTTGAAACTGAAAGGGAGAAGCAGGAGGCTGAGATGGAGAGGAGACACAGGCAGGAGATGGAGAGAGAACAAGAGCAAGAGAGCAAGTGGCAGAGACAGACAGAAATGGAGAGAAACTTTGAGTCTGTCAGACATGCTATCAGGACACTGGTGAGTCAGCATGGGAACAGGAAATAAAGTGTGATTATTGTACTGAAGCATGAATTAATTCATGGGTTCACTCTCTTTTTGTCCAGTCGAGGGTTCTCAGCTCTCAGCAGATGAGTGGGCAGTCAGGCTCTCTGTCTGCAGATGATGTGTCCAGTGAAGGACTGTCTTCTGTCCTCTCTGTCATCGCTCAAGCCGAGACTGCCTTGCAATGGAGACAACAGGAAGTACAGGTTGGTCAACGTGACACCAGAATTGACCCTATTTATTTTCTTAAAGGGGCTATATGTAAGAATTTTCATGTATTAATTGCTTTTTTTATTGCCAGTGTGCGAACAGCTTGTAATGAAACTTAAAAAAACGAGACCTTCCCTGACTTCCGAGGTTGTCTATGAAAGCCTGTAGACTGATTTTTATGTGAAAGACTCTCTACGTTTTTTGGCGAGGATGTGACATTTACACACGCTCCCGAGAGCATCTCTTCTGTTCAGTTGCACATGAAATCAATGCTTATACTGTAATCTCAATATGTCATGCAAAGAAAAGGATTCATTCAAACTATAGTCTCACATAGCCAGATCTACATAGTCTATAGTCTCAAATATACTTTATAATTAAACTATCATAACTGTGTATCATAACTAATTTTAATTAACGTTACCTCATCTGTCGACATCATGCCGGTATATTTCCAACAGGGAACATATCCACAGCGCTATGATCAGATATTTTCTTAACCTCTGCTTGTTTATTTTGTTATTAAGAGAAAAGCGAGCAGTACATATTTACATATTCATTTAAACTTTGCTCTCCACCGCGTGGACGGCATCGTGGTGTCCATTAACAGTATGTAGGTATTTCCAAATTCTTTTTACTTCTAAGCGAAGACTGAAAAACAATTTCTCCATGAGTATATCAAGGCCTTGAATCACGCTCTTTCTCTTGTATGTGTACGCGATCATGAGCAATAAGTTGCTGGCTGCAGTTCAGTTAATGGCCACCAGTGTCGCTAATAACAAGGCTTTCTGAATTCTACATATAGCCCCTTTTATTGTTGTTGTCTTCCGAACAATAACAATGGCTTCTTAATCTTTCATCCAAATGTTAGTTTTCAAAATTATATTTTTGGCTTGTCATGAAGCCCTCTTAGTAAGCCAGGTCTTTTTTTGTCAGGATGCTCAGATGAGCTTGCGTAGACTTGGGACAGAGAACGAATCACTGGAGCAGCGAATCACGCAGTTGGAGAGTGAGAGGGCGGAGCTTCACGAACAGACCAATCAGGGAGCATTGCAGATGAAACACACACAGGAACTACTGAACAGGTGATTAATGCTTCATTGTCTCATTATCATAACTCATACAAATACACTTTTACCTTTTAATATTCCCAAATTCTACCTTTAGGGGTTAATTTAATCGAATAACTGTTTTTATTTATTGAAACATTTGAGTTGTAATATAACGTCTATTTTGGTTATTTACAAAATATTTTAATACTATTTTGACAAAATGGTAGGCTACTGAATTTTTCTAGCAGCCATTACAAATAATTATTGGCTTATCAGTCGTAACTGTAAAACTGTAATTGCTGTAAACTGACACGGCTGAATTTGAAAGAGTAATCTATGGAAGTGTTGTGTGTGACAGTGAGAAGGAGATGGTGACTAGTTTGCGCAGTCAGATGGAGGAGGCGGAGAGACTCACCGAGGACCTGAGACAGGAGAATGAACATATGAGACGACAGAGAGAGAAGGAGGAGGAGGAGAGAATCCAGCTGGAGAGAGAGAGACAGAAACGGTACGCTTATCCATCAGTCCCCCTTAATGTAATGCTGAACTCACTGAGGGTGTGTCATTAGATCACTGTTTAGTCATGCTTATGATTCAGAATTTTGATGGTAAATGAATTGTTTTTGTAAATCAGCATGGAGGCAGAAATGCTAGAGGCCGCTCAGCTGTGTGAGAGAGAGACTCGCACCCGTCTGGAGCTGCACAGCCTGCAGGGGGCACTAGAGAGAGAGAAGCTGGACAGAGAACGAGCTGAGCAAGAGATAGCCGACACTAAAGATTCTTTACTGAAGGTAAGGTAAACTGATATTATTACAGTGGAGAGAGGCGTGACTGTCACAAATCATACTCGCAATTTTGAAAAAATCTCACCTATGGTAGCCAGCAATATATACACTACAGTTCAAAAGTTTGGGGCCAGAATAATTTATGTTCAATGTTTTCGAAAGGTTACCCTTTCTGTTCACAAAGGCTGCATTTATTTGATCAAAAATAGAGTAAAACAATAATAATGTGAAATATTATTACAATTTAAATAACTGAATAATCACAACAACAACAAAAAAATTCTAATATATTATAATTATTTCTGTGATGAAAACCTACATTTTTGAGCATAATTACTCCAGTCTTCAATGTCACATGATCCTTCAGAAATCGTTCTGACATGCTGATATGCTGATTTGCTGCTCAAGAAATATATATTATCAATGTTGAAAACGGTTGTACTGCATAATGTTTTTGTGGAAACCCTGATACATTTTTTTTCAGGATTCTTTGACGAATAGGAAGTTCAAAAGAACAGCATTTATCTGAAATAGAAATATAACATTCCAAATGTCTTTACTGTTTGATTAATTGAATGCATCCTTGCTGAATAAAAGTATTAATTTAAAAATGTTTTACTGACCCCAAACTTTTGAACGGTAGTGTAACCTTGTAATAAGTGTAATTAACAATGTTCAATACATCACAGAATGCCAAGTGTTTATGTTTGTAAGGCATAAACATGATTAATGAATGCAGAATGCAGTGACAGCGCAGCCATGGATCATGTGATGGTTGTGTCACAACTGGCCCGAAACTCTCTCAAATCAGACTCTTCTCATTGAGTCATGCCTGTTAAAATGAGCTCATGGAGTTTTGTATGAGTTGTGTTGTTTCACATCCTGTATTTCGTCACGCTTCCAAACTTTTCATCATTCCTTTATGCTGTTCCCTTATGGTGTTCTCCTTCTCTCCTCCCTTCCAGGCACGGGAGTCATTACTGGCCCTATCCTCCAGTCAAACCCAGCTCAAGAGAGAGCTGGCAGAAGGTCGAGATGCCCTGGAGAAAATGGCTGCTTTAAATGAAGCTCTGGCCAAGGACAAGAGAGAACTCTGTGTTCGTGCTCTGCAGGTCTGGCACGCAGGTTTAGCCCATCTTTAGCACAGATCACTTACACTGCCTGCCTAGGGACATGACCAAATCCCCGCAAGCTGTCACAGGCCTCCTGCCTTTAATTACTTGATTCATTGCCAGAATGCATTGATGGCAGGGTCAGGTTTGGGATGGAGGGATGAGAGGTGTGATTTTTGTCTTCCTGACCCCTTAGCTGGAGACGGAGGTGGCAGAAGCCCAAGCCCAGATCCAGGCATTTGGCACAGAGATGGCGGGTCTGTGCAGGGAAGTGAAGACCACGTCTCTAGAGGCCAATGAGTTAAGGTGCGGCATTGCAAAATTAAAAAATTCATAAGTCAAGTCAGCTGATGAAAAAGCTATAGGTGTATTATAAAGTCTGCTGAGTAGGAAAAAAGCTAAATGTCAGCTTGTAAGTATTTCTTTAATTTTATAGCACTGGAAATGCTGTTTATAGGTCTATAATAAATCTGTAATATACTGGTAGACATTTTTAGTACAGTAATGGAAAATTTGGAAATATTAACTAATATAAACCTGGAAAAGTCATGGACAATTGTTTTCTTTTCTTTTTTTGGAAGAAATTAATATTTTTATTCAGCAAGGACGCATTAATTTATAAAAAGTGACACTAAAGACTTTTACATTGTTACAACATTTTCGTATTTAATAAAAATTCTGTTTAAAAATAAAATAAAATAATATTCATCAAAGGACAGAAAAAAGTGTCAGGGTTTCTACAAAAATATTAGACAGCACAACTGTTTTCAACATTGATAATAATAAGAAATGTTTTTTGAGCAGCAAATCAGCATATCAGAATGATTTCCGAAGGATCATGTGACACTGAAGACTGGAGTAATGATGCTGAAAATTCAGCTTTTTCATCACAGGGATAAATTATATTATAAAATATATTCAAATAGAAACATTTAAAAATAAAATTAAAGTATATATTTATATTACTACTAAACTAAGGATATCTTGATATAAATATTTGTTTATATTGCCTACCCCTTACCTTTACCTGCTTGTTATGCAGAAGGCAGAGTAAAAGGTGTTTGTGTAATAGGCAGTTTGAAATATCTAGATGAAGTGTGCCTGTGACTCTAAATAACAGCTAATCAGGTCCCTAATGAGCTAGTAGGATTTTGGTAGGAATACTAATGAATACATTGGGGCTTTTAGATTACACTATAAATGTCTTAGTTTATCTCAGCAGCTGTTATATTTGGTTGTAGTATGCTGGCCCTGTTTATTCACAGCCAGTGATGCTTTACAGCAATTGTGTTGATGACAGCAACTGTGTTCCAGGGAGCGGAGAGAGACGGATCTGAAAACTCTGCAGCAGCTCAGAGACCGAGAAAGAGAGCTGGAGAATGAGCTGGAGACAGAGAGGGAGGACAGGGAGAGGGAGGTGACTGCTTTCACAGAAGAGAAGAGGAAAGATGAGCAAAGGATTGCAGAGGTGAGAAACTCAGACAACACTGACTGTTTGCCAACTAGATTCAGAAAAGTAGTCTACTTTTTTCGAAAAACTTAACATTATACTGTATTTTACAAACTTCCAAGTAATTGTCTCTCTCTATATATGTGTGTATATATGACCAATTCAATTAATGTTTTTTTACTCAGTATTTACTAAAATGCATAAAAAGTGCATTCATAAATATAAAATATGTTAATGTTAAAATAATGTATTTTTAATGAAAATAAAAATAAATCTCTGTTTCATGTACAATTACTTATTTGTTGAGTAGCTGTGAGAGGTCATATTGGGGAAAAATTGTGATAATGATGGGCTTTACTGTTCATTAACCTGTACACATATTCTCCTGTTTTTGAATACATTTTGTGTTTTGGGTCCACTCATGGACAGTGATGTGTTTGTGGGTCAGTTAACTGAACAGTGCAGTACAATAAGGAAGGAGCTGCAGAGTGTCCAGGCAGAACTACTCAAAGCAGCAGAGCAGCAGAGAAGAGCTGAACGAGAGAGAGACGACCTAATGAGAGAGAGCCAGAGACTAGAGGACACAGTATGTAGACTGGAGAGAGAAAAGGAGGAACTCTCACAAGTCAAAGAGGAACTCGGGTATAGTCTGTGTTTATTTGTTTGAAAAATACATTCTCTCATAAAACAATATACTAATAGCTCAGTATTCTTTTCAAGAGGCAGTGCGTGCTTTATGAGGACATTTTTTTACCTATAACATCAACATCAACTCGTATTTTATGTTAAATCTGTATAACTGGATAATAATTGAATAAAATATAATAGAAATAGATCAAACATATTACATATGTATTTCAAATAGATATTAGTAATAATATATATTTTGTTCAAACCATTTTTTGTACCAATACTCTATTAGTTTCTAAGCTGCTGCTGTCTCTCTTCAGAGGTGTGGTGGTATGTCTCCAGAAGCAGATTGCTCAGGTTCAGGAACAGTCCTCAGGTCTGGAGGTGCAATGCAGTCAGCTTCAAACACAGGTGGACACGCTCACACAGACCAAAGATGTTTTGCAAGGTCAGATTGTTTAATTGAAAAACAAACTTCTCATTAGCTATTCTCTTTAATGATTTAATATGTCATTGTATTTGTGTGTGTAATTAAAATGTAAAACTTTTCTCTCTTAATTATTTAGGAGAGATTCAATGTCTACAGACAGACCTGGAGAGAGAGACAGCACAGAGAGAACAGGAAAACCAAGAAGCAATGGAAGAAAGAAGGAAGAGTGAAAGAGAGATAGAAAACTGGCAGCTGGAATGCAAAAGGATTCAGCGGGATGTTGAACAAGAAACGGAGAAAAGCAAAGTACAAGCGGAAGAGAACAAAACTGAGAGAGAAAGATGGCAAAAAGAGAGAGAAGCTCTGAACGCAGAACTTGGCCAGAAAGATGGAGAAGTGGAGATAATGAGAAACAAGATTGATGGTTTGTTAAAAGAAAAAGAAGAGCTTTCAGACCACTTAGATAAAAGAAACACAGAACTTGAGAAACTACAAATGAAATCAGCAGAAGAGCAGAAAACTGTCGAACTAAGATTGAGAGAAGCGCGTGATGAGATTGAGGGATGGAAGGAGAGAGAAAACAAGGTTCAGAGAGAGAAAGAAGAATTAAATAAGAAGTATATAGAAAGAGTGGAAAAAGAAAGTCAGAACCTCAAGATCACAGAGAGAGAGAAGGCTAAGATGTCTGATCTATTGAAAATTAATGAGGATGAAATACGAAAGAGAGGAGAGGATATCGAAGAGTTAAAATCAAAAGTCCAATTGCATGAGAGAACAATTGAGAGTCTGGAAATAGAGTTACAAGAGAAAGAGACTTTGGAGAGTAGAGTAAAAGCCCTGGAGAAACACAACACTCAACTGAAAGAGAGAGAAATGGAGAAAATAAGAGAAAATGAAAACAGGCAAAAGAAAAGAGATGAGCAAGAGAGGGAGAAAGAACTGAGGTGGAGAAGACAGTTGGAACAGAAAGATGAAGACTTGATAGAACTCAAAAGCAGAGTTGAAGAACTAATGAGAGAGAAAGAACATATTGCATTACTCTTGGAAGAAAGAGATAAAGATGTTGAACAATTGCAAACTGCGTTGTCAACAGAAAAGAGAACTCTTGAACTGAGACTGAAAGAGGCAAAAGACAATGTGGAGTGGTGGAAGAGACGAGCTGGCAACATGGAAAAAGTGAAGGAGAGCATAAATTGGGTTGCTGAAAGAGAGAGAACAGAACTGACCGAGCTTCTTAGAGAAAAAGAAGAAGAGGTACAAAAGAGAGAAGAGGACATTGGTGATCTCAAAGGTAGAATTCAGTCATTAGACGTAATCATAGAGAAACTAGAGACTGATGTTCAGCAGAAGGATGAACAACTTCAACTTCTAAAGGAACAAATCTCACAGATGAAAGAGAGGGAGATGGAGAAACAAAAAGAGGTGGACAGGAAGCAAGTAGAGGTAAAGGAACAGGAGAAACAACTGAAAAGAGAATTAGAAGATCTCAATACTCAAATGGAGGGAGTCAATCAAGAAAAAGAGGCGGCACTAGAAAGGGTGGAAGAGAGAGATAGTCAGCTGGAAGAATTACAAGCAAAACGTACTCAAGAACAGAAGACGTTTGAACAGAAGCTCAAAGCAGAGCACGAAGAGGTGAACAGGTGCAAAGCCAAGTTAGCCGAGATGGAACGAAACCGGATGAGCTTGGAGGAAAGGGAGAAAGAGGAAAAGAAAAGACAGGAGATGGAGGAAAGAGATAGGGAGCAGATACTGAGAGAAGAGCTCCTTCAGAAGGAGCGGGAGCTGAAGCAGTTGAGATTGAAGATTGATGAACTGAACCAGGAAAAAGAGGAGGACAGGAGGATAAGAATGGAGCAACAAGAAGACCTTAAACGACAAACTGCCCTCCTACAAGACACTGAGGCGGCGGCACGGGAACTGAAGAAGAGTTTACAACAAAAAGAAAAAGAGGAAAGAGAGAGAGTCCACCGTGATGAAGAAGCAATGAGAAGGCTGAGAGAAAAGCTGCATGAAACTGAACAGAGGTACCTTGAAGTCTCAAGCTGTCTACGAGAGACAGAAATTAAACTGGAGAAGGAAAAATGTCAGAACAGAGAGAAAGATGAGAGACTAATGGGCTGTAACCAAGAGCAACTATTGGTCAAACGTGAGCTAGATCAGGAGAGGGAGACTGTTGAAGAACTGAAGAAACTTATAGGCGAACAAGGCGAAGAGGCGAAGACACTGAAGGGAAAGCTAGATGAACGGTTGGAAGAGGTGGGAAGGTTGTCACAACTGCTGCAAAACAGCAAAGGGGAAGCACAGGTGCTTGAATCCAGGGCAGAAAACAGTGAAGAGGAGAAACAAATATTGAAGAGGTCTTTAAGTCAGATTGAAGATGAGAAGAAGCGTCTGGAGAACCAACTGAGAGGCGAAAAAACAGAAGGGGAGAGACTGAGAGCCAGGCTTGAGGATCTTCAGAAAGATCAACATATCTTGATGGAGGAAAAAGAGGGATGTGTGGAGAAGCTTGGGGCTCGTATTAGAGAGCTGGAGGAGGAGAGAGACCATCTCTCAGCAGACTTTCGAAGGAAAGAGAGAGAGATTGAGGCTCTTAGAGATGAAATGTTTCGGGAGAGGCAAGAGAAGGACAGAATAAGCTCTTTGCTGAATGACGCAAATGAAAGGAAAGAAGTACTGGTTGCTCAGATGGATGTTTTGCAAGAACAGGTGGTTAATCTGTCTAAAACCAAAGAACAAACAAGGTCAATGATCCAGGAAAGAGAAGAACAGAACCAGAAGATGCGAGAGGGGCTGATTGCAGGGCTTCAGGAGATGGCTACTCTGAAGGAACAGCTGGAAGAGAAAGATGAGAGACTTATGGGCTGTAACCAAGAGAAACTTTTGGTCAAACGTGAGCTAGATCAAGAGAGAGAGACTGTTGAAGAACTGAAGAAAATGATAGCCGAACAAGGCGAAGAGGCGAAGATACTGAAGGGAAAGCTGGATGAACGGTTGGGAGAGGTGGGAAGGTTGTCACAACTGCTGCAAAACAGCAAAGGGGAAGCACAGGTGCTTGAATCCAGGGCAGAAAACAGTGAAGAGGAGAAACAAAGATTGAAGAGGTCTTTAAGTCAGATTGAAGATGAGAAGAAGCGTCTGGAGAACCAACTCAGAGACGAAAAAACAGAAGGGGAGAGACTGAAAGCCAGGCTTGAGGATCTTCAGAAAGATCAACATATCTTGATGGAGGAAAAAGAGGGACGTGTGGAGAAGCTTGGGGCTCGTATTAGAGAGCTGGAGGAGGAGAGAGACCATCTCTCAGCAGACTTTCGAAGGAAAGAGAGAGAGATTGAGGCTCTTAGAGATGAAATGTTTCGGGAGAGGCAAGAGAAGGACAGAATCAGCTCTTTGCTGAATGACGCAAATGAAAGGAAAGAAGTACTGGTTGCTCAGATGGATGTTTTGCAAGAACAGGTGGTTAATCTGTCTAGAACCAAAGAACAAACAAGGTCAATGATCCAGGAAAGAGAAGAACAGAACCAGAAGATGCGAGAGGGGCTGATTGCAGGGCTTCAGGAGATGGCTACTCTGAAGGAACAGCTGGAAGAGAAAGATGAGAGACTTATGGGCTGTAACCAAGAGAAACTTTTGGTCAAACGTGAGCTAGATCAAGAGAGAGAGACTGTTGAAGAACTGAAGAAAATTATAGCCGAACAAGGCGAAGAGGCGAAGATACTGAAGGGAAAGCTGGATGAACGGTTGGGAGAGGTGGGAAGGTTGTCACAACTGCTGCAAAACAGCAAAGGGGAAGCACAGGTGCTTGAATCCAGGGCAGAAAACAGTGAAGAGGAGAAACAAAGATTGAAGAGGTCTTTAAGTCAGATTGAAGATGAGAAGAAGCGTCTGGAGAACCAACTGAAAGACGAAAAAACAGAAGGGGAGAGACTGAGAGCCAGGCTTGAGGATCTTCAGAAAGGTCAACATACTCTGATGGAGGAAAGGACGGGACGTGTGGATAAGCTTGGGGCTCAAATTAGAGAGCTGGAGGAGGAGAGAGACCATCTCTCGGCAGAGCTTCGAAGGAAAGAGAGAGAGATTGAGGCTCTTAGAGATGAAATGTTTCGGGAGAGGCGAGAGAAAGACAGAATAAGCTCTTTGCTGAATGATGCAAATGAAAGGAAAGAAGTACTGGTTGCTCAGATGGATGTTTTGCAAGAACAGGTGGTTAATCTGTCTAGAACCAAAGAACAAACAAGTTCAATGATCCAGGAAAGAGAAGAACAGAACCAGAAGATGCGAGAGGGGCTGATTGCAGGGCTTCAGGAGATGGCTACTCTGAAGGAACTGCTGGAAGAGAGTCATCGTGAGGGAGAGAGACTCAGGTCCATGATGCAGGAAAGGAAGGATGAGTTGGTCCGGAGCAGAGAGGATGGAGTTAGGGCAGCACAAATTGAAGCCAAAGATCTTCTACACAAAGTCCAGAAGCAAAAACAGGAATTTAAGTCTGCCCTGCAACTCCAAGAGGAACAACTTAAGAAGAAAAACGAGGAAGGGTTGCAAAAGATAGAACAAATGCTGCAAAGAGAGGTGAAGTTAGAAGAAGAATTGACGACCATGAAGAGCGTAGTGGAGCAGAGAGAGGCTGAGCTGACCAGAGCAAGGGCTAGAATAGACATGCTGGAAGATCAGAGGATTGAACTCAGCTCTTTGGCCGCAGAGAGGACCAGAGAATCAGAAGAACTGAGTAACAGATTCAGAGAGCTGAGACAGGAAGTTGACAGACTGAGAGAGGATAGAATAAGAGAGAGTAAAGATTGGGAGGAACTCAAAAATGAAAATAAAGAGAAACAAAATGTGTTAGAAGGATTGGAGTTCCTCAGAAAAACATTGAGGGAAAAGGAAAAGGAGATAGAATTGATGAAAGAGAGATATGAAAATGAGAAAAGAAAAAGTGAGAGATTCCAGCAAGCAGAGGAGCAGAAAGTTAGACAACTAGAATTATTCTCAGAGAGACTGAAGGATAAAGAAACTGAGTTGGAGAGTATTCGAGAAATGGCATACAAAGAACAATCAGCAAGACTTAGATTGCAGGATCAATTTGAAGACGAGAAAAGGGATGCTAAGATATTGAGGGAAAAAATGGAAACCTTTAAGAAAGAGAAACAAGAGTTGGAGACCAAAATAGAACAGAATATCCGTAATCTTAGAGAATCTGAAAAGAAAAACAATGGACTAAAGATGGATAGTGGCCATGGCACTCTGTCAGACTTCCTAGAGATAAATGCTGAATATCATCAGCCTCATGACAAGTTGTTAGGGACAGACACACTTAGAAGGGACCTTACAAGAAAGGAACAGGAAATAGAGAGGTTGAGGACCAAGGCTCAGACGCTTCAGACTGAGATAAACAGATTGAACTCCACAATAAGACATGCGAATGTAAAAACTGGGCAAACAGAGAATGAGGAATGGGAAAGACTAAAGGAACAAGTGTCCGCTGTCCTTTTAGAAAAGGAGGAGAGGGACAGACTCCTTAGAGAGAAGGATGTTGAAGTATATGCTCTGAATGAGCGAGCCAAGGAACTGACTAAAGACAGGGACCGGGTCAGGACAGCTCTGGAGAAGACTGAAGCCATGCTGATTTACTATAAAGAGAGGCTGGGACAGCAGGAGCACAAGAGAACCCGAGCAGAAGCTGATATGTCACAGGTCAGTAAGGCAAAGACATTCCCAAGTTTACAATACCTAGCATAAAATACCTATCATTATAATCACAATTAAAGAGGAATCAGACTGGTGACTCAAAGGTTGCGGGTTCGATTTTCAATACCGGCAGGAAATGACTGAAGTGGCCTTGAGCAAGGCACCTAACCCCCAATCGCTCCCTGGGCACTACAGCAAAAATGGCTACCCACTGCTCTGTGTGTGTGTGTGTGTGTGTGTGTGTGTGTGTGTGTGTGAGTGTTCACTACTCACTACTGTGTGCACTAACTGTAATAAAAATAGTAAAAAAAAATGCAAATGCAAAAAAATTTGTTTGATTAACCTGGTATGTAATTAAGGCCTGGTTTCACAGACAGGGCTTAGATTAAGCCAGGATTAGACCTTAGTTCAATTAGGACATCTAAGTAGCTTTTATAAATGTGCCTTAGAAAAAAAAACATTACTGGTGTGCATTGTTACTTGAGACAAAACAATGGCAGTGACATATTTTAAGATATTTCAGTGCAAGTTGCTTTCAGTTAAAACAGCTTGTCTGTGACACCGGGGGAAAGAGTAGTATCAGGAAATCTCAATTAAGGACAATTCTGTTTTTCATGACATGTCCCCTTTGAACACATTATTTAGTTTATGATACATTTTGGCCAATATTAATAGGAGAAAGAGCTTGAACCAAAAGCCCAGGACTCCATAGATGAGGTGGATACAGACTGTGCTGTGGAGGAGCGTCTGTCGGCCATGCAACGGGCCGTGGCACAACTGGAGGTGGATCAGAACCTTCTTCAGAAGAAAAACAATCATCTGGAGAAGAAAATTGAGAGACTACGAACTGAGCGACAGCACCTTAGAGAGACGTTGACACAGGTATGAGCACACCTCACGAAGGGACCATATATTATGATGTCAGCATGATTAATGTACCTACTGTATTTGGCCATCACCAGGTTGAGCTGGAGAGGGGGAAACTGAGGCATCAGCTGTCACAGTCAGAAGCTGGAGTTCTGGTATGATGGAGAGAGTACATTTGCAATGCATTTGTGTGTTTTTTCTGGTTGTTTCCCTGTGTGATGGATTGTCACAGAAGGGACAATGTTTGTTTTTGTTAGCCTTATGCATTTTTATTCTTATTAGAGTATCAATTTGTTCGTTTTTAGCAACCAGGGTTATTTTAGGATTATTTATACTATTTATTAATATGTATATTAGCTTTTAATTTTAGTTTAAGATTTTGTCATTTTGTTGTGCTTTTGTCATTTGTGTTAATATGTATTATTTTAATTTACTTTTATTTCACCTTAAGTTTTAGTTATTTTAGTACTTTTTATTTTTAGTTAGTTGCAAAGGCAACATTTCAAATGTAATTTTTTTCATCTAATATTTTTTTATTTGATTTCAGCTCTATTTATTTACTATTTTTTAATAGTTTTAGTTAACAATATCAATACTGTTAGCAACATGATAATGCCAAACTTCTGCAATACATTTGTTTTGAGTCATGTGTTAATTGCCAGTGGAAAGTTTAAATAGCTAAATATCATATCATGTATAGGACCTGTCAGATGGTACGGACAAGGATGAGCTGAAGCGACTCAGAGCCCAAGCCAGGGAGCTAGAAGAACAGGTTCGTCCTTAACACTTCCAACTGTTCATTAGTATTTTGGCATATAAAACTTAAACCCAATTTTCTAGGTTCACCATCTTCGTCTCATGTTGGCTGTGGACCATCAGCAGAGGGCAGAGTTCATAGACCGCTCTCTGAAGAACAGCCAGAGTCTGATGTCCCTGAGACAGGATCTGAACGAGTCTCTAGCTGCGGTCTCTCAGCGGCCCGTCCCTTCAGTGCTGGAGTCAGAGACACAGAGGCTGGACAGGAGCATCAGAGAGGAAGAGCTCCGACTGTCTTTCAGCCAAAGCTGAAGAAATAAAACACTCCTTTATATGTAATGACTATTATATAGTTCATTTAACACCATATTTTTGCACTTAACATTCAGTAATTCTGGCCGTGTGCCTAAAATTTATTTTACACTCAGGATTTTACTGTTATTTTACATATGAATTTATGTATTTTGTAAATATTTTTGTTTTAAGCCATTATACAAATGAGCTACAATTACAATTAGCTACAAAATATCACCTTAAAAGAGGCAACTATTTTAGATGGCGAATTTCAGGTTTACATCTGTGTTTTCCTGGCAGATAATTTAATAGCTAAAAGCTTTACGATCAGTTTACAATACTTTTCAAATCTATTCCGTCAGTGTTATAATGCGTGCAATATAAGCAGTCTGTTTAATTAAATGTAATACTATTTTTTTTATTATTTCATTTTTCATTTATTTTCAAATAAACGTCAAAATGATTCAGAATCTGTGTCCTCACATCTCTGATACCAAATCACAAATATAGGTTTTAAGCTCAGGGCCTTGGGTTTGATTTACTGGAATGTATAAACTGATAACATGTATAGCCTGAATGAAAGTTATTTTGGATAAAAGCATCTGCCAAATGCATAAATATAAGTGTTTTCACTATAGTTGTTACAACACGCATACCATCAAATCTGTGTGGTATGTGTGACTGCTTCTCTTTAAAGTCAAAGTCTTAAAATCAATTATAGAGCACTTGATTTTAATGACAGGGCTCTCGTGGTCCTTTGAGGCCTTGTTGCTTTACTTACAGGGTGTCGGTCACCAGGGGGCGCTGTTTGTATGGAAAGATTGTCTGTGGCCTCAAGTCACCCACATGTACATCACTGTCTGTCGTAGTCTAACCTTGCTCAACTTTGATAGTATCAACCGAAAGGCGCAATCAAAATACAAGCAGTCCTCCCTCCAACTTCCAAATAATTACAAGTAACCTTTGCTTATAAAATGCAGTAGTAAGCGTGGTGTTTTGGCGGAAAATAACCATGGTACATTTGTAAGGGTGAAAGGAGAGAAAGAAAGCGAGACAATTTTGAATTGGATTGGAGAGAGAGGGAGGGAGAGAGAGAGAGAGAGAGAGAGAGAGAGAGGGAGAGGTGGGGGTGGAGGAGTAGGACTTGGCTACCCTTCATCTGTCTGCTCTAGGCGGAGCTGAAGTTACCGAGAGCGGCCGCGGGAGCTCAACACGATCCGCGAGGCGATAATCATCCACACCGGGAGAAATGCGTTAATTTACCCGAGCAGACCCTGACCCGCGATCAGTTTACCGACCATCATCGACTGAGAGTCACTGCGCTGTTTATCAAAGGCCTCTGTCGCTTTGGATCGGACTCAATGTCGCTCCTGTTCAGCCGCTTGAACCAACCGATGGGTTTGACGCGTTCTGCCCTAGATTTCTTTCATTTCAGAAACATTATGCAGGAATAAAACAGGATAAAGCCGGGAAATGTCGGGCATGTCGCCAGCTCGTGAAGCTAAACATCGACTGAAGCGGGCTGACACGAAGAAACCTGACCCATATTGAGATACTGCTCGAGCGTCTGGACCAGAACCAAATAGATCGAAACTAAATCTTGTTTATAAACGCTGATAACAACCGAGACGTGATCACAGCAATTTTAAGCCCTCTCTCAAAAAGGCTGAAGACATGCGAGGAAGTGGATCGCACACATTGCATGAAGTGTAATCGCTCAAACTCCGAACCAGCATGGAGAAAATGTGTTTATAATCTATTTATCAAAGCACACAGAAACCCAAAGGCATCGAAAACCATGCATTGCCTCCAAACCTATATCTGCACGTCTCATTTCGGACTATTCCCTCCGAGCACATGAGCTTGAACTTCGTTCGATAGAGAAGAGGGGTAAAAAAAGGAAATCTACTGGAACTTTTTTTTTTTTTTGGAGCTGAACCCATCCAGAAGCACCAGGACTATCATCAGGATGAGAGTGCGGATCCTAAACCGAACATCAGTACTGTCACTGGGGCTGTGCTCAATGCTTCTGCTCGGTGCCGTGGCTGGTAAATATGCTTCAGATCTACATTTCAACTATTTAACTGATATTATGTGTATCCATATTACAGAGTCCATATCACGTTATGTGCATGCATGTTGTTCATTAGGCTGCAGCATGGACACTGTAATGTGAAGTGAACTGAATCGGTTTACTGTACAAATGTGAACTGTCTGGACTGTCGCTTTGCCGGTTCACTCTTACCGAGTGATGTGTTGAGGTGCATCTTGTTTCAATATCATTGTCAATAGCTTGAACTTGAAGGGCGTCTTCTGTGTTAGTCTAGTTAAACTAAAGTGGATTTACTTTGACAGTTACACAAGCAGGTGATAGTGCTACTTAGAAAGATTAGACCTAAACTAGATAATATTGGGAATATGCAGAAGTTAATTGGTTATTGAATTTGCATATTAGTTGTAACTTAAATTGTTTTGATGGATTTGTGATGAATTAGTTTGTGCATTGATGGTGAGCTGCATTTCCTGAAAACACTGGAAGCCTGTTGGTGCAATAGTGTGATGGTGTCAGATGGTAATATTATGGTCCACGTTTCTGAATTATTATCTTATTAATGTACTACTCTGTAAAAAAAAGTTGCTGCCTTAAAATTCTAAGTACAATCAACGTGAATGTTTAAGTCATTTCAACTTAAATGACATTAAACTGAGTAAAAAATGTATTCAGTTATTAACTTATTTTAATGATTTGCAAATATATGTAAATAATATGCAAGTTGTCAACTTATTGATCATATCATTCTTTTTACAGTGTATGGTATTTAAAACAATTTTTTATTATGGGGCATGTTCTGAAATCTTGGTATTGCCATGGTACTTTTTTAGTGCTCTTGTTTTGTCTGTATTTTGAATGTTTTTGTCTTAGAATGCAGCAAATGTTTTGACAGTGTTTCCTGGTATATGAATCAAGACTTAAGTTTTCAGTTATTAGTCAGTGGTGTCTTATGGTGAATCCTGTTTTTGGTAGTTTGATGTCAGTATAATGAACTTTAATAATGTTTTAGTTTGTTTAAACTGAAGTGTTTTGACTCTGCATTGGTCAGTTACACAGGCAGGCACTTTTGGGAAAATTTGGAGAGAAATTAGAAACGTTTCTGCCTGGATTGTTGGTTTCATAATCAGATGTTGTTTTTTAGGCTGATGGCTTTCTCATAGGCTATATATCTGCTTTAGGACTCGAAATACAGAATTACAAAAACTGGACTGTTGCAATTTTTTTGTGTGTGAAAATGTTGGCATTGGCAATAGTGCAGTGCAGGATCAAGTTAAAAATAAGGCTGTGTGTGTATAAATCACACAGACAGGGGATCATTATCAGAGAGTGTGTTTTGATGTCTGTTTCTTGTCTCTTGCGTTCATATGGATCAGATCGACCATGCTGTGTGTCGGCCATTTGAGCCTGTTTACCCTGATGTTATGTGCGGTTGGTCATCAGATCAGAAGCATGTGATTATTGTACCATTGATTGTTTTGAGACCCTTGAAAAGTCCCTAGAACATTACAGGAATGTGATGAACGGATATATTTCCCTATGCTGTACACATTAATTCATTCAAGTCTGTTCCCTAATTAAGCGTCAATTATTAGACTTAGAGTTTTGTATGGTAGTTATTGTTTATGTGAGCTAACTGCATGCTAGTTGGAAATGTATTTTGGGTTCAGCCTTGACCTCGGTGAGATAACGGTCTCTGTCTCCACTTGTACAGTAGATTATGGAGAGGATGGAAGGAGAAGGGGATTATGAAAGTGTCAGTTGTGCTCTATTCCTCAAAGGTGCACCCAGTCATTTGTCCAGATTTTTTTATGTTTTACTCCTAAAGAAATTAGAACTTTTGACAAATGTTTAAAATGTCTTCTACACTCATGGAGGCTGCCATGTTGAGATCACATGACCTACAGTGTTATACCATTTAAAGAGTTCTCTGAAAAATAAAAATACCAATTTGTAAATAGTTTTACCTTTTCAGTTATATTTGAAATAAAATTATTGCTGTCTATCAGAGAATCTCGAAAAAGATGTATTATGGTTTCCACAAAAATGTTAAGCAGCACAACTGTTTTCAACATTGATAATAATAAGAAATGTTTCTTGAGCAGCAAATCAGCATATTAGAATGATTTCTGAAGGATCATGTGACACTGAAGACTGGAGTAATGATGCTGAAAATTCAGCTTTACCATCACATGAATAAAAAAATATTATTTAAGTTATTTTAATTTGTAATAATATTTCACAAAAAGGAAAAAAAGTCGGCACACCATGGCTCCAAAATATGAAAATGTAATAATCGACTCACACACAGTTTCGAGTCGTAACGTTTCGAGTGCGTAGGCTCTTCGTCAGACCAACGAAGACGTTACCACCTGTGTGTGAGTCTTATAACATTTTCATATTTTGGAGCCATGGTGTGCCGACTTTTTTTCCTTTTTTAAAATTAATTTTCTTGTCGAGCACCCAATTTGAGCAACATATTGCTTTGGATGTGCGTGCTTTTGATCTGATTTTAATAATATTTCACAACAATATTAATGTTTTACTGTATTTTTGATCAGATAAATGCAGCCTTGGTGAGCAGAAGCGAATTCTTTCAAAAGCACAAAAGTCTTTCTGAACCCAAACTTTTGAACTGTAGAATGGAAAGGAATACAACAAAAGTCAACCAGGCCTCTTTGAGAAGAAACAGAAAAGCTTGTCAATGTTGATTTGTCAGTATGAAGTCCAAGACCACTAGGATGAATAAGAGCCAGCAAAATATATCCCAAACATTAATGAGTGCAGCTTAAAGTCGAACGGAAAGTAAAATCCTTAGATTCTCTAATATTCACATTGGGAATATGCAGGATTTGTATACAGCAAGCATATGCATCAACAACAAAAAAATCAATTGCGAATCACCACACTTTTACCTTACAGTTCTGTAATGATACCGTTGTGCAGTGATGTGTCACATGGTAATACCATGACCCACATTACTGTATGTTTACCATATTCAAATATGATTTGTACATGGTACTTCAAAGAATAATTGGTCATATCACGGTGGAAGTGGAAAATGTCCAATATGTTGGTATTATCATAGTACTTTGTTGTTAATGCTCTTGTTTGTTTTTGTCTTTGAATGCAGCAAGCGCATCCACAAAAATATCTCCTATTATATTAATCCAGATAATTTCCGGTCATGAAAATAACCCAGTATTGATTCTGAGAAATGGAAGAGCTAAAGAGACTGCCTTTACAGTTATTATGAGTCATAACTTAAGCTATGATTTTAAATTTCATCTAAGGTTGAATCCTCAGGGCACACCAATAGAAATGGCTCATTCACATTTCAAATATAGTCAATCTCCAACAAAAGCTTCTTGTCAGATTCCTTTCAGCTGAGTGTTATCGCCATACTAATTCTCCTTAGTTAAAGTGATCGTACTAGGTCACATAATATTCCACCATCATCTGTCCTTCAAACCCACAGGTCCCGCGAGGAATGAGATTTCAGCTTTGCGGTTGTGACTACAGAGGTAAGACCACACAATGGAGACGACATGGTATTTAAAAGTGTGGTCTTGTCCAACCATGCTGGTAAACCGGTTCGTGGACTCGTCACAAGCTCATTTTAAAGCCGTTAGGAGCTGCCACTGTGATTTAGATCTGGATGGGTAGTTAGTTTCACTTGAGGGAGTTTTGTACTGCAATGTGCCGCAGTTGGGGTTGGGCCTTTCAGGAACCAGCGACAGGACGGTTTGTCGAGCATGGTAAAGATTAAGATGAAGGGGACAGGGGAGGCTGTACGGTGCGCGAGAGTCATTACCCCGTCTGTGACCGCTGGGAGAGCATGAAGCTATGGATCTTTTGCCACTCTGCTAAGCCCATCAGCACTCATTACTCATATACACACACATGTGTAACATGACCATTAAGGCTCTGGCGATAGTTCATACACAGTATTGGCGCTTTTCAGAGACGACAGGCCGTGGTATGAGATTCTAGCTGGGCCATGAAGAGAGACATTGTGTTCTTGATCAAGGACGTTCTGTGGAGCATCCAGGACTGTGCATCAATTTCTGGATAATGGACTGTGCACCATGTTAGAAACACAATTAAGCCTGTGTCTTGACCCATGTCTTATCTTGGACACAGTGTCTGAACTTGCTGACAAACTAGCAGTTTATTTCACACACAGTGGCAGAATTTCTCAGGCTTTGCCAAATTACTTTTTTTATATATATAAAGAAATTATATTACGTATACATTTTTTTATTTTTTTTTGGACACGGTACCATTTACATAAAAAAAAATGTAATGTACATTTTTACATTACATGCTTTTATCTAACGTGACTTTGAACACAATAACTTATAATACAGGAGCAAACAATGTTTGCAATCATGATACTGTGTTTATGATAGTTGGCAGTTGGTACCATTGGTATCAGTACTATATTTTTTATATACAGTAGGCCTACTGTTTAATGTGTTTTAAAACAAAGTCTATGGTCACACAAAGGCTCCATTTATTAGATCAAAAATACAGTAAAAACAGTAATATGAAATATCATTAAAGTTAAAATAACTGTTCTCCAGGAGTGTCACATGATGCTTCAGAAATCATGCTGATTTACTTCTCAAGAAACGTTTTCCTATTATTATAATCTCCAAAAAACATTTGAAATTTAAATCTTTTGTTGCATAAAATGTCTTTACAGTCACTCACTTCATAGTCAATTTAATGCATCCTTAATTCTTTGCTGAAAAAAAAAAAAAAATCATACTAACCCCAAACTTTTACAAGACTGCTAATTACTGTTTGTCCTTAAACCAACTGTTGTGAAAAATGGAAATATTTGTTAATTAAAATGTAATATAAAAAATATTTAAAAGCTTTAACTAAAGTTTTTATTTTCTATCCTACAGTACATTAAAATAAATTAAGTAAAATACAAATATTAGTATTTTCCTCAATAAATATATATGCAATACTATACGTAAATTATTATAGGCCAGGCTTAAAGTGCAACACTTAATATAACACAAAATATAACAGGAGTTCCCTGCTCCATCTCTATTTTGATAGTTTTACCATAGTTTACCATAGTATACCATCTAATACCACTTTACCAGAGTATGCAATAAGTATGTGCTGCTGTTCTTACTTAAAAGGTGGTAGGCCTACTCTGGTTTTCACATTTCTTCCTTTTCATCACGCCAAAGGGGTTAACATAAAATTACACACAGGGAAGTGTTACGTTGGATCCCATTCTGTAATTACCCAAATATATGATTTCAAACGTCTGGTCTTAATATAATTTCCTTTGAGGTTTTCCATCACTCTAATTTAAACGTTTTATGAGCAAAGATGATTATCTCTGCGGAACTTAAAACGAGTGCAAATTAGCACAGACGTGACGCTCTGTGATATTTCCTGATGTTTTCTTTGAGACACGCCGTAGCCCCGCCGCAGCGGTGTGTTTGTTGCCCTGTGTGTTACGTATTAGCGTCTGCGTCTGAGCTGTCGGCCTTTAAGGAATTTGCCCGTCTGTCTGTGGGGGAGGGCGGGAAGTAGGAGTTGGCTGTCTCACTCTGTCAAGCATTTCCACGTTTTTGATTTGTACTCTGATAGCAGTTCAGTATGGGTGTGCCAAATGCATGTGTGCATTGGTTGTGTGTCACTGCTCAGCGCGGTATATGATATTGCATGTCATGTCAGCGCGGCGTCTGCGTTTTTTGCTGCGTGTATCACGTATACAGCTGTCTGTAGCGTGACACTTCAAAGTAAAGCAGCAAATGCACAGATTTTCTGTTCTTGGAGTTCACTGTTGTTTTTCGGTGCGCATTTCCTCTTGTTTGTGTGTTTTGGTTGGGGGTCTGGAGTGTGTAGCCCTGCACGAGCAGGATTTAGACTAAACAATGTGTCTCTCGTTGGCTCCAGGGGCAGGCGGCTGGGGAGGAAAGAGAGAGAGAGAGAGAGAGAGAGAGAGAGAGAGAGAGAGAGAGAGACATTCCCTTGCGGTGACGCCAACCCCCCCTCAACACATTCACATAGTGCCCTCCGTCTGCAGCCTAACTGATTGAATCTGAGCCCCCTCCTCTGATAGACTCTTCCCCCCTTCCAAGTTCCAAACGCAGTTCACACACTAATTGAAAAATCATTTCACTTGAGGAATGTAATGTGGCCCCTTTGCAGTTCTTCACGTTGCTTCGGGGGGCAAAACACCAATTTCTAGATCTCGTTTCGATCTTGTTCTTTTCATGCATCTCTAATCGCTCACTTCCCTCAGGTTTCCGAGAGCCGCTTATTTTGTTGTCATTATTTTCCTCGCTTACTCCCTTCATAAAATTACGACTCCGGTTTATGGGTTTGATGCGTCGTTTACCGTTCTTCTGAGGTGGACTGTGAACACTGTGGTGGATTAACACTATAATTCTTACTGTATCGTATTTGATGCGCAAATTTCAAAGGCATTTGAATTATCAACATCATCAAAACGGTGTTGTAAAATCTGTTATAGCCTACACAGGGTCGGATTTATGCATAGGCATTCTAGGATCGTGCCTTTGCTCACAGGTCCGGGGGGGGCCTAATTACTATGAGGAGAAATGATATATATTTTTTAATTATTGTTATTATTTTACTCTATTGCTTAAACTCTGTAAGACAATTACTTTATATATTAATACAAATTAAAATATCGCTGTCACTGTTGGGCAGAAACCTCATATCTGCATACTTCATCTTTTTTTCATAAATCATTACTATTTGTCACCCTTTACGTCTCTCTGTTGGTGGGTTTTGCAAATATTTAACCAATGAAAAGTATTAAAAAGAGCTTGTTATTAAACCTCGTAACTCCATTGGCTTCTCAAACTGTCAGCATAACTCCACCCCGGCCATATTGTGAATGAAGTGCTGCAGACGTTTTGGACCGTCTCTTATACATATACTGTATAAGGCTAATGTTTTATGTATTGGAGGATCGGAGAAGAGAAGAGTGTCTTAAGCCCTATTCGCACAGGATTAGTATTATCTGGGGACCTCGTGTGATTTAGAAATTACTCACCCACATCTGAATTTCGTGTGGCACATTCGCACGGGATAAATGAAGCCTGTGATTTTACTCGAATTTACTGACTTATCTCCCGGATATGATGTCAATAGGCTATTGCTTGGAAATGTATTGTCGTTATTATAGGTCTAGCTGTATGATATATCATAAACAGAAGAATGTTCCTTACCGCATGCTGCTATACATGTCATTCATCTCCATCTAATCATGGTTTTCAGCTTTCTCTTTCTGCAAATTATATAGTTGTATGGTGTATAGTGATATGACCCAGCACCCAAAATACTATCAAAACACTCCAACGCAGCCTCCATTCTTTGCGAAAGATGGATAAAAAAGCACACAGGAAACAAAAACCCTGAAAAAATTATAAACGACCCCGCCAAATCACAGAGATGCCGATTCGCACGGGACTAATATTATCACGGGACCTTGGTGTTCGGCGAAATATGGCAGGTCATTTGCGGGGGGGATTTTTACTTTATAAAATTACAGACATGGCCGATTCGCATGGGATTAAGATCACTGACAACCTCCGCAATTATTACAAATGACTAGAAGTCACCAGGTAATACTTATCCCGTGCGAATAGGGCTTTAGTCTACCATTTGTTGTCAAGTCATAGCTAATACTATCTTAAGCCCTATTCGCACGGGATAAGTATTACCCGGTGACCTCTAGTAATTTGTAATAATCGCGGAGATTGTCTGTGATCTTAATCCCGTGCGAATCGGCCATGTCTGTAATTTGTAAAGTAAAAATTCCCCCGCAAATGACCTACCATATTTCGCCGAACACCGAGGTCCTGTGATAATATTAGTCCCGTGCGAATCGGCATCTCTGTGATTTGGCGGGTCGTTTATAATCTTGTCAATGTTTTTTTCTTTTTTTTTTCGCTTTTTTATCCATCTTTCGCGAAGAATGGAGATTGCGTTGGAGTGTTTTGGTAGTATTTGGGTGCGGGGTCATGGCTATAGCCTACACTAGAGCTGCACGATATTGTAAAAAAAAAGCATTGCAATATTTAGAACATATTTCTGTAAGAATTTGGTGAACGTTCGGTTCTACGCAATACAACGTGGCGGCGCTCTTAATAGATATTTGTTTGTTCATTAGGCTATAATTCCTAAAAATAAGTAAAAGAAATCTCTCTCTCTCTCTCTCTCTCTCTCTCTCTGGTGCTGATGCAGTGACGCGTTCATGTAAACGGCACCTAAAAGCTGTCAATAAGAACCAGCAAAAGTAATGATTCTGAATATGTAAACTATTCCAATGAAACATTTTAATTGTTTATTAATAAACAAGTGTTTTCTGTGCCGGCTGCAAAGATGACGATAGGCTACTGACTCACGATCTTCGCAGTATCCTAGTGAACGCGCTGGAGAGAAATGCACATTTAATTTTATTTTGTTTTGAATGGTTTTGTTTAAAAGTAGAGATTTCTGTAGATAATAGATATATTTATATTTTATTTTTTTTACATCCATTTTTTTGGGATGATAGCGCAGTTCAGTTGAGGTGCTGGCGCCCTCCGTGTCTTGAATATCTATATTTACTTCTTACTTATTAAATCCAGGAAATTGGATAATAAAACACTGACTAAAATTAAGATACAATTAATACAAAACGAAATTCGTTTTAAAGAAAGGCTTTGTGCTTTCTGTTTTAGGTATCTGTGAAAGTTTTAAAGCAGTCTTTTAGTGCTGTTATGAAGAACGGTCACGTTTTCCTCATAAATGCGAACACGAAAAATAAAAGACAAAATACTTTTTAAAAAAGACAACCATCCACAACTTTATAACACTGCAGTTAAAGTAGCCTACCTCTTTTTGTAGCCGAAATAGTCCCAAATAAGCGGATCGTAGCTATAGGATTGCCAGTGAATGTTGGCTGTGAGCGGTGAGCAGCGGCACATTGTTCCATGTTCCTTACAGACATGTATAGCAGCATGCGGTAAGGAACATTCTTCTGTTTATGTTATATCATACAGCTAGACCTATAATAACGACAAGATATTTCCAAGCAATAGCCATGGTTGACATCATATCCGGGAGATATGTCAGTAATTTCGAGTAAAATCACAGGCTTCGTTTATCCCGTGCGAATGCGCCACACGAAATTCAGATGTGGGTGAGTAATTTCTAAATCACACGAGGTCCCCAGATAATACTAATCCAGTGCGAATAGGGCTTAAAATAGCCTGTGTGAAGCACTTCATCTTTTATAACTTGATGAGATTTTGACCAAATGTGTTTAATTGTTTGAAAAATACAGTCTGCGTCCGAAATCGCATACTCTCTTGAGGTGGTACTTATTTTCAATAAATAATTACTTCATGACCGCTAAAAAAGTGCATTCTATATAGTATGAATGGGTGTACTCTGGATGTACTACATCTGCCATGTTGTCATTATCATGTGACCTACCAGCATCAGTTGTGTCTCTTCACTGCGATCCACAAATCCTCTCCCGCGGCCTCATGGGATAGTAAAGTGCCCATCGTATGCACACTTCAGAATCCCACCGGAAGTAGTAGGTCATACAGGTACTTTTTGCTTACTCTTTTATGAGCTCTGTGAATTTGGACATATACTATTGTTTATACTTGTTTTAGCAAAGGAAAAGGCCTTTTAGTATCATTCTAAACACTTCCTCTTTCAGTTTGTGGTATACGTGCCTTTTTGCAGTGAACTCATCACTGGTTTTTATAAAGTAAATGTAAGAATAACATTTATATTGTTATTAATATTTCAAGATGAACACTTACTGGACTGAAGTTTTTTTATTTATAAATTAACAAATTATCAAATATGATGCATCAGGTTTGTGAGCCAGTGCTCATCTGTATGGTTCTGGTAATTCTGCACCATGCTTTTCACAGTAACCGTAATTCACACTAAAAAAAATGGTTCTTCAGGGGTTCTTTGCGGTGGTTAAGGTGCTATATAGCACCACTACCATTTAAAGAACCTGTTAAGCCCAGTTTGGTTCTTCAGCGGTTCTTTAGCGGTTCTTTGGGGTGGTTAAGGTGCTATATGGCACCTCTTATGGTTCTACATAGCACCATTTGACAAAGGTAGGTGCTATATGGCACTTAAAGTGGTTCCCCTATGATTACAAGCCAATGAACCACTTTTAGTGCTATTTAGCACCATTTTTGTTTAGAGTGTTGTTTTTGCAACTATCCATGCTCAACAAGATAGTCTGCCCTGTTGCTCTCACTACACAAAGACTGTTTAGTCTTGCAATGTGTTGACTGTTGTTATTCTGGTACATGTTGTAGATAGACCATAGTCAGGGTAAATAATTTAATATGGGGCGAATGAATCAGCAGAGATATCTCCTTTGCAGCTAGCAGCCGCAACTATTTTTTTTAATTAAAAGATTCTATGAAATGATTCAGCAAATACAGCAACTAGTCCTCATAATCACTCATTGTAGCGGCCCATTATCTCCCATCCAACATTTCATGGTCAACGTAGGCATTTTGGACACTAAATAGTTTTTCCATGAGGTTCAAATGAATCTCATATATAATCTGACTGGGGCTAATTCAGATCAGGCCACCGTGGAACCTGTGGATAAAACCATTTTGGGCCCAAACCTCAAGCCCATATCGTGCTGACATTGACCTCACCATGAGATGTTGTCGCTCTCCCTAGCAAATATATTAGGGCTGCTGAACATTCAGCTTGCCACCACAGGAATAAATTACATTTTAAAAATATATTCAAATAGAAAACTGTTATTTTAAATGAATACAATTTCACATTATCACTGTTTTACTGTATAAGCGGTTTGGAGGATGGATAGAAAAGGTTTTCGGGTGCCAATAACATTAGTGCAATCAACAGTGTTTCCCATATAATAGGTGATATTACTGAACTTAAATTTCACCAGACAAGCAAAAGATTACCTCTGATCCGAATTTAATTTATGATAAATATAAATCATATATTTTGATTAAGTATAGGTTTATAGATTAAATATAAATTAAGATTATTAGTACTTATGATTTTAAACACTGATGTTCACTGTGCTGCTGCTCTTCGATTCTAATTGCCTTTAAAAAAATGACACGGATAGAGTAAAACAATTTTAATTAAATGTACCTCTAGTAAACATTTAGCCAATCTAATGAGTTAAATTTGGCAGTGCTAATATCAAAGGAAGTACCAGCACCTATTTTTTCCCCCACTTTGAGCACCAACACACGCACACACCCTCAGTCTAGCTCACATTAAAATGCAGTGGCTCTCCTCTGGCTATCTGCCACATTCAGTCCATCGCTCTGTTCCTCTTTACCCCAGCTGTCTATGAGCACCGTTGAGCCTGCTTTCAGAAACATGCAGCAGTTTACGCTGTCATGAAATAACAGATGCAGCTTTTGATAAATTGATTTGTTACGTCGAAGAATGATCTGCGACCTGCACAAAATTGCATTAAAATGGTCTGGGTTGTACAAAATGGCATAATGTTTCCAAGTAACTGCTTTTAGTGTGTGAGACTTTGTCTATTTGTTTTGCTCAAATCAAGCAGAGGCTAAAAAAAAAATCTTGCTTATTTCTCCTTTTGGTTAAATATTTATCACAATTCCTCTCCAGATCTTGTGGTAAAGTTGAAGTCGACATGAAACGGAAGTTTCAATAGTCTTTTCTTCCTTATTGTGATATATTTCCGAGTGAATACAAGAAATTTAGGGCAGGACTTGATTTTGACAATCAGGAATTGATTGGATCGTCAGATCATTGTGATGTCATCTGAGTGACAGGTTGTCCCGCCCTCTCGCCAGTAAACGCGTCATCAGAGAAGAGAAAAGATGTCGTTGCAAGAGGGAGGTGAAGTTATTTTGATTAAAGATTACAAGGGCTCAAAAAACAATTTGTGCACGATAAATTGTTTATAATAAATACTGCAATATTGCATGAAAAAAGCATTGTTAATTTTTATTTCATCGTGACTTTAATGTGTAAATACATCCATGTTGGACGAAGATGGGAATTAAAGGGTTAGTTCACCCAAAAATGAAAATTCTGTCATTAATTACTCTTCGTAAGAGTAGAGAATTACCCTTAAAGACTTTCGTTCATCTTCGGAACACAAATGAAGATCTTTTTGTTGAAATCTGAGAAATTTCTGTCCCTCCATTGACAGTCTACGCAACTACTACTTTGACGCTTCGAAAAGTTCATAAAGATGTCTTATCTGATCTTAAACGAATCCATATGAATTAAGCGGTTTAGTCGAAATTTACTAATGAGACTCGATGGCTTTATATGATGAACAGATTTAATTTAAGCTTTTATTCACATTTAAACTTTGATCAGCGAACATAAACAGAAGCTCAACCGAACCTGCTTGATGCACGAGAACAAACCTCATTGGTTCTTGCTGAAGGTCAAACGTGCAGCATAACACGAGAACGAACCTCATTGGTTCTCACACATCAAGTAAACATGCTTGAGCTTCTGTTTACCATAACTGATGTGTGAGTTGATGAATGCTTATATGTGAATAAAAGCCTAAATTAAATCTGTTCATCATATAAAGCGATCGAGTCTCTTCAGAAAATATGGACTAAACCACTAAATTCATATGAATTAGCCTAGTTTTACGATCTCTTTATGAATTTTTCGAAGCGTCAAAGTGGTGGTCCTGCCGATTTCATCAAAAAATATCTTCATTTGCGTTACGAAGATCAACGAAAGTCTTACAGGGTTGGAACGACATGAGGGTGAGTAATTAATGCATTTATTTTTGAGTGAAGTAACCCTTTAAGCAGACTTTACCTCACCAAGTTGAGCCGCATTGCATTGGAAAACTTGGCGAGTCTCGTAGCCTCTCCAGCGGAGGGAGGAGGATCCATTCTCTTGCCAACAGCGCCTACATGTCTGGGTGGTGAGAGGCAAGTGCACACCAGAGCTCTCTGGATGGGAGGTGTATTTGTGGAGGGGTATTTCAAAACCCTGGCACAGCTCTCTCTGTGGTCAGAGGCTCAATTCCGAAGCTTTTCAAGCTGCCCTCCGCCACAGTCACACGGCAAACCTGATCGAGAAAAGCCAGTGGAAAAAGCGAGGAGCTGACAAACCTGCCAGCCGTTAAACACCCCTGATCTTGTTGCCATGTAGTTGTTGGTGCATGAAAGGCTCGTATTTTAAGGTGACCCGCGTGTTAATGTGGGTTCATTTTGAGGTAAATATTGTATAACTTTTTGAACAATTAATAATGACCCTGCTGTGTGCATTTCTGCTAAATTATGAACACACTTAATGCAGTTCTCTCACGTTCCTGTTGGGTTTGCGTCTTTGTGAGCAAACATGCTCCGTCCCCTGTGGAAGATGACTGTTGACACGTGCAACATCAACATTAGCTCTGCCGTCAGTAGCTTGACCTCGAGCCAAAGCCATCAACGATTTATGAATCCCAGCAAGCTGGATTCAAGATAATTTGTGTAGTATTTACGTTTTAATGAGATACAAGTTCAGCCCTCAGCTTCTGCCGTGACAAAAATAGGTTGGCGCTGTCAGGCCCTTCTTGTGATTAATACTGTTTGGACACAGATGTTCAACTACTTTTGAAACTAGGAGTTTGTAGACATGAGTAGCCCCGATGGTACGTGTCCTCTTTCCACAAGCTATGTCTTCGTCTAGACCGATGTCCAAAAACAAAAGTGGCAGGTGGGTCAATGACATATAAGAGTGTCTGATAAATAAATAAAAAAGGACAAATATTTTACTGTCTAGGTTAAATGCATGTGTCTTTTTAGAAATGTACTCTTTGCATTCATGTTGGTTTCATATGGTTTTGAGAATTTTTATACCACTTCAACAAGTTTTAATTTAATGCTAAAAATGTCATGTTGTGTATCATGTAAAAGCAGTAATTATAGTAATTATAATTATAAAACGGATCGTTCCGGTCCTTGATTCTGATTGGTTGAGCCGCGTTCGAAGCCGTTGTAAATTACTCAACAAACATAGGCTACACCTGTGACCACATTACATTAGTATTACTGCGCAACTGCCATTTGTGATTCTTTGTTGCTGCATGTGTTGCTTGGCAACCTCTTTGGAACTACATTGCTTGGCGGAAGAATACATGTGTTATAACGTTATATTTTTTGTTGCTGGTGTTTATTTTATGAATACATTTTTATACAAAGTTTTATAAAAGCTCTGCGTCGTGCCTAACAACGCCCCTTAGCTGTTCTAAATCCACTGTAAAACATGGCTTCGCTGGGCTTATTGCTTAAATATATAGTTTCCTTATACCGTACATACATGTACAGTAGTGTATGCATCTTAATCATTATTAAAAAAAAATTTTTTAAATACAATGAATTATTAATTCAAAATATTATGTTGGAGTTGCCCAACAAGACATTTTACAACCTGAACTAACCTTGCCTTGTCATTAAAAGGTCAAATTTTCTGATGTTTTAAGAGAATTGACACAGTCATGAGGGTCTGAATTATTATTATTATTATTATTAAAAAAAAAAATTCATGCATGTTAGTCACAACTTTGATTTGGCAGACAAAAGTTTTATATTTTAAAATATTAGTAAGCAGTGTGAACTGTGAAATGACAACATTTTGAGCAAAAAGCTGAGAAAATCACGTTTTAGTCAGAGACTAGGCCTACATCTGGATGGGATTCAGAATGATGATCTGGGTCGACATTTCATTCGTCAACATTAGGCAGTTTATCGCTTGTTTCTGCTTCTTCTTCGCTTGTGTTTTGATCCGGAGATTCTCTACTCTTTCAGAAGATTCCTAATAGCGCCCCCTACCATATAACAGCAAAAACCGGAAATGTCCTTCAATGGCTGGGAAGCGTTGTTTCACAAATGATGGAAATTTCCTTCAATGGTGGGGAAAGAGTTAAATTCATTAGTTTAAAACATGCTCATTGAAGTGGTATATTTAATTCATTGTATGTTTGAATTGCATTTTTAGTGAATTTTGAATTAGATTGAAAATAAGCGCCACGTCATTGACCTATACAGCGTATCACTTGCAACACATTGGTGAGCTCTTGGGTTGTAATTGTCTTGAGACAGTATTGTCTTACAGGGCCTTGCCTGCTTTGTCGTCTCTCTGGTCGTGTAGGTATATCTTCACGACCAGCCGTGTGGCTTGTATGGAATGTGGCGGTTCTCATGTATCAAAGTCCTTCACCTTGTTAATAAGCTTGAGGGTGTGCAGGAGTGTCTTTAATTACTGTCAGTCTCTGTAATTGTTGAAAAAAGAGCCAGTCGCTTAGTGACAGTGGCTTCCTTTTTTTTTATGAAGTAGGATCTTCTCGCTGCGGGTTCCCATAGTGACAGCGAAGGCCTGTGGTTACTGCACATTCAGCGAGTTTTAATTATCCCAACCGCATTCACAAACCTCCTGATCCTTTGTACGGATAATCTTGGACTTCCTCCTCTGTGATGATAGGTAAATAAGTCTGGAGATTGTTAATCTGGGCCTCGTAAAGGGGCGTGATGGATGGAGACGGAGACGCCATCTGGCCGAGCAGTGGTCTGATCTGCATGGTTTATTCCGCTCTTAGTCCCTCTACTATTCAGGCAATAGGATTAGAAAGTGTGGAAGTTACATTACTACACACAGCTGATCTAAGATCTGTTTCAGTGTTTCATGCATAAATTGGTGAGATTTGGGTGACATTGGCAAAAAGCCACAAACTAAATTAGTTGGACTAGTGTCGTGGACATCCAGTGGTCACAATCTTCTCTTCTTGACCAAACATACAGGATCGTGCAGATGAAGGAACTGGGGACGCAACAACAAATCCATAAAATCAATAAAAGTGGATAATGAAAATAATCAACAATGAGTTTCATCATTGATTAGTTGGATGTGTGTTGTGACACAGAGAATGTCACTTTACAGTAAATCAAATTTGAAAAATAATTATTTAAAATACTGCAAAATAATATAAGCATTATTTTAATAAAATATGTAAAATATGTCTGTCAAAATTTGACAAGTCACATTTCCCTATGCAGATTTTGCAACAGTTGGTCACGTGGATTTGCTTGGTTTTGTTAGAAAGCTGCTTGGTTTGAAAGTGACTTATGTGTGTGCGGTGCAGCATACTATTGCCAATAGACAATGGACTTTTTGTCTACTAAATCTTGCCAAATATTTTCCCAAAATGTGACCATCTTTAATGTGAGGGATATTTTACATGGGTGTGTTGTTGATAGCTGGAGTTCTGGATAAAAAATTTTATAAAATCTCCCAAAACTTTCTTGTATCAGTTTGGGTCATTCTTACAATTAATTTCCAAACATATATTATTTTGCGGTTCCTACCAAACAATCAGCCAAGTAGTGCGAAACTCACCATTTACTCACCAAAGCCAATATGTACTTCAGCTTGTACTGAGTGTTCCTCTGAACATAGTCTTCCTCTCATTTCTTAAATCGGTCTAAATTCTGACGTAATGATTCCCATTGTCCACAGAGAGCCAGGACAGGCTCTTCCCACATGTCTGATCCACATAAAGAGGGATCCACTGCTGTTTTAGGTCATTATAATGGTGGAGTGTGTTACTGTGAGTCTGCTGATGTGTCAGCGGTTCCCGCTGAGCTGACAGCTTCACTGCTCAAAAACCTCATCCAGAACAGAGCGGCGTCTGAGGGGCTTAAGACTGTCCACCCCTCCCCCTCCCCCAGACCACCTTCCTCAGTCGCTGGCTCATTCCAGCATTGCAGTTTTATATAATTTCCTATAGAAACCAAATTAAAAAAAATTCTTAAAGTGAAGGTGCAGTTCAAGAGATAACCTTTATTTATTTCGCACGGCTTCAGCCGAAGGATTTAAATCTTTTTTAATGTGATGGCTGGCCATACAAAAAATATGGTTCTCCATGGTTCCAAAATTTGTTGTGGGTGTATGGGATGGGCTGGATGGGTGTGAGATTTCCTGGCCTGAAATTTTGTCCCAGTCTGGCCCTGGTGAAGAGTCATCTGTATGCTGTCACTCACAAGACACTAGTACTCATAATAGTTTTCTGTAAAAAGTGTTTTAATTATATATGGTGCGGGTTGCCCCCTCAATATGTTTCACCATGTTAAAATAAACTATGTGGCCTGCAGTGTTTCACTTAATGATGGAGAGAATCCTCACGCTAATTGCTAAACACACTTATTATCATGTTTTACCAGCGGACACAAAAGTAGAATCAGTGCTTTCAACAGCCGAACAAACAGGAAAGATCTGAGGCCAGAAGACAGAAAGACCGACAAAAACAAAAAATGAGAGTTAACACTGGTACGGCATCGACAAAATGTAAAAGTCTAATGATAGACAAAATCATGAGTAGTGATGATGCTCAAGTTGCCTCTTTGTGCAGAGCAGCGTCTAACACCATTGTGGTATCAGTACTTAAAGTACACACAGAACAGTAGCGCTAACGCTAGCTAAACAACTATTTAGACATGTTAAGTTGTTTACTTGAATTTTTTGTAGTTTTTGTCATTAGGTTTTTTTTTTAACCTAATGCCCTGTACACACATTGTACGATTTTGGGCTGTCCCTGATGAAAGATGACCAATCATGGCGATTTCTGTGGCCGTGGCTCCTAAACGGTGGACCTGGCTACGTCGTACAGTGAGAGAGTTAAAAATGGCCGTTGTCAGAAGTTCAGCGTGATCTTCTCACAGTATGTTTGCCGCTACGACCTACGTCTACTGACTAGCCAATACAAATGCAACATGAAATGGCATATTGATCAATGCAACATGGCGCTGAAACTTAAAACTACTTACCTCAAGCTCCATTTGGATGACCAGGGTTAGTCTGGGATGCTGTTTTGGCGTACAATGTAAACAAAGAGAAAATGGTTGAGAATGGCTGTTTTTGCAATAGCTGGAGATAATAAAAGTGGGAATAAAGAAAGAACCGGGCCTTAAATAAGACGAGTGAAATGTGTGAATGTTGACAAGTGAATGTTGAAGCGAGATAGAAATATAACTCATGACTCATGCGCTGTGTGATGCATTCTGTTTTCCTTCATTCCTTGTTTATTCCTCTTCTCCAGCTCTGTTGATAAGCCGAGCCCTAATTGCATTGGACCGCTTCGCTGCTTTTGTGTTTTTCAAGTGTTTATGAGGTTTTGGTTCAGCTCTCGGTGGAGTGTGTCATGGTCTACGTCGTCCCCGTCTGCGGTTTATGTTTGCCGCGCTGGCGCCGATCACCACGTCTTTGTTCTTTTGTGTGGCGTGTGTTTGTTTAGTGCGTTTTACCGGTGGCATATGTCGAGCTGCTAATGTAACACAACAAACATTGAACATGCGTGTCTGTCAATGTTGTAAATAAGCGTCAGTAGTCAGTACACTGCATGACAGTAAGTCACTGAAGTTTCTGTCTGTCAGGCCAAAGGGCCAACCAATGTTTTCTTCTCTCCCTTTCTCCCCCCTCCTCTCCCCCTCTTCTTTTTGTCCTTTTTCATGCCCCAAATGGCGTCGGCAATGCTGAGGGGAGTCTCCAAATACTCATTAGTGCATTACTGAAGTCTGGAAGTCTGCCAGCCACTCAGACGTGAGTCCGTGCAGTATTCCGCGGGAACTTAAAGGGAGGAAGGGAAAGAGGTGGGGAATTAGTGCAAAGGAGGACCGAGGGAGAAAAACAACTTTTTTTCTTCTTGTTTTATTGTTGAGCTCCGTATATCGGTGAGTGCTATTGGCTCTAATCCTCGTCAGGATGAGGTGCTGTATTGTGCCGTTGTGCTTTAAAGGACACGGCTAAGCTTATTTTGGTTTCGACTTTTTCCCTTTGACATTTTCTACTTCCTCATCTCATTGCCACATGAAATATGAATCAGCAAGATTAAGCCTGCGTCCTCCCCATTGAAAGGCAGACAAACGCCAGGTGTCTGAGAGCGTGTTTATGTGGATATTGAAAAGGGGACAGGGTGTAAAAAGGAGCCCGGTGTGTTTGTGGTTAAGGGTACTGGCTGGCATGTAATCAGATTCAGCGTCATCAATCAGGAGGAGCAGGCGCTTGTGTGAGCTCACATTTCACACCGTAAAAGCAAAAGGTGGGCTTGTGGGCCTAATGCAGCTGTGTATTAAACCAGCTCTTCTCTCTGAAAAGACTCTTGGTCTCTCCTGATGCCTTTTTATTTTTTTGGTTTTCATTTTTGGCACAGGATGTTTGTATTTAAGCCAGTTAAAGTGTTTACTTATGAATCAGTAGACTGATGCGTAGTTGGTAGGAAATTGTCTGCGTGACCAGCCGAATAACAAAACTGAGCATGTGCAAAACTGCGAATTAGAAACTTCATGGATGCCTTATGAAGTTACTGTGTGTCAGACAAGTAGCCAATCATTTTGATGGAAACATATCAGAATGACCAGACTGAGCAATATTTCAAATGCTATGTGACAATATTGGTGTATTGAGTTTTGGAAACAAAGATATATGCAATAAAAAATAACATACGATACATACGCATGCATGTTGTATATGCAAATTGTCTGGATGTTTTTATGTGTAAGTAATGGTTAAATTAAAAAACAATCAATGTCAAATCGATTAATCACATCTAACATTAAAGTTTGATATAATATACAAACCCATTAATGTGTGTGTGTGTGTATATATTTAATGTATGTATATGTGATCAGATTTTCCTCCTCATGTAAATTATATTTCATAATCAGGTTTATAATAGTTGTTAGTGGGACACTCCCAATAACCACAGACCTTTTTCACATCAGCGGCATCTTTGATTTTTAATGGGAATGAAAGCGAGGATGTGAGCGATAGACATAGGCCTATATCTCTTCAGTGGGGTTGTACTGTAACTTAATGTTGATTTTGGATTGTTCTGCTCACAAAACACTGCCAAAATATATTTCCAAGAAGTTTCAGTAGACAAAAAACTCTAGACAACATGAGCTGTGGAAAATTATAAGTAATCAGGACAGCGTAAAACACAGTAAGTCTATCCTTCACAGCCTCACTTTCATACCTGTCATGGTGCTGCTCTGAATATGGTCTATTATTTTAGGAAACACTCAATGTTGTATTTATTATTATAATTTTTTGGCATGCTGCATATTCTATACAGTTATAGAAGCTACAGATGATCAGCATTCTAAGGAAGCTGCATGTCTCTACATTTATTCATTCGGTTGTTAGGCCATTCATAGTCTGTATGCATTTGGGAAAGGTCTCAAGAGGTAAACCCTCCTGAGCGTTTGTCATTGACGAACTGGCGTCTGGATCTTTACCTTTACTGCCCTAATGCATTGCATTCCCTGTGTTGTTATCATGCTTTCTCTTCGTAAAGGGGGCCTGAGGCTCATCGTCTCCACTGTAATGTATGATAAAATGGTGCTCCTTGTTACATTACTGCCTGCCAATAAATCACAATGTCATAATTTTATTTTGCGGTGGAGCTCGTCTGCTTTCATTGTATCCTGATGTCATGTGTCATCATGATTCTGTCTCGTAAACGCGCAAACTGAAACTTCACATGTCTTGACCGTCCACTGGTTCTCTAAGCAGGATCAGCAGTTCTCCTGGCTTTCATCGTCTTGAACACAAAATGCTGCTTTGAGCTCATTCAGCATTCATTGAGGAGCTAAGAGCTTTGGGATGGGTCCGAATCAAGGGCTATTGCCCCTGCTGGGACCCTTTCTCTCCCTCTTCGAGCCCCTCAAAGGAAGGGAAAAGGTGATGCTTTGCATGTGAATGTGCACCTCAGCCTCAGATGTGTAAATAGCAGGCTAAGAGAGTGGCTTTATTCTAGCGGACGTGATTTTGGAGGCTCTACACGGGTTTTCGCTTGGCGTCATTCAGATGTGGGATTGGACTATAAATAGTGTCTGTCCAACAAGAGATTAACTGACCTTCTACTTTCCAACCAAGCATTGTTTTATTGAGCCGAGCTAGAGGCCTTGAGACAATGATTTGCAGTCATGCTACACCTCTGTAAACCGTTTAGACAAAAGGAAAAAAGTTCAGATTTGACTGGTATTAGAGTAGTTTTATCAATGCATACAAAAACAGGTCGAAAAAAACAGATTTATAAGTTTGTTACTTTTTGACACCAATGCATTTTAAATGAAAAGATCACAGAGTAACTTCAGAATAAGCATATACTGGAAAAAGTAAATAAATATTTGAAAATAGATATAAATGGTCAAGTTAAATGGTCACTGTTTAAAAAATTTAAACATTTAAAACGGTAAGTTTTTTCCCATTATAACGCAGTTATGAATATTTATTATTGATATGAATTCTCTTATTCTCACCAAGGCATTTTACATTTAAAAATACAGTAAAAACAGTAATATTGTGAAATATTATTACACTTTAAAATAACTTTTCTATTTTAATATATTTTAAAATGTTTTTTTTTTTTACTATGATGGCAAAGCTGAATTTTCAGCATTATTACTCCAGTGATCAGTGTCACATGATCCTTCAGAAATTATTCTAATAAGCTGATATGGTGCTCTAACATTTATTTTTATTATTATTATTATTAATAATTATTATAAGGGTTGAAAGCAGTTTTGTTTGATATTTTTGTGAAATCCATGACACTTTATTCAAGGATACTTTGATTAATATAAAATTCAGAAGAACAGCATTTTTTTTAAATAGAAATCTTTTGTAACATTATTCTTTACTCGCATTTTTGATGGCATTAGCCATAAAAAATTCAAATTGTTCGTATCTCTAACCTTCTCTCTGTTGTCCGAGTTGTTTATAAATTGTATTCTCATCAACATAAAAACTCCAGAGTCCTGACTCCCAAGTTGAGATCTGGCGTAAGTCTTGGTATGTTGAAATGTTTGGCATTTGCGGTCATGACTAATATTATTACGCATCAAATAAAACAAACAACAATCAGGATTCATTGCTTTGACTTTTGGTTGCTCCAGTGTTGATGTGTTCCTTCCAGTAATGCAATCAGCTGTGAGGTCCAGGTTCTGTTGAGCAGATACTAGATGAACGTATGGAAGAATGGGGGGAAAGTGAGCCGTGTCAAGGCGTTGGAGTGTGACCGGCTAGCAGATCTGAGGCTTTCCTCGGTCTACTCTTACCATCAGTCTCGAACCCTGTCGATATCTAGCCGAACTGACTGCGGCTCACATGGAGGCACAGAGTTTAGCGTTACATGAAACCTCATGTCAGAGCATGCCTTTAATTCTCAGATCATCATTTTTAATTAGAACATTGCCTGTATGATGCAGGGTGAAAGTAAATTAAGTTTCAGGCTGCTCTTTCTGCTCATTACCATCAGCATGCTTTATAATCATTAATTTGCTTCCTCCCCACTGATGATGAAGCTTTCCTTATTAAGACCTTCCTTCCTTAATGAAGCTCAACACTGTCTCATATCCAGTATTATATGTTAATATGTTTATTGAACGACATAAAAAAAAAAATTTGTGTGTGTGTAATTTGGTGTTTGGCCCGTTTGAGTGTTTTGTTGTTTGAAGCAGTTATTCTAGTTCATATTATTCAAATACTATTATAGTTTTTAATTAGTGTTTTGAAGTTTTATTTTTGGTTTCAGTTTTAATTTTAATTTAGTTAAATTTGTAATACTTTTTTAAAATAATTGTATGTGATTTGTCATTTTAGTGTTTGAAAAAAAAAAACTATTTAGGTACATTTTTTATTTTATTTTAGTTAAGTTTAGTTTTTTTTTGTTTATTTGAGCTTTCAGAACAATTTTTTTTTTAATAATATTAGTTGTTGTTTAACTAACTAACTAACTAACTAACTAACTAACTAACACTATCTATATCTCTCTCTCTCTCTCTCTCTCTCTCTCTCTCTCACTCTATATATATATATATATATATATATATATATATATATGAATTTTATGAGAAGAAAGGGTAGTATGTGTTGAATTTTTTTTTATGATAATGCTATTTATAAATGATTTATTCATATTGTTTGTAAAAAAATATGTATTCAAGGTGTAAAGAAAATATTACTTTTAACTTGATTGTTACACCACATGACATGTTTGAAAAATAATTGATCATTAAATTGATCAAAAGTGACAGTGAAGACATTTATAATTTTACAAAAGATCCCTATTTCTAATCAATGCAATTTCTATTTATCAAAACAATTCAGACAAAAATGAATGTTTCACGGTTTCCAAAAGTACAAAAGTATTAAGCAGCACCAATACTACTACTGCCGTCTAGCCAATGGGGAAAAAAAAGGCCTGTATTCCAAAATGAGCGTGTAAGGGCTTGTCATGGTAGGAGTCTGACTGTCAGAGAGAGATTTGTTTGTAGTGATAAGAGTGAGACTGCAGCGTAGTAGGGTGTGTCTGTGCCTCTGGTGGCTCACCGCAGGTGTTCGACAGGTGAGCCGACGGAGGAAGTGTTTTCTCGTTCTCTGAGTGATGTCATCAGTTTAATCGCGTCTGCTTCTGTTGATTCATATACCAGTTAAACGCTCTTCTTGGACCACTGCCAGCCGATCCAGTCACCCGACTGAGGAAGACAGCCACAAGAGACATTACTTGTGAATGTTTAACAGTTGTCGCACCAATTACAGGTGTCTTGTTTGACTAGTTTTTTTTAAGTTTTAGAGTGGCATTGTTCAACAGTAAAACATGTCTAGTTACTAGGCAAACCATGAGGAAAAGGCGTGTACGGCGCAGCTCTCAACCACAGCTTACTTTACTTTGTTTTGCAGTTCTTTGTCTGCTTTGCAATTAGATAGCGTCTGACTTCCTCTTACGGCTTTCATTTGCTTCATTCACAGGTTGTATATACAGTAGGTGATCTTGCGTATGTTTACGGCATGCATGTTTTGTCTGCCATGGCTGTGTCTGATATCTGCTGCAACCTAGACAAGGGATCCAGACTCAGTGACGTGATGTCTGTTGCCTGCGTGATGTGCTGAATGATGGGACGGCGCGCATTTATTCTTCACTTCCTCCTATGACAGGAAACAAGAAAATTATGTCTGTCACTGGCAAACAACCATCATGTGATTAATATACCAAAAGCACTAAATTTCATTCAAATGTCATAGTTCAGATTAGGACTGCACCATTTATCGAAATATCGTAAATGTACATATCGCGATGGCTTGCAATAACTGCATGATTTTAATACTCCGAAAGCTTACAGAAAGTTCAAGGTTTAGGTCGCCGCAGAGAGTAGAATGGACACATGACTGTTATATACGTGTGACATGCTTATTATTATTATTATTATTATTATTATTATTAGGCGCAATAAGCAGAGTACTCACGCGAACAGAAAGCCGCCTCTCGGACTGGGTGTGACTGTGAACCCGAATTCAGTTCTCTTCCGGAGTTTATATGGCCAGATACACACAAAATTATGGCAAAATGCCTGTCTTGGTGAGTATTCACATAAACCGTCTTAAAGGGTTAGTTCACCCAAAAATGAAAATTCTGTCAGTAATTACTCACCCTCATGTTGTTCTACCGCGTAAGACCTTCGTTCATCTTCGGAACACAAATTAAGATATTTTTGATGAAATCTGAGTGCTGGATCACTTCTCCATAGGCTGCTAGGTGGCCCAAACTTGCTGGCCCAGAAATGTTATTAAAGAGATCGTTAATATAGTCCAAGTGACTACAGTGGCTCAATCTTAAGTATATCAAGCGACGAGAATACTTTTTGTGCGCAAAAACAAACAAAAATAACGACTTTATTCCACTATTCATTTCCTTCTCTCTGGGCCTCGTAGTGTTTTTGCGCAGCGCGTCTGTGTTACACGCCACCACGTAGGCTCACTATTGGCCGACGCTGGTCATGTGTGTGATGCGTGATGACGTGTAACACAGACGCGCAGCGCAAAAACACTACGAGGCCCAGAGAGAAGGAAATGAATAGTGGAATAAAGTCGTTATTTTTGTTTGTTTTTGCGCACAAAAGTATTCTCGTCGCTTGATATACTTAAGATTGAGCCACTGTAGTCACTTGGACTATATTAACGATCTCTTTAATAACATTTCTGGGCCAGCAAGTTTGGGCCACCTAGCAGCCTATGGAGAAGTGATCCAGCACTCAGATTTCATCAAAAATATCTTAATTTATGTTCCGAAGATGAACGAAGGTCTTACGCGGTTGGAACAACATGAGGGTGAGTAATTACTGACAGAATTTTCATTTTTGGGTGAACTAACCCTTTAACTGGAGTTAACAGTTGAGAAATAAAGCACGCATGTAAAAATAAATTGAATCTGTACAGCTCTTAAAGTAACATTAGTGTAATAAACTTGCTTCCGTCTGTGTGCTAAATGTTAATCAAACAACAAAAGATTGAGAAAATCCCTCACTTTCGTTCTGTCTAAATGTTCTTAGACAGGACACATTTTTTCACTAAGTATCTGTAATATATTATCTGTTTTTCCATTTGTGTTTTTGACCTTTACTTTTCTCCGTAGCCACCTGCTGCCCTGACCTTACCTTACACCCAGTCAGACCTTCAGAGCAACCTGAGTTTTTCTTAATCTGGATTTACCCAGACAGACATACACAGAGAGAGATACCGGTGCTACATTTATTTTTGTGATTATGTTTAAAATGTATGTTCATATACAGGATACATTCTTCCACTAAGTAACTTTGTTGCCAGGCAACTTAGCATCGTGGCACATTAAAAGGTCTGCGTTTATCGTCATTTTACAATTGCTTTGATTGTGGCTCAGAACGATCTGAACTCTCTGTTATATAATGCATGTTTTTCCGTTTGTATTTTTTTTTTTGGCCTTTACTTTTCTCCGTGGCCACCTGCTGCCCTGACCTCACCTTGCACCCTGTCAGATCCTCAGAGCAACCTGATTTTTTTTTTAAGTCTGGATTTACCCAGACAGACAGACAGAGAGAGAGACGCTGGGGTTACATTGGCCAAAGCAGCTTTAGGACCCCCTGGCGTTAAGGGAGAGCCGGGTGCATTAGAAAAAAGGAGGGGGGAAGGGTCCAGACAGACTTAGCTGTTCCCCTCTAAGCCCCCAGACCCCCCCAAAGTCTGGACATAGATACACACATACACACACGACATGGTACACATCTCCCGCCAGCTGTCAGGACACCAGGCAGTAGGATCTGGTCAGAGGTCATGATTGTTTATTAGGTTGAGTGTGGTTTTTTGTGAGTTTCAGGTCAGAGTGCTCTGCTGTGCGCCGTGTAATCTCCTCTCACACATCAAATATACTAATCATGGCTCCTATTAGACTATGCCACCCATCCCTTAAAGTGTCATCTGTCCGTTTACAAAAGAGTATGCACAGTTAGTGCAGCTTATATTTACGCAAAATAATCTTAATTTCGGAACCACGGCCATTTTGTTGCAGAGAAAAAGTCATTTGCATTGTTACAGTTCCTCGGGGGGTGGTTTTGTATTCTTGGGATTGCTTTGCTGTATTGCAGGGGCCATTTGAAAGGAAGAATTTTGTGTTGCTCAGATGATTAATGACTGACTTGCGGGCCGCTCTTGTGTAAACATCGCCGTGTTCCTCTGCAATCGACTCTCTGCGGGGCAAATGGCAACAAAACTCTCAAACATGACACTGTGGCGACTTCATTATGTGGGTCAGCTTTGTCCTGAGGAAGTGGATTGCGGTGGAAACATCTCTCACTGTATTCATAGAGCCACAGGCAGATGAAGTTGCTCAGCTGTATACTGTAATGCACGGCACTAGCACTGATTCCTGGAAGTCAGAGTCTTGAGACAGAGACTGTCTCTGCAAGCTCCTGAGAAATGGCAACAAGACTCCCAAAGGGCCCCAAACAGCCACTGCACACTAATATCACAGTTGAAAAAGTGCCAACAAATGCCTGCAGAAGCTAATTGCATTTTGGTGTTTGGCCCGTTTGAGTCTGACTCTGTTTTGTTGTTTGAAGCAGTTATTCTAGTTATTTTCATATTATTCAAAATAATACAATTATAGTTTTTATTAGTGTTTTGAATTAGTTTTTATTTTTAGTTTCAGTTTTCATTTTAATTTAGTTAAATTTTTTATAATTTTGTTATGTAATTTGCCATTTTAGTGTTTAAAAAAAATTACTATTTAGGTTAATTAAAATTTTAGGTAAGTTTAGTTCTTTAGTTTATTTGAGCTTTCAGAACAAATAAAAAAAAAATGTTTTATAGTATTAGTTGTTGTTGTTAACTAACCCCCATATATATATATATATATATATATATATATATATATTATTTTGTGAATGGAAAACCTTAATCCATTGTCACATTGCAGTAAAAACCTTTTTCTGTGAAATGGACGCATTTTCAAAAAAAAGTAAAAAATGGCAGAGGGCACAAAGCGAGCTGCAGTAGAAAAAGAAAAGTGTACAATGCAACTTGTCCAAAATGCTTAATATTAAACACTTCAAAGAAGGTCATTAGCATCAGGTTTTACATGGGCATGGTTGCCGCAACAAGCGCTTTTAATTTTGTTTAGTTTTTTACATAGTTTTACGTTTTTACATTTGCTTGAAAGAAAGCATCGGTAAGATATCGAATTTGTCAAAGAAATGACCGACAGATTGTTGGATAATCAGAATAGTGATTAGCCCTATTTACACCGCAACCAGGTTGGTATCTTGTATCCATCTACATCCATTCTGCTTTCATGTTAATTCAGCTAATCTTATTGAGATGATCATGATATAAAGCAGACGTTAGTGTTAGCGTCCAGGGATGGAGAGCTGGTTTCCTGCAGTGGTGGATAAGATAAAGTATCCTGGGCACGGACAGGGTGGATGAGACTCTGATTGTTATTAATAATCTGAGCAACACTGCAAGCGCCACAGTGTCTGTTGAGTTCAATAAAATTCTCTCTTTCTGCGTTTTGCTAATTGTCTAGAGGCCTGTTTTTGTTTTGAAAAGCATTTAAGCCAGATAGCGCTGGCATTAAAAGCTTTTTAAGATAAATTTTCATGTATTTTACATGTTAAGACTGCAGCTGAATCTCACACTTGTTTGGTGTGTTGCCTTGTTTTTCCACTTCAACTTTGATTAAACGAGTACACTGAGACACGATGAACACAAATTGTCCTGAGCTAAAGGGAGAGAGGCTGTAGAGCAGTAATTGTATTATTTTTCGATTCGCTGTTCCTTGCAGCGAGTCGATGGCCTTGTCCCTGAGGCGCAGTAGATGTTACCTTATGAAACCACAGCTCCAAATAAATTCCTGCCTGTTAAAAAGATGGATTTGTCGCTTCCTACTCCTGTGTTTTATCACTGCCTTGAGCTCATCCTCATCCCCACTTCTGGTTGTTTAGCTAATTGCTGTTGCAATTTAATGACTTTTTCGATTGCTTGTGTGAGCTTGGTTCAGGGATCAGGCTAGGATCAAGTACTCTTAATGTCAATGTACTCTAAGTCTTATGAAAATTATTGGAGTGAAGGAATCTCCTTTCTAATTATATATATTGCAGCTGCAATTATAGTTTCTAAATGTGTGCAATTTTCTTTTCCAGTTAAAATACTTTATTCTGTCTCAGCTTAATTTGCCAAGACAACTAAAACATTTAGGAATGCATTGATATTAAAATATTCCTCGCTACAATAACAGGCTTATAATTAATTTAATGTTAAAGTTAATAACTGATAAATGGCTGATTTAAAAATCTATTTATTTTATTTTATTTTATTTTATTTTTTTATACATACATACATGTAAAATGAAACGCTAAACTAAAATCTGCCTTTGATATTGTGAATTTAGGCATCACAACAGAATAATCTACAATAGGAAGATGAATATTAATTTTGAGATTTGCTAAAGATTATATTTAACAGTGTTATTAAATAGCATGTCTGAAGAATAACTTTAACTAAGCTGTAGATGACAAAGGTAATCTAAATGTAAAAATATAGGAAATGAGTATATATTCAATATTCATATTTAAAGGAGCCATATGATTCTATTTTAAAAGTTCGGTATTTTATTTATTGGATGTAATAGAATAGGTCAACATGCTCAAAAAAACATTATTTTTCCCATACTGTACATTATTACAGTACCTCTATTCCCAGTTTGTCTGAAACATGCAGATTGTTACAAAACCCCTCCTTCTTAAAAGCACAGAGTGATCTGATTGACCAAACACCTCAAGCGTGTGTTGGAAATGTAACGCCCCTTACCATAATTGTGAGCTTCAGCTTGATTCTAAAGCAATTGTAAACCTACAGTTAATAATGTCGCCGGTTTCACCATATTATTATTATTTACATCTCACATCATCAGTAAACCATTGCGTTACCAAGGCAACGACTGACGCGTTTGTATTACATTCCAAAGAGCGTCTGCTATCAGCCCCACATTGGAAAATAAAATCCGTATCCGTACAAGCTGGTCCGGATCGGCACGGAATGGAACAGTTACGCAATGAAAACCGTTTGGCCTGACGGTGGAAAAGCGGCTATTGTCTTGACCAATGGTGCGAGTTTGTTTGACTGACCAATGGCAGTATTCAGTAAGCCAGAAGAAGAATTCTTGGTTTTAAATTTGCGTTACTTTGTTCTTACTACAAATGCCACACTTAAACTTCTATGCAAGATCTACTGTATGGTAAATGTTCACACAGCCTTCATTTCCTTACTATAGTACAATGACATTTTATATCACACCAATATGCCACTTAATCTAACTACCTGATGGTCTTGCGTGGTTCTGCATTGCCAGATGGCCCTGGAATTGTTGAACCATCCTCCTTCCTTTCATTTGGCCCCCAAGTTCTCCTAGGCCAAGCTGGAATGAGGTTTCTGCTGGTGCCCCCTCCAGTGCCAGCACTCCTCCTATGCCTTCCTGTATCTGAGAGCCAGCCTGACAGCTTCCCTGTCCATAGAGACATTGGCAGGAGATGGGGCCTGTGCCAGCCTCTCAGATAATCTACTCGAAAGGAAACGGCCACAGGCCCTCCGGCTCTTTGGCAGACACAGCCTCAGCTTTTGGCCTCAGCGGAGATGTGATAAATTAATCATGATTTGTACTCGGCTTAGGTTCATGTAGTCCTTTACTCTGATGTATTCTTTATAGAAAAGCCCAGTTTCGTTTTCCCAGTGCCAGCAAAAGAGTCAGTTACGGCTGTTACGAAGTAGCACCAGCTTTTTTTTGACTGCACTTTCCCTTTAAAATGAAGACCGGGAGGTGGAACTAACACAGTCCGAAGGTCCCCAGTAAGGCAGAGTTGAGTGTTATCTGGGGAAAATGCTGACAGGCCTCTGAGCGGCAGCTTTAACCTTGAGCCGGTGCACAAACAGTAGCAGGGTAGAGTCAGGCTGGTACAGACTGCCTCCACTGCCCCCAAAAACAATCCCACAATCCCCCTCTCCCCTCCCTTGTCCTCACCCTCCTCCCTTCTGCGGTTCTCTCCCGATGGAGAGCAGAGCACCCTGCCATCTAGAGGTGGAGGAATGTTTTCTCGCCACCAACCAGATACAAATAAATATCCGAGTCATTTGGGAGATTCGAAGATGCCTGTCTTGTATGTCCAGATGGAACGGAGCCAGTTGGTGAAAGCTTAATTAATCATGACATGAGGAAAACACTTGACCGAAAGTCTCTCATCCCAGCTGTACTGTACAGGAATGAAAGAATTTCAGATTGTGCCGTCAGACCTAATTATGAGAAAAAAACGTCACTTGGGATTCAAGGTAGAAAAAAATAATTTGTACCAACTGCAAATCTCTACTGTGTCTGGATGACTATTGATCAGCTATAATGACATTTCTATCAGACAGTATCTGAGCTGATGTTGAAGCTGAACCAGAAACCTCAACAAAGTCTTTCTACACTGATGCCACTAGGGGTGACCCCGAATAGTCGAAGATTCAATGCTTCGATAGGAGGAGCCTGATTCGACTACCGATCTCACGGTCGAATCTTCGCAGAGGTGTTATGAAACGAGGATCATGCCACTTTGGCTATATGAGGGCGCTCAATGTCTGATTTCACATAGAACTACCGGTTTTCTGTCAATACGTTAATATTCAGCCTATTATGATAATGTTGTATATAAAAAAGTGCAAAGAAAGAAGCTTTTAATAAATATTTTTTAACGTGCGTGAATAACTCCAAACACCCCGTGACAGATTTAAGTTTCACTTTCAATCCGTGACCGACAGAGGAGCGTCTTGGCGGCAAGGATTTAAATCTTTTACAATGTCTGGGATAAGAAAATCTAAAGTGTGAATGTACACCATTGGAAAGGATATTCTCCAAGGCTGGATATAGCATCAGGAAAACCAGTCTTTCACGCTGTCTGCATCCGTTGGAGTCTTTTGTGCGCGCGGATAAAATACATTCTAAAACACTTAAAGGGTTAGTTCACCCAAAAATGAAAATTCTGTCAGTAATTACTCACCCTCATGTTGTTCCAACCGCGTAAGACCTTCGTTCATCTTCTGAACACAAATTAAGATATTTTTGATGAAATCTGAGAGCTGATCACTTCTCCATTGACTGCTAGGTGGCCCAAACTTGCTGGCCCAGAAAAGTTATTAAAGAGATCGTTAATATAGTCCAAGTGACTACAGTGGCTCAATCTTAAGTATATCAAGCGACGAGAATACTTTTTGTGCGCAAAAACAAACAAAAAATAACGACTTTATTCCACTATTCATTTCCTTCTCTCTGGACCTCTAGTTGGTTCGCGTAGTGTTTTTGCGCAGCGCGTCTGTGTTACACGTCACCACGTAGGCTCACTATTGGCCGACGCTGGTCATGTGTCTGACGTGTAACACAGACGCGCAGCGCAAAAACACTACGAGGCCCAGAGAGAAGGAAATGAATAGTGGAATAAAGTCGTTATTTTTGTTTGTTTTTGCGCACAAAAAGTATTCTCGTCACTTGATATACTTAAGATTTGAGCCACTGTAGTCACTTGGACTATATTAACGATCTCTTTAATAACTTTTCTGGGCCAGCAAGTTTGGGCCACCTAGCAGCCTATGGAGAAGTGATCAGCTCTCAGATTTCATCAAAAATATCTTAATTTGTGTTCCGAAGATGAACGAAGGTCTTAGGCGGTTGGAACAACATGAGGGTGAGTAATTACTGACAGAATTTTCATTTTTGGGTGAACTAACCCTTTAACGTGAAAAACGTTTAACGACTCAATCTCCTAAAATAGTTAAATAAAAAATATAGGAAGAACGCATTGCTTTCATATTCTGGGTTCATCTGCTTATCTGCATATAGTATGGTTTCTTAATAAAGTGTGTACTGTGTACATACATTAAGCCACGTTAAAGTGCCTTTTAAGCGTTTTAAAAGCTTTTTTCACGTTTAGCATTTTAGAATGTCCCGGGGAAAACCAACTTGTTAACGTTGGCCGGCAGAAGTGCGATCATGGTTGTCCTTAATTTAACTATTTTAGGAGATTGAGTCGTTAAACGTTTTTCACGTTAAGTGTTTTAGAATGTATTTTATCCGCGCGCACAAAGACTCCAGCGGACACAGACAGAGTGAAAGACTGGATTTGTTCTCTCGATCAGGTATAGGGTACAAGTGATTTCAAAACTTTTCAGCCGGTTCTAATTAGATTTTTGGATGCTGTGAAAATTTTTAGCTAAAAAGACTGCCACTCCAGTTTAGCATTTATTGTTGTTTCTGCAGTTAAAAAGACAAAGTTGAAAATTCTGGCTACTATCGTTATTTTAATAATTTCTTTATTTTAATTTTATTTATTGATCTGTCAGGGTTATCTAATCTAACTATTTGTGGCTTGTGTTTTGAATATATGTTCCCCTGCACTTTAGGCATTTTGCACACATTTGCTCCTCATCTTGTGACTTGATTCTGATTTATTTTGTTTGGTATTTTTATTTATTAGAAAGGTATATTCTGTTCATATTTAATTAATTGTTTATTTGTCGGTGCATCGATGTTGTGCTGTAATTTAGCCGATATAATTTTTAGTTTTTAGCATGTGAAATGCAAATCCTGTCTGCAGTGTGGACTTTCTGGAGTTATTAATGTTATTTCTTAGTTTTATTGATCCAAAATGTTTTTATACATTTTCTTCTATCTTTGTGTGATTTTCTGTACATCGCGGCTTTGAAATGTTAAAGCCCCGCCCCCATACACATGATTCGACTATTAGTCGACTATAGGCAAGACTTGACGATTCTGATTCGACTATGAAAATCCATAGTCGGGGACACCCCTAGATGCCACACAATTAAATGGCTCCCGTAATGAACAATATTGTCTGTCTACCCTACAGTGTGGCCAGTGTGACATAATGTGATGTGCCTCCTTCCACTATCCTGTTCAATTTTGTTTCAACCTAAACTAACTTACCTGCCTGCAATTTTCAAGTTATCTCAAGCACCTTGATTAGCTGGTTCAGGAGTGTTTGATTCGGGTTGGTGCTAAACTCTGCAGGATAGTGGGTCTCCAGGAGCAGGGTTGAAGACCTCTGGCCTATGACTCCGGAAGACGACAAAATATCACCAGACGGAGACTGACTTCTTATTGCTGACATTTATGCACTCAAGTAGAACAAAATGTGAAAGTTGTGGGCAAGACAGATTCTTGCGGGATTGGTAATCCTTCCCAATCAAACCTCTACCTCAAATCATTAAATTCATCAGCGCAGAAGAGATGTGCCAAAACATGACTGATGTAAAAATGTTCCTTTTCAAGTAACTTACAGCTTTTTATTTCAGAGCCTAGAATTCTATAATATACCTCCTAAACTAGACAACTGAGCTCTAAACAAAGATCGTGTTGTGTCATGGCCCTGTTATTCTGTAACATAGTTATATCAGCTACATCATCGTTCGGCTCTTAAGTCAGTGGAAATGTGGGCCAGCTTTGAGAAGAAATAGTCCTATCTCCTTTGATTTTTAAGGAGACACTTGAGAAAACTCCTTGGCAAACTCTTAACCAATAAACAGAGATTTAGTCTCAGTGCCCTGCTATAAGATTTAGCATCCTGCTGTTCTCCAACACACAAACTCTGAGCCACTTATGGCCTGAGGTGTTGCTCTTGAGCCAGACAAAATGCTACACTGTTTTCCTTTGCTGTGTGCTGTTCTGTGATTGGATCTGAAAGTCGTGCTGTAGGGCGCTCTTGTTCCTTTCTACCCCTGTGTCGGGGGGTAGGCCACGGCTTTTCACCCAAATTACAGGAAACCACCGCGCCTAATGACCTGTGTCGCTGACTCAAAAACAAAGACAGGGCCTAAAATACACAATCGGCACAAACGTGAAATTACACCCCCTGTCACACTCTCGTAACTGCGCAAATACAAATGCTCAATCTCAGAGACAGTGTGTTACAGGGGAAGTGGACATGAGCATTAAACATCTGCCTCAGCCCTCATGTGCTCATTACCGTCAGCAGAGACGGAATCCTCCATCTTTAACTCTGTAATTGGGAGGCATCTCCGAACCATCAGCGGCCCTGTATGGCCCCCACTGGAGCTCTGTGTTTTGTCTTGATGAGAGGCACGCCAAACTGGAACAATTTTTTTTCTCCCCTAGCCACAGAGGGACCGTTTTGCGCCTCGGTCTCAGGTCGAGCAGCGCTGTTTTAGATTAAGGATTGCTCGTATAATGAGGTGTCCTGCAGTGTCAGGCATCCGCGGCTACGCAGAGGACACATTCATCCTAGCTTGCGCTACCACTTGCTGGTGTGTGTGCGGCATGATATTAACCGGTGCAACCGTTTCAGGCTTTGCTCCTGTAGAGGAGCAGACAAAGGCCTCCCTCAGGGACATACAGCGGAAATTCTCTCTCTCTCTCTCTCTGGACTCCGATGGGACGTGGATACGGCGAAGATGCTACCAGGGGGCTCTTTCCCCTCCCAGCTCGCTTGTCTGAACGCTGTGAATACAATAGTCCAGATCCATGACTTCACCAAGCCTGTTAAACGAGTGGCATTATGATTTTTCCCTCTTGGTAACTCAGACACTGGCCTGGCGATTTGCATGACATTGCGGGTAAGAGAGACAGGATTAATTCATTGGATACAGTTGGGGTGAGTGCGGGCCAGCTGCGGTGGAGATTGCGATCAGCCGACAGCAGAATTCAGCCCCGCTGGCTCTGCTCATGGAAATGAGGGCAATCCTGTTGGCTAGGGCCCTTATCAGTCATCATGGTTTTGTGTTCTCTAACTACACGGCACTGCTCAAAAGGTTCGTTTTCTGCACGTACTCTCAGCGCAATGTTGTTTCCCCCCTCTTTTCTTGTGTTGCCATGACAGTGACTTATGGGAAGCACTGTAAAGGAGTTTTTTGGGTTGGTGTGCATTGTGTACACACAAGTGAATTTGTACATGGTTGGTTCAAAAAGCAGCAGGTGCGCAGGAGACCCCAGGTGTTCTGTTCTTTTTCACCCAGCATTAAGCCATTGGACCGTTTCAGATCCTCCCGCCCCTCCTATTGCGTCCGATTAATCAAGGTTTAGCTATCGATCAGAAGTACGCGCCCACATTCAACCTCATTATCCTTTGCACAGAATTAACTCCTTCAACTTCCTCGAGGCAGAAAATCATTTTGTAGGGCTGAAATAAGTCATATGTAGGCCCACACGGCACCCTGCATTGATTATGGGGAGAAATCTTTTAAAGATGAATGAACTGAACCGAAAGCATTATTAAATTTGTCAAAATATCTAATAAACAAAGGTGCAAGGAGATGTGTATATCATTGCTGAATTATGTATGTTTAAAGGCAAACCACTTGTAAATTGAACGGTAAAAATCATAATGCTCAGTATATGGCTGAAAGTAATCATTTTATTGTATTATTATTTATTATTTGTGTGTATATATATATATATATATATATATATATATATATATATATATATATGCATGCATGCTGTATAAATATAAAATATTGCATATAATTATTTCATGATTTATGAAGAAGGTTATGAAGATCATGAAGATTTATTAAAACAAACAAATATAACATTTAAAGCCCCCCAATAGTCAATAAAGTTATCCCTTAAAACAACTTACCTTTGATCACAAAAATTACACATATAAAAAAATGTTCCTTGGAAAAAAAATTATTCATGCCTTAAAATAGCTTGAATGTAACTTTACACCCTTGCCTCATTTAGCATGCATGGTTCTATGAATATGCAAGTAAGCCCCGCCTCCACTCACTCACACCAGCTCAGAGATACACTCATTGACAATCACATGTTGACCTGATTGGTTAGGTAGTTTGTGACATCAGAAACACCAGCGATTTGATAGAGACTGCAGACAGAGACTGTCTTTTAAAGACCGTTTTAAAGAGAAAACACTCAGCAATGGTGTTGACTTATGAATTTGCAAATGTTTTGTCTTAAAGCATATTAAAAACACCACATAGACATATAAACAACATTTAAAAGCTTGATTTTCACCATAGGGGTCTTTACTTATTTTTTTAAGTTAACATAAACTTAAATTCAAGAAGCTCAAATTATTTTGTCAAAATGTATTGGTGATGTGAAAATATGTTATTGACATGATGTAATCTTAGATAGCTGTTTTGGAGATGTCGGTCTTTCCCCATTAACATTATGATGAAATGTACATTCTAGTGTAAAATGTAGGGTGGAGATTTGGTTCTATCCATCGGTTATTGGTTGAATTTTGAGATGTGGACGTTCACAAATGGAGGTAAATGAATGTGAGCTTGCAGTTTAAACGAACTGAATGATTGGGGAAGTCCTGCTTACGTCACCAGAGAGAAGTCGTTTTCACCGGATGACCAGTTTTGACATTTTGATAAATGTCTGTATATTTTATATAGATTTTATGATCGGTATAATTAATGATCGCTTTCCTTTTCCATGTTGTGTATGTAGGCCTACAGAAAGTGTTCCTGGCGGATGTTGCATGTTCTGTTAATAATCTCATCTCTTTTCATTTTTTGTGTCTCGGCAGCTGCTCAGAGTGAGGAGAGAGAGCGGGAGTGTGCTTTTAAGGACCAGCACCAGCAGGTGGATGAACAGAGTGTGGCTGGTGACTGGCACATCACCAGAGAAAATAACACCATTCTGTGCAGCAAGAGCAGCCGCTGCTACGGCCTGTGGGAGAAAACGCATGACGGCGAGATCCGACTGGTCAAACAAGGTCAGAATAAACTCAAACACACAAAAACTTTTCCACCAAAAATCTTCAATTGACTTCTGTTTTTCTTAAAGGGACAGTTCAACCAAAAACATTCAGTCAAACCAAAAGTTAATCGGACACCAGATAGGACAGCTATAGTTCATTTATGTAAGTGAGGATAGCAAAATAAAGTGAACTGTGACACAATATACCCAAAAATTCTTCATACAGTGGACTATTAGGAAAATTATTAAAACTTGGGACCAAAATTATTCAGACAGTTTGACCTGACCATGTTTTGCTGAAGTGTTTTTTTTTTCTTTAATTGCTAATGCGACCTTTTTACACCACAGACTGAACAAAATTAAGCATTGCTTGGTAATTGGTTGACCTAAATTGGTATTGACAGCTATTCAACCTAATTCATTTGTGAGACAGTCTAACAGAAGGATGGCCAAAACCAGTGAAATATCAACTAATTTTATTACTGAGTTCTTGTAATATTTTATTACCATTTTCTAAACTATAGCGAATAAACTGTGATAGTGTCTGAATAAATTTTGGTTTGACTGTAAGTTTGTTCATTATTACCGCCATATTTTTCCAAAGTATGCTATTATTGTCTGCTTAGCTTACCCACTGAAAAATGACAGCATACTAGTTTGAACTATTCCTTTAAATTAAGCTAATAACTGCACCCCAACGGCCCAACCCAGAGTCTCCTAAATGAAGATTTGCATGATTGACATTCAATAAATCAAATCAAATATATGATAATTTAGATAGCTTAATTACATAAAAAGCAGAATTAATATTCATTTTCATTTTAAAATGTATATAAAATATATTAATGAATGAATTAAAAATGGATATTAGTTTACCTCAGTTATATTATATTAAGCTAAATTAATATTCATTATTTCATTAATTCATTTGTAACATTGAATTTAATGTAATAGAAATAATGTTATGTATTTAAATAATTAGCAAAATATTATATAATAAAACAATGCAATATAAAATAATGTAATGAATTTTAATATGACAATTAATATTAATATAATATACATTTATATAAGTATTCGTTCATTGTCATTAATTAAATGGCATTTTAAAATTCTTATATTGAAGCTAAATTAATAATGATTATTTCATTAATTCATTGGCATATTAAAATGTATATTATTATTATTATTATTATTATATTATATTAAATAATTTATATATTATATTATATTATATTATATTATAGTCCTTGAAATGCACGCACACACACTTTTTTCCCCCCTTGCACATTCTTACAGACTCACTTTACAGTGTCTCACTCTCATTCACTCAACCATCTGCATCTTTTCATCGCAGGCTGTTGGACTTACATCGGCGACCAGCAGGACTGCCATGACGACCGTTGTGTGGTTACCACCACGCCGTCGCAGATACAGAACGGCACCTACAGATTCTGCTGCTGCGGCACCAACATGTGCAACGTCAACTTCACAGAGAACTGGGTGCCTAGCCCCACCAAGACCAGCCCCCGTAAGTCCTGCAAACACTAAACGGAGGGCCTCTGCATCTCTAGGTCTCATCTGCAAGCTCCACGTCGCTGTCTGAGAGTCAACGCCCATATTCAATTTCTGTGATACAGTAGAACTGGTCTTGCAGGATCCATTGTTATCAATCTCACCACAACTCATACTGATAATGTTCATATATGAGCATGTTGTATGTTCTCATTAGGGATGGGCATGATTAATCGACGATCGATAATTGATCGTTAAGAATTTCGTCGATCACGTTTATTTGTTATCGATTAAACTAATGCAGTTTGCGTTGCGTAGTGTGAGTCTTGAAGCAATGGAATTAATTTTAGCGCGGAGGTACCTGCGCATCCCGGCAACGTCAGTCCCCTCAGAGCGGGTGTTTTCGGCGGCTGGACTGGCTGTCACCAGGTTGCGGTCGCGTCTGATCCCAGATCATGTCAACATGCTTATCTTTCTCAACAGAAATCAGTAGACTGGTGCAGAAGTTCTATGGGAACTTCATGCGTTTTCTCAGATCGGATAGCTATCTGATTTATCAAAACGATTCCATTTACACCTGGTCACATAAATGTGTTTTTGCAAAACGGATATAAATCCGATCTTGAATTCCCGCGCTATATGCATATTTAAATTGTTGCACGTCATCGAAAGCAAATTATATGAGCTGCATTTTATTGATCATCAGCGAAAATTTCTAAATCAAAGACCGCAACAAGATATTGCGGCAACAGCCCTGGTAAGATCATTTCGGTTCTTTACTTTTAATGAAGATGATTGTGTGTTGATGAATGACTTTCACTTTGATTTGCGATAGTTTGCACGTTGGCTTGATGAATAGATGCTCATCTGTGGTGATGCGTGTTGAAGTAGCGTCGTCATATCTGGATATAACATGACATATAGGCTAGCCTATAACACGCTCTCACACGTTTATTTCTTATCATTTTTGGGATAAGTCAAATTTACATATGTGGTTTCAACAACCAGATGCATTTACTCTTGTCCAGTTTCGTCTGGAATGCGTCTCAGATCTCCTCCTGAAGTGGTTTGAGCGATCGGATTTAAATCCGTCTCGAATGCGTTTCGGAGGGCATTTAGATTTGGTCTTTTCACGACCGGATAGCTGTCCGATCACAGAAAACGGATGAAGTGGCCATGGGTCTCTGTTTAAGAACGCCGGCTCGCAGCTGCAGGTTTAGAGCACCGCAGGAATCTTCAAGTCTACCGAACATCCAGTTTCACTGCCACAAGTTGATCTTCTTGTAATAAAGATCTCATCGAGGACAAACAAACTGTATTTTTGTATTTTCATTGCATTTTTAATTTATAAAAAGTTAAAGAAATAATGAATTTCAATATAAAAATATTAATGATTAATCGATAGTCGATCGTTAATTCTCCCGACGATCGACTAAGAAAATTTAATCGAATGCCCATCCCTAGTTCTCATATAAGTAAATTGTCTGATAAAGAGAAACATCTGTAATATACTAGAGGACTCTTTTAGATGAATATTGTCCTATATCAGCTCATTTCTACAGCTTTGATTGTCGGTTCAATTATTGTAGTATTAACACTAAAAAGGGAAATGCTTGCTAAAATTAATTTAGAGTGAGTGTTTGAGAGAGAGAGCACTAGAGTGATCGGCAGTTACCAGCAGACTCAATTACTAACATTAGAGTACCTGTGTGTGGGTGACTGATTTTACTGTTGAGAAACACGTTAACGCTAAATGCATTTAATGTGTTTATCTGTCTCTGCTTTTAAAAAGTGTGGTGCATTATGGGATCTAGGGCTATTCTGGTCTAAATGATTGTATAAATTACTCTATGTGGTTTGGACTCTGTTGGCTTTTCTCTTATGTTCTCTTCTACTAACTACTGTATCGACTGTGCTTTGGAATGTTGGGTAAGAAAACTCAATAGTCTAATAGTCATATTGACTTCCATGCAGTCGATGGAAGGTCAGCATCCTCTCGTCCATGGGGTCATTGCTTTTTAACATAAATGCCCACACAGTGTTGTAAAGTAGCTCTTTTGTATTGTTAAGCTTTTTTTTTTTTCAAGCACAAGGATGCCTACAAGCTATCGTTCAGTTATGGCTGTCTTTAGCATTTTTTAGAATTAGCACCAGCTCCATTCCCAAATTCCCATCAACAAATTCATTATTTTAAGATTCACATTGATTCATACCAGTTGTTGGCCTTTTTCGACATTGCTTGTGATTCCATAATGCTGTTGAAGTCATAGGTTAACTTTGTAGGTTACCAAATATTATTCTTACGTTACAAAGCAGCCCTGTGGTACATGTTCAGCCAAGATCAGACTATGTTTAGGTATCTAGTGACTCGTTTGGGTGTTGGGTGTCGTTTTACAGGGGTTTTGGACACTTGTTAGCTGGTCAGGCTGAGAGACCATGTGGCAGACTTGTTGAACACCAGCTTGGCCAAACTGGGACACCCCCAGCAAACCACCTACTGTATTACTATTAAAAATCAGATGTTGAACCAACCAAAAAGTCAATAAGCTATTTTAAATGGAAGGCAGACTTCCTCTCTCATAACCATCATATTGAACATTGCAATTGACCCTTCGCAAAGACCCGCCCCTCTTAGTTACTGTTGCTATGTCCGACTAGCTCTCACACCACATACTTTACTTGCACCCTCATAATGCGATTATAATGGGATTTTGCGTTTAAACTTTACCATATGTAAACATAATGCTTCGATTAAACTAATGCAATTAAGCTCATAATCGTAGTAAACTATCACAAATAAAATATATGGCGTAGGGCTATTTTAATCTCGTATGTAAACACTGTAATCACATTATTACCACTCTGACCAGGTGCTCGATCCTATACAATGATGCCATATGTTGTTCAACTTCATGAATAAACACTATTCTGAAGTTTTCCCTCCACTCCGAATCACTGAACTCTGTCAACACTGTGCTGTCTCTGCTCCGTATCTTCATGCAGAGACGGCGCAAAGAAAGCGGCGCAGGCCAACCCAGTTACAGCGGCATTGCGATGTTCATCATGGTGCAGAGTAACCTCCCATTACATCCATAGAAATGTGATTTGCATTTGATGCAAGTAGATTAAAACAGTGGCCAGTAACACGCATACTGTTTATGAGTTCAACATTTGTGCTGTGGGGTATGCAAAAAATGCAGATTAAAAATAACCACATACCATAAAGACAGAATCGCAGTAATCACAAGTAAACCTCTTCACTTCCGTTTACATGGAATTTTCCTAATTTTGATTAAGTCGTTACTCTGATTATTGGAAATAAGCGCATTAATGGTGCACATGTAAACATTCTCACGCAGTGAAAATAACATTGCGGAGGACACTGACAACGCGCCAACAGAGTGAACAGACAAGATAGAGCAGGTTACTTTTGGAATGAAACAAAGTCTCAGCTTTCAAATTTAGTCTTTTTTTTTTTCAAAGAAATTCAAACAATAAACACCATTTTGTGGCTCTTCAATGTGTCATGACAGATCGCTGTTTCGCCTCAGTTCAAGCGGCACGTGAACTCATCTCTTCCTCTTTATTACTAGTTACAGCACCAACTAAACATGAATGAACATCAGAAGGTATGTTGTTTCAACTGCGGAAAGACGTCAATACACGCCATTTTTCAGTACTCACCATTTTTCCACCGACGGTAATCTACTAACTCTACTGTCTGGTTTGTTTGTTGGACAAATACAATGGGGCACAAAATATCGGCGTTATGATTGGTCAGATCGCCTGTCAATCAAACTCCCGGCGAAGGGCGAATTCCAAATGCTCCTCCTGACAGTGTCTCTGGTTAATAAATACTAAGTCCCGCTCAGATGTAGTCCTGCTTTCAACTGACCCATAAAGCCTTTCATTTCCCATCCTCACTCTCCTAGAGCTGTCTAATGCCTTACTTCAGGACAAAACCACGGCTTTACCTCTTTCTTTGTGCCCTCTCATTCTCTTGCTCACTCTCTCAGTTCTTTTTCTCCTTTTGTGTTGCTTTTGAGAGTGTATCTAAAGAAATGCCGGATGGCCCTGCTTAAAGGATAGAAATGAGTCACAGCACAAACGCAATCAAACAATGCAGTGAAAAATAGAGTGAAATACAGGGGGAAAAATCAATGGCTGTCAGACTTTGTATAGTGAGTTATTTGCATGCTGCTTCGCTTCTCGCACCGCTTTTCAGCGCATTTTTCCCGTTAGTCTCTTTTTCTTTTTCTCCCGAAGCGAAGAGCCTTGAGAAGCAAGTTTTGATTTAAAGAATTGGAAAAATAAAAGGTTTTAGGCTCAATGAATGCAATGAATGCATGTTTAAGCTTTGAAGGCTTGACCCTGGAAATCAACTTTGCACAACAACATTCCAATTAATCTGTCTCTAAAAACAAAATGAGAGGTTGAATGCAGTAGTGCTGTGGAGGGGGCCCCGCGTTTGGTGCCATGCCTGCGTGAAGAGGCCACAGAGTTTGAGAATACATTTGAGACTCAATGTCATCCAATCGTGTTTCTGCTTTCGAGTGTTACCGGGCGGAATGCCCGCGCACATGTGTCTTTTGTATCCTCAGACACCACCAGACCGTTTGTCCCCTCACCGCCACCACAGAGCCAGTCAAACCTTCTTTTCCCCAGATACACTGTATAGCAGCAGGGTGCACTGCATCCAAACCCCTCCCACCGCAGCTGTCCGCGGACATGCCTGCACGCATAGCGAGAGACATCAGACTGACCGTATCGACAGTCCTCAGCACATGCGAATAGAATCTGCAGCCTTGTGCGAAATGCACCGACACTTGCATTGATGGACGACGTCTTCACACCCATGTTGCTGAGGTCTTCCTCGTTGAGTGCAAGACAGCTGGCATCGTCACTTGTTATACAATCCATTTACCAATATTTTCACCCCTCCAACACCAAATTCCCAGCACCGGATGTGTTATTCCGTTTTTAATTATAGATATACGTAAGTGAAGTGCAGATTTGGAAATGTTCCATCACCCCATTTTCTACGTTTCCATTTACTTGGAGAGCTGCTGTGGTGACTCATTTGTTTTTTTTGTGTGTGTGTGTTTTTTTTGTACTAATTTATGGCAGCTTTTCAGCTCTCGGAAAATGGGCGGCACAACAAAAACACACTCTTAAGGAAGGATTTCAACAGAAGGAGGATGTCACACCAGAACCAAAGGCTGTGACAGGAGGAATTATTTCACTTTTAATCCTGTGGAGCAGCAGATGTGAAGACATCCTCCGTGTGAACATATTCCCGGGACTGATGATAATTGTGCACGCAAGTGTTACGTTCCAAAAAGAGAAATCTCATTTGAATGCCACAAGCTTTCCAAACCTCTGAATTCTGTAGTGTGAGCAACAGTTTAGAAAGATTAGGGTGGCAAGGTTTCTTTTATTTTGCTAACAATAGCAGGAGGAGAAAAAAACACTCTCATTCTACAAACACATTGCTTTAGATAGTGTGTAAACTGAGCATCACCAAACATGCCGTTCTGCCGCATCACAGAGGCACATTGTTAGTGTGTGTTTGTGAGGCTGTGCGCACACCTGCTGACTGAGTCCAGCTGTTTTGACATCAACACAATACACTCTTAACATTCTCTGTGGGCCACAGAGCCGAACTGTTTTAGCCTTATTTATGACATGCAGTATGTGATTGACAGCAGACTTTCACGCAAGAAGATTTTAAAAAGAAGAAATGCATTCCTGTTGGTTTAAAAGCTTCTACTGATTTTTGCATGTTGGGGTTATGCCATTTTGCATGTTGCTATTTTAAAACAGTAGCTTCCCAAGCTTCGGTTTGTTGTGCAGAGTAAAAAAAAAAAAAATTGTTTTATATTTTTTTAAATGCTTTATACCCTGACATATGAAGCATGTCTGGATCTGGATTCTATGCACGGAAGGTGCTATATAAATAAATGTGGGGGTTATCATCAGCATCATACATTTAGGAGGGGGGGGGGGGGGGGATCACACTGACTTGGGGAAAAACTGCAATGCATTTCTCCGCATGCATATCTAAAGGGCCTTAAGAATTAAATGTTTTCAGTATTTGTAAATGTATAAATTTGTATATATATATTATTTTTTTCATATAATCAAACCTTTTTCAAGAAATATCCTACATTTGCACCAGGCTTGGCGTGAATTGATTTGGTGCAGAAAAAGGTTTCCACACTTCCATGCCGTTTATTTATCCTTTTGGCTTGCCGTGAAACAGGGCTGTTGTTATCCACAGAAGGAGGAGCGCACATCTGCTAGTCTCTGACATTGTACTGCACTGAGTTAGTAAGCCGTACACCTGCTTAGAAAATGTGAAATGCTCTTTCAGAGTCACGCACACAAATTCACGGCGAGCCTCATTTAGATGGACGGTGCGATCTCCCAGCTGAAGACTGTGAACGGAGTGTGAGAAGCCTCTGATCGATCAGGCATAGATTAACCTTGGCATCTGTTTTAATTGCGGAGGGGGAATGATCTCCCTGACACACACACACACACCTCCTCCACCTCTCCTCTCCTTCTCTTTTCACACATCGTCACCCTTCACCCCGGCCATAACTTAGTGAGTTTTCTCTCCTCTCTCTGGGATGGTGCTCTATCCTCCTCTCCACTCTTCTTCATGGTGACATGTATAATGGCTGCTAGAATCCCATCCTTTCACACAAGCTTTCTAGGCTGCTCTAGTTTATGATGGCCCTCTTCCTCTCTCATTGTTCTCATTGATAAAAAGCAGCTGCCCTCCGGTGAATATTATTTTAAAGCACTACACCACGAGAGACTGAGTTTCCAGCAACTACGTGATTAGTTTGTCCACACTAAATGCTAAAATTCTGCAATACTGCACGATAACATGCAGGATATCAGGACATGAATTATTTACGAAGTTATGCAGAATGGGATTTCACGATGGGTTGGGGATACGCTAAGATGTCAATAAAATCTCAGCCTGTTACACTTTGTCCTAACTAGGCACAATCAAAAGACAAATAATAAAAACGTTATAATGCGATTTAAAAACTCTGTTCTAATGGACTGTTATTGAACAGATTTTTGTTTGCGTTCAGTGTGAACCAGTGTTGTTATTGTTAACTTAAACTATTAAAATGTTTTCATTATTTAAAATGAAATTACATGAAATGAATATTAGATGAACGCTTGAACTTATAAATTGGAAAGGTTGCCTTTGCAACTAACTGAAAATAAATAAGTTGAAGTACTTCTAAAACTAAGATAAAAAAAATTAAAGCTAAATATAAATAATTAATCAAATTGAGAAAAGCACACAAAATTACTAAAACCTAAACTAAAAGTGAAAACTGGAAATATACAAATAAATGGTCATTCAAAATATTTGTACATAATAGTATATAAATTAGTGTTGATTTTGTCAGCTATTTAAAAAAAAATGTTTTGTCATATTTAGTCAACCTTGCTCTGTTTTTGTTTAGTCAAGTTTTAGTCGACTAAATGCCTGGGCAATTTAGTCTAGTTTTAGTCAATGAAAACGGTCATATTTTCATCATTCTGCACAATGGTTCAAATTGATCATCACAATTATTTTGCTCAAAATTATAATCGCAACGATTATTCTTATTTGAAAAATGTATTTTTACATTTTATCAGAATCATTGTGTTGTCACCTATAAGCACAAATCAAAATAATGTCGACTCGCACGCATGGTTTATTTGACCTCATTTAGTTTCCTGATTGATTATAGGCTATTTATCATATAAATTAACTGTCTGCATTATGAAAACTGGTAAAACAAGAAACTCTGTGGAATACATTCCTCTGTGGAACATAAAAGAAGATATTAAAGTCAAACAGGTTTGGAACGACATGAGGGTCAGTAAATGATGACAGAATGTTCATTTTTGGGTGTTCTATCCCTTTAAGTGTGATTAAAAACAGCCTCCCATTGCTCATCCAATTAGATTTCAGAGCTTTTCTGCATTATTTGGGTCATTAGAGCATGTGTGTGTTTGTTAGAGGTGCATATGAGTGTGTGTTGTTTGTTTGAGTATGTTTGTGGCTTGTTTGGAGCGCGAGCATGTGCGGACACGTGGGCGGCACACAGACTGTGCGGAGGTGAGATGAGATTGCCGAGTGCCTATAGTGACAGGGCAGAAGATCCACCAGCCTTCACCTCAGGTTGCCGCTGCTATATCTTCATAAAGCTTTGAGCTGTTGCTTTTCTGTGTGTAGAAAATCACGTATTGAATATCTACCCCTGGGACTGACAAATGAAGAAAATTAGTATTGAACTTCTCTGCATGATGGAAAATTAAGGGGATGAATTGTTTCGATCGCTATGATGCTTGTTAAGACTAGAAACATAAGCAAGTGCTTAAATATAGACGTAAATGCTTGGCAGATTGTGCAGTCCTGTTGTACATACTTGACATGCATTCTTGCATTGCTGTGATAACAAACCTTAGTAGTCATATTACCTTCAAATATCTGTGGCATTAAACCAGAGTTATCATTGAAGTCCCTTTTAAGGCAAGTCATATTGCGTGGGTATTTAGTATTTCTACCTAACCCGTCCAAATGTGTATAAATAACCACCAGTATGCAGTATACGCTTGTTTCATGTTTTTAAGTTGCATTCTGATACAGTGATTTTGATCACGCTTCTGGCCGTAGAGAATGTGAGAAGCACATGTAAAGAGGAGACGTGTCACAGCGGCTGAACAGACGGTGTTCTTCTCTATGATTCAGCTGGAGGATCGTGGCTGGTGGTGTTATTGATGCTGAGACAGAACGACTGTGTCTGATTCATGGCCATGTCAGCACTCTCCCCGCCGGAGACTCCAGATGTGCTTCTCCCTGACAGGGGTCACTGAGGTCAACAGATCTGAGGTCACAGGGTTCACGGTCACAGACGTGCAATCTGGTATGAGAAACCTGAGCCCGGCGCTCGCCCTACAGATGTCTAGACGCTCAACAGACCCGTCTGCTTGATCGAGAGCAGGAACACTTTTAATTTGAGACTCAAACAGCATCGTGCAATGTCCTCACTAGTGAAGTTTTTTATCCTTTGCTGATGCATTTCTGGACAAATAGGGCCCGTGGGGCCTTTAGGAGCTTGAATTAGGCTAGTTAATGATTTTGCAAACTAATTGTTCTTTTGAATAATTTTTTATCTTAGTATTATTTTAAAGAACCAATCTTTCTGACCGCCTAGATACTAAAGGGGTTTGAATTCTTATATTTTCTTCACATCTATTATCTTTTGGCAGAGGTGTCAAAATGAACATTTTCATCACTTACACTTCCATTAAGATTTTTGCACTCATGGAAATCCTGACAAAGTCATCAAAATATTTGACTAAACTGTGACTTTCAGGCCTGGAAAAGACATGCAAATGAATCAAATATTTAAAGGTCATGGAAATTTCTATAGTGAATACAACATTTTCTAGTTATGCCCAAATATTTAATTGGTTAGTAATCTTTCTTTCTTTCTTTCTTTCTTTCTTTCTTTCTTTCTTTCTTTCTTTCTTTCTTTCTTTCTTTCTTTCTTTCTTTCTTTCTTTCTTTCTTTCTTTCTTTCTTTCTTTCTTTCTTTCTTTCTTTCTTTCTTTCTTTCTTTCTTTCTTTCTTTCTTTCTTTCTTTCTTTCTTTCTTTCTTTCTTTCTTTCTTTCTTTCCTTTTGTTCCGTTCTTCCTTCCTTCATTCTGTTCTTTCCTTCTGTTCCTTCCTTTCATTCGTTCCTTCCGTTCTTTTTTTCCTTTCTTCTATTCCTTTCGTTCATTCGTTTTGAAATGAATGAAATGAAAGGAGGGATCCTTTCTTTCTTTCTTTCTTTCTTTCTTTTCTTTCTTCGTTCCTTTCCTTTTGTTCCGTTCTTCCTTCCTTTCATTCCGTTCCTTCCTTCTGTTCCTTTCGTTCCATCATTCTATTCCTTCCTTTCTTTCCTTCCATTCCTTCCTTCCTTTCTTTTCTTCCTGCCTTCCTTCCTTTCTTTTGTTCCTTCCTGCCTTCCTTCCTTTCATTCGTTCCTTCCGTTCTTTTTTTCCTTTCTTCTATTCCTTTCGTTCATTCGTTTTGAAAGGAATGAAATGAAAGGAAGGATCCTTTCATTCCTTCCTTCTTTCCTTCCTTCCTTCCTTCCTTTCATTCCTTCCTTCCTTTTTAATAAAACTTGGGTGTCTGTGCAGTTGAAATGTAAAAACTTTTTAAATCAATCCTACATGACTAGAGAAAACAGTATTTACATATATTTACATATATTACCAACATTGTAACTATACAAAGCTGTTTGAAATTCTGCAAACATATCTTATTTTTTATGTCTTAATTTTTATCTTGTCTTGCAAACTTATTTTATTTTCATGCATGTTAGGTAAATGTAGTGGTCAAAAGGTGTGAGAACTCTGCTCCATTCATCCTCTGTTTTTCCTGTGTCTTTGTTCAGTTCAGGTGTGGCAGTCCTCCTGCCGCATTGCCAAATAAATAGGGTTCCTCTCTCTCTCTCTCTCTCTCTCTCTCTCTCTTTCACAAACACAGGGTTGTTTTTGCAGTTTTGTGCTGAAAATTATAATGACCAACAAAAGGACCGGTCTCGGATCAGTGTGAAATGTCTCCGCCTTCACCTGCGGAATCTATGGCCTGCGCTGTAACTCACTTATGCAAACGAGTCTGTTCTTGTCACCATTCCTCTTCTTTATTGAAAATCCAGTCGCCCTCCATGAGATTATTTATCAGAGCGGTGTGAATTGCAGTGGGCTCAGACGGCCAGGAATTATACAGCAGTCGCCATGAATAAAAATTGAATAAAGTGGAACACTGAATCAGCCATGAGAGGATTAAAGCCATCCATATGGAATGAGAAAGAAAGACACAGAGAAGAAAAAAGCAGGACAGGAAGTGAAAGTGGGAGAAAGGGAGTAGGTTATCCACAGAGGAAATGCCTTTTTGACTCAGTCGCTGCCAAACTGCTTACTGCCGGAAAGCATATTCCTGAAATGCGGAAAGAGCATCATAGGGCCTCCTAAACAGTTACTGTTACAAAGACAAGAAAAGCCAAAAGTCAAACAGGAAAAACTCCATTTCACTGTGGAACTAGATATGCCTGTTGTATTTGGAATCCTTCATCCCATTCATTATGATCGGCACACATTCCCGCTGGTTATTTGCCAGTTCAAATGTAGTAGTGCCATAATATTCCTATCCCACAGTTTTGGCAGGGTAGTGTTGCTTAAGTCTTCTCAGTCTTGTTAAAGTATTATTTAGACACTAATCCATTCATTTAGATATTTAAACTTTTGTTCTGATAGTGATGTAAATTATGTAAATGTAAAATAGTCTAAATAGATTTAGTGTGAACTTGAAGAATTATTTACTTTAATTAAATTCTTAATAAAATAAAATTATTACACCAGTGGTTCTCAACCTTTTTGACTCCAAATCCCTCTATTGTCCACAAAAATATTAAAAGACCCCATGACTCCAGGTCATGATTTACTGAATAACGATTAAGGGAAAGGATTTTTAAAATATTTTGTACCCACAATTTCTACCTCGATATAAATAACAAGTGGGCTAAAGTCGTCATGAAATCAAAATTGACACCATTCACTTTGTTAGTGCACATTAATAGTATTGTGGTGAACAATTAACCCGTGCAAGTTAATACTCAGAAAGAAATTGTTTGTCGTGATAATCTTTAATGAAAATCTGAAAATTTGCTTCTGCTTTGGAATGGCGTTCCCTCTCTGATGACGTCAGTTTGACGGCTTGGGTTGAATATCGTTAACCACTCCCATCCAACCGCCAGTCTATTATGAATGAGAGATGGAGAGGAGGGGCGCTAAAGTAATTTATTCCTCTATTCAATATCCCGTTTCACTTGGGAATAAGCCACAACACTGAAGTCAGTTGCAACTTCCGGTTCACACAGACTTTAAACTGTTGCGTCATGTAATGACATTGGACATGATGTGAAACTTTTTAATTTCCCTGTTCATTCGAACCACAGTTGATTTCTGCTTTCTGTGATTTAATGCAAGATTTATCAACTTTAAGAGAATTTATTGTTGATAGCTAAAAGAAAACAAGCACATTTGTAGGATGCTCTTGTTTACTGAATACAGGTGTTTATTTGTGTTTTTTCTCACAGATATTTCCTTGCAATCCATTGTAGATCTTCTTTTGTATATTGTGGTCAATGCTTTTACTCTTTCAATCTCTGCGAAACAGACATGCAGAGTCTCTGCAATGTATTTTTCATCTGCTGTCGTCATATTGCTCTATGAAATCTGTCCTGTTTTTTTGCTGTGCAAGAGCTCCAGCTGATATTTTGTCTTTTGTCATTTCTCTCTCCCTGTCTTTTCTCTCCCTCTCTCAATTTTCATGCTTTATTGCTATGACAAATCACCAGGCCCATACGAAATCCTTCTTTTTTTTATATATATATATATATTTTCTGCATCGATTTTGAGGAAAATGTGGAATGGATTTGGTATAATGTGTTAAACTGAACTAACATGCGAGCGGCACGGCACTGTGTATATGCGGTACTATGCCATTATTGATTTGTGAAAGCATATATAAATTAGCCATGATGTTTAATAAATAATGATTCAAGAGCCAAGGGATGTGTACAACTTTGTGAATGGCATTCCAATTGAGTGGAAGTCTTTGGGCACCGATAGCTTGGAACACTTTATTGAGCTGCAATCCCTATGGAGAAAATTAATAGGGGGAAATTATTCTGGACTGCTGAAAAAGTGGGCAGTCACTGTTGGGGAAAGTTACTTTTAAAACTAATGCATTACAATATTGGGTTACTTCCTAAAAAGGAAGTGGGCTGGGCTGGGCTTGCTTGTTAGTTTTTTAATAACAAAAAAAAGTTATATTTTCAGCTAATGTAAAGGCTCTTTCACACCAAAAGTTAAATGAATAAGCCTCAAGGTTATGGAAATTTGCTGAAAAACCTTTCAGCTGTTCTGCCATTCTGGATTGAAGAAGAATAGGATGCAGCAGAAAAAAGTTCAACACTCTTTCTTCAGCGCTAAAAGAGTAGCACAAATGAAATGTTTACCTAAAGTCATTTTTGCTTATTGGTATGGTTGAATTGGATCATTGAAGGTCAGCAACAAAGACATTGGTTTATAAAATGAGACTAAATATATATATTTGTTTATTTGTTTAACTTAACATTTAATTATTGCAGGTTTACGTAATATTCTTCGTTTTTTTATTCATTTTGAGGAATACTAAATCTGTTTTTGCGCAAGTGATATGAGTAAATGCATGCTCACATTTAGTGAACTACAATAAGCATCATGTCTGCTCACCCGATTTCTCTCAACGTGGGGGTGGGAGAGGTGTCAGTCAATAAATAGGAAAACAAAGTAACTTGCGTTACTTATCTGAAAAAGTAACTCCAATATTTTGTTGTATATTTAAAAGTAATGCGTTACTTTACTAATTACTTGAAAAAAGTAATCTGATTACTTAACTCGCGTTACTTGTAATGCATTACCCTCAAGACTGGTCACTGTTGTGCTTTTAATGCAGTTACAGATAATAACGGGGCAGAATGAAAAAGTCTGTCTCTTCCTGTCTAGAAGCTTGCTCTGAGCTGTGCCATTGAGCTGATATCCAGCAGTGTGTCTGTGTACGAGTGTGCCTCTAAGAATTAAATTCCACAACAGTATGTGCCAAAAACGCTGTAGTTGTGCTTGTGCTCGCCAGATTGAGTCCATCATTTTATTGTGCTGATGAGCTGTCTGCCAGCGGAGCTGTGAGCGAACAAGCATCTGCTCTTTTCCCTTAATTAATTTATTCATTAGCTTTGTCTCTTTTAACCTTAACCTTTACACAGTGAATGGCAAGAGTATTTTGAGAACCGAGAATGAGTTAGCTTGATGAAAACGTATTCGAATAATAGTGCAGGTAAATAGTCTGATAAAGTCAATTAAGATATAGTGCAACTAGAGCTGTCACAATATAGAGATTTCGCTACACTATTATCGTGGCCAAAAGAATAAATAATGCTATCTTTAAAGCAACACCAAAGATTATTTTGTACCTTAAAGTAATGTTTCCAAAATCGTTTCAGTGGTTCATCAACTCGTAACCGTGTGAACGGCACTTCTGCATTCGCTTTGCGACCCTCTATTAGCTATAACTGCACTGTGCAAGTTTGCCAGATCAGGTAGCGGATCTGTAGTTCGAATGAGACATAAGAAACTACAAATTTGACTTGGTTTACGGCAAGCGTTACAATAGCAAAAAATAGCAAGCAATGTCATTATTTCGTTTTTCTTCGTTTCTGTTGTCGCAATACATCATGATACTTTCATAAAATCATGCAACATACTCTACCTTTATTTCCAAAGCTGGTGCTGGATAAACAAATATCGTGCGTGCGATGGTAGGTTGCGGTAGGCAAAATTATTTACGATAGCGGTAATGGACAATTCCGCTTCCAACCTGTAGGGGGACCAAAGAGGAAAAGTGCTTTGGTGTTGCTTTAAAGGGATACTCCACCGATTTTTCATATTAAACTATGTTATTCCCTTAACTAAGATGAGTTGATACATACCTCTCTCGTCTCAGTGCGTGCACTCAATCGCTCTGGGGCGCGGCGACACTTTGTTAGCACTTAGCTTAGCCCAGTTCATTCAATATGGGCCAAGCAGAGAAAGCTACCAAACACCTCCACGTTTTCCCTATTTAAATACAGTTACTCGCGTAGTGTAACTCGACCTAGGACGGTGACTCAAAACAAAACGTTGCGCTTTTCTAAGCGTGTAAAATGGATAACTATATTGTATGGCGGAATACCATAGCAAGTGCTTGTAAGCACTTCGACTTGGCGTAGTAATATCTTCACTCGTGAAAAATCCTCTCACCGGCCCCCGCTCCCTCTAGTGAAGATATCTCACAAGCACTTGCTATGGTATTCCGCCATACAATATAGTTATCCATTTTACACGCTTAGAAAAGCGCAACGTTTTGTTTTGTGTCACCGTCCTAGGTCGAGTTACACTACGCGAGTAACTGTATTTAAATAGGGAACACGTGGAGGTGTTTGGTAGCTTCTCTGCTTGGCCCATACGGAATGAACTGGGCTAAGCTAAGTGCTAACAACGTTTCGCCGCAAGACCGAGCGATTGAGTGCACGCACTGAGACGAGAGAGGTATGTATCAACTCATCTTAGTTAAGGGAATAACATAGTTTAATATGAAAAAACGGTGGAGTATCCCTTTAACACTCTTTTAGTATTTTTCTCTTTTTTGGCCAATTAATCACACTCAAAATATGAGTGTATCAGGAGGCAGAGAGAAGTGCACAAAGTGTACAAAAAGAATGTGCTGTTGATTGGCACTTGCTGCAAATCTTGTTTGCCTTTGCATGTAATTTTTATCTTATGTTTTTTTCATATTTGTTTGCTTGATCAGTGTCTTAATGGGGTTTGGTTCATTTTCTGTTGTAAGGTGTAAGGAACTCAAAAATGTCTAATTTGTTTTAAATAATTTACTGGAAAATAATTATTAGACCGTTTGTCAGCCAATCAGAATCAAGCATTCAACAACCCTGTGGTGGTATACATTTATTTTATTAAATTGTAGCCTTTACTATTTGGTTTTATTTAGATTAATCGTGCAGCCCTAATAACAATATGAGTGCAATGCAACAAGACCTCCCAAATCATAGATCAAAAAATCTTTTTTTTGTAGCGTAACTATTCATGTGTTGTTGTTTTTTTGCCAGTCTCTGAAAAGCCTGTTTGTTTGTGTGTGTGTGTTGCTATGCGCTTGCTATTGCCTTTTTTTGGTTGTTCTTAATGCAAGGTGTCAGAAAGCCCAACCTTCATAAAAGTTGCCATCTGTAGACATGCCTTGGATCTGAAGTTAATAGTGGTTAAAGGCAGATTTCAGCCAAGTTGTGTTTGTCTGGAACAAGAAAGTATGAATGTAGTTTGTCAGGTTCCCCCACTCCCTTCCCCTCCATCCTACACTGAAAGCTGAATGTTGGCCAGAGAATTCCCTTTGAGTAGCTTTCGTTGTCCTTGCTGGTGGGGGGATTCAGGTAGTGATGTTGAGTCCTGTTGATGTAATGGCAGCATGAAAGTCTGCTTGCTCATGAATGATTCCTATTAGAGTCTCCCTGGTGTCTCTGAGTCGGTAGTCTTTGAAATTCTCCCACACGGGCTTTGTATGATGAATTGGATGCATATCTAAGATGTGACTTGCCTGTCTGTTGGAAAATACCCTGTGTGGTACCCATAATCACATTCACAACACAATCACAATCCCTTCGGTGGGAAATTATTCATCATTCCAGTGCTTTCATACAATCGGTTTTCCAGGTGTCTCACATGAGTCTGATTTAAAGTATTTTTCCCTCTCTCTTTTGAATTTGAATGTAAGAATTTTGTTTTGCTCTTTTCACAAACTGGTCATGATGTACTTCTAAGAAAACCATTAAATGTATAGTTCAACCAAAAATGTATATTCTCTTATCTCTAATTTATGTGATTAAATTGAAAGTTCACGTAACCAAACCTTTGATGCTTTAAAACGTTCATAAAAATATAGAAAAAGTAATCTATACGAAGTGAGCGGTTTAATCCAAGTCTTCTGAAGAGACATGATCAAAAACAGTTGTGTCAAGCAACAGTCAAGCGTGTGTGTGTGTGTGTGTGTGTGTGTGTGTGTGTGTGTGTGTGTGTGTGTGTGTGTGTGTGTGTGTGTGTGTGTGTGTGTGTGTGTGTGTGTGTGTGTGTGTGTGTGTGTGTGTGTGTGTGTGTGTGTGTGTGTGTGTGTGTGTGTGTGTGTGTGTGTGTGTGTGTGTTCTGCAGAAGAAAGAAAGTCATACAAGTTTGGATTGGACTGATATAATGACATGAGTAAATTGTGAATCCCTTTCAAATCTCCATGACAATTGTGTTAATTTCTTTCCTATTAAAACAGAAAGGTGAGACAATAGAGCTTGTGAGGTTGTTAAAAAAAAGTGTCTCAAGTTACATCACAGCCATGGGGGGAGGGACATTCTCACTCTAGAGAGCATTTGATTGGACAGAAATCTGTATAGTGCAGGATGAGTCATCAGTATTTTTTGTCAATGTTAAGGAATATATTAACATAGATGGTTTCAAATTTAACATTGGTTTAATTTTTTTTAAGTTGATACAATGAGGAGATTGGTTTAATCATCAGAAACTCAAAATATGATGTTATCTGAACCACATTAATTATCGAAGTTGATTTAACACAAAAAAACATGAAAAAAATGTTTTACAGTGTGGACTAAAAACCACAAAATTTTAATTTCATATGGTTTAGTGTTTTTCCTCTGTGTGCTTTTAACCTATAACTTTAAAAGCACATCTAAGTGCTGCTGTCTCTTTAATCTCATACAGCACTCTCACAAATAGAAAAGAGAAAGTGAGGAAAGGCAAAAATTTAGGCAAGTCAGACTTTATTGCAGGAAGGTTGTGACTGCACACTGTTGCCAGGCATCATGAGTGGGAGTCGGTGAAATCACAGAAGAGTTCTGGTTACCCAGGGAAACTGCATCTGTCCTGATGATCGTCTCTAAGAATGTGAAGGACAGAAGATCAGATCCGTGTGTGAAGTGAGGACAAACACGAAGCTACAGAGAGAAACAAAAAAAACACTTTTAATGCGTCTCCATGAAGGTCTTCTTTTGTAGCACATAACATGACAAAAGAATAATTGTATTTGTGATCAAATACTTGCAGTCCTGTTGAGCATAAAAAACTTCTTTCGAAAACATCAAGTAATCTTATTTAGCTTAAAACTTTGGCCGGTAGTATATGAAAATATGGAGACGTGAGAAAGGAAGGAGAGCTCTCATAATAGACGGAGGGCTGGAGGGAGACATACAGGAAGTACAACAGGATTGTTGGTATAGTCTGGAAGAGGGAGGGACACTCAGACATTCTGCCTCCGAGCTAAATGCCGACGGCTCCAAGACGTGTAAACAGTGTCTATGTATGCATGAGAATGAGAGAGCGTTTTTTATGTCTATACCTATAAATGCCTGCGTTTTATCCTCTGAGCGTTACACGAGCGTGGCTATATATGAGTGTGTGTGTGTGAGAGATCACTTTCCAGAAGCCAAAAGCAGCATGCAGACTGACGCACTGCTGTGGTTTAAATCTCATATTTATTGATCTGTCTTGAGAAACCCAAACCATTCTGAGCCGTGCTGTTCTAGCTGCTGCAGTGGACCTGGGAGGGTCCAGCTCAAAAAATATAGGCAGAAGTGAGGATTTGCATGCATGTTGTATTTTTTTTGTTATCCCATATATCCGCATTCATTGCGTTGAAGATAAACACAGCTAAATTCCACATTTCCTGCTGTATTCTGCATGCATCATTCCTCAAATGTATTAAAATATGTACGCAGGCACAACATTTTAAGCTCAATTCAATCTGAAGTTCCATTTAATCATCAGCATTTGTGTGGTCGGGTTTGTTTTAAAGAGACTGTCCTGCCATTTTTAGTGTTTGTTCTCTTTCTCTCGGCTTGAAACTGAAGTCCATAGCTGTGGTTTTATCATTCCCACTCATCTTTCTCTCTCTTTAGCTCTTTTGTGTGTGAGAGAGGCTTTCTTGCCTCGAAGCTCTCACTCTTGTATGCAAGGACATGTCTGTGTCTGAAGCCGAGTGAGAAAATGGAGAAAGTGAAAAGAATCAAAAGCTAAAGAAAACTAGTGCTGGGTTTAATTGGATTTTGGGCGGCAGGAGTCTGTATGGCTCACGTACATGACTGACCAGAACATTTTCAGACTTCACGTTTCTACCTGATTTTAATTTTTATTTTTGGGGTTTAAACAGAAGTTAGCAGAATTTCGTCTTGGTGGGTGGAGTGGACTGTTAGTGTTTAACAAAACTGGTGGGCAGATTTGTGTGTGTTCAGGATTTACCAAATCGCATTGTAAGAGCAGATCTTCATGAAGTTACTTCACATTGTTCCTGGACCGGAAGGATTAAAGGAATGTTTTAGATTAAATGCATGTTATATTACGACCGGGATACACATTCATATACAGTACACACTAAAAGTATAGTCACTTGATCAAAGTACCGGTATACACTACCATTCAAATGTTTGGGTTCAGTATGATTTAAAAAATATATATATATATATATATATTATTAATAATAACTTTTTTCAACATTATTCATTAAAGATTCCTGAAAAATATTAGTTTATAACAGTAATAAAACAGTAATAAAAATAACAGTTTCCACATAAATATCTTTGATAATAAGAAATGTTTCTTGAGCAGTAAATCAGCATATTAGAATGAATTCTGAAGGATCATGTGACACTGAAGACTGGAGTAATGATGCTGAAAATTCAGCTTTACATCACAGGTATAAATTACATTTTAAAATATATTAAAGGTCCCGTTCTTCGTGATCTCATGTTTCAAACTTTAGTTAGTGTGTAATGTTGCTGTTAGAGCATAAATAATATCTGTAAAATTATAAAGCTCAAAGTTCAATGCCAAGCGAGAAATTTTATTTAACAGAAGTTGACTACAGTGAACGGCTCGTTTGGACTACATCCCTCTACTTCCTTCTTTAATGATGTCACTAGAACCGTTTTTTGACTAACCTCCGCCCACAGGAATGCTCCCTCAACTCTACCGAAATTCGTTTATGTACTTGCGCACTTCTAATAACTTACTGTGTTTACTCAGCTCTTACGGTGATTTTCTGAAGTAAAACTGACGCTTCATCTTTTGTGTGATGTACAATAAACTTTATTAAACTCATCAGTATATGTTTGATCATCATTCAGACAGCAGACTTGTAGGCTATTAATAAATAATGGATACATACAAGTAGATGACAAATACGTTATAATAACCGTAATTAAACTACTAAACTATACCTGTTTCATCTCTATACAGCACTCTGACTCTGTAGGCATTATTGTCCGACTCGAAATGAACGTCGTTACTGAGAGTTTCTGATATTATCATCATTCCGTGAGCTGAAATTGTCCTGAGAGACTGAGCGCGAGCTCATGAAGCTCCGCCCCCTGTGCCGTCCAGCAGCAGCTCATTTGCATTTAAAGGGCACACACTAAAACAGCGCGTTTTTCTGTGCCCCAAAAAATGACAATTTAAACATGCTGTAAAAAATGATCTGTTGGGTATTTTGAGCTGAAACTTCACATACACACTCTGGGGACATCAGAGACTTATTTTACATCTTGTGAAAAGGGGCATAATACGGGACCTTTAAAATAGAAAATCGTTATTTTAAATTGTAATAATTGTTTCACAATATTACAGTTTTCAGTATAGTTTTGATCAAATAAATGCAATTTTGGTGAGCAGAAGAGACTTTTTTCAAAGCGGTTAAAAACCTTACCAACCCCAAACTATTGAACAATAGTGTGTGTTGCTGTATATGAATACTAGTGTCTAATAAAGTTGCTTATTTACCTTGTCAGTGCAAAATTATTTAAAGTTCAAAGAACACATTTTTGCTTCAAATAATTAATTTAAACACATTAGCAAAAATATGAGTTTGAAACATTTCTGCCTATAAAACCTCAGGAATGTCTTGCCCCATTGACTTCAATTATAAGTGCATTACTGCACAGTATATAATTTTGGTTCGTTTTCACAAAATTATGTTCTGGGTTAAATTGACAGTGTGTTGATTCATTTTTCAAATTGCCATTTCAAATCGAGGTGTTTCAGACACAAATACACTAAATATGATCTTAAATGCAAATTACATTTGAAGGTCTAACATGCCTCTCTTTCTTCTGGTCTCTTCTCTCTTCCTCCAGAAGATCAACAGCCTTTACACAGAGATGAGGCCATCTTCATCGCCCTCGCGTCTGTCTCCATAGTAGCGGTCCTGATTGTGGCGCTGTTCTTCGGCTATCGCATGATGATGGGTGAGATTCAGTCCTCGGTGTTATGATTTGCTGTTTGCAAATAAAGGTCACGTAATAATGTTACTGTGTTTGTTACAGGCGAGTGTAAACAGGGCCTGCACAATATGGACATGATAGAGGCCGCACCATCAGAACCGTCTCTGGATTTAGACAGTTTAAAACTCCTCGAAGTGAGTTTAGCTCTTCAAGCTGCCATCACATATGTGCAGAAATTATCATATTTTGATTTTGAATTGTATTCTAATGAGCCTGAACCATCTGTATTTGTTTATCATGTAGCATCTGCTGCAATTCACACCTGAATAATTTTTTTCTTGCAGTTGATTGGTCGAGGGCGCTATGGCTCTGTCTACAAAGGATCGCTTGATGAACGCCCGGTTGCTGTTAAAGTTTTTACCTATGCCAACCGGCAAAACTTTGTGAATGAGCGCTCCATCTACCGAATCCCTCTTCTGGAGCATGAGAACATTGCTCGTTTTATCGTTGGCGATGAGCGTCTCACGGCAGATGGGCGGATGGAGTACCTGCTGGTCATGGAGTACTACCCTCATGTGAGTATTGATCTAGTTCAAGCCCTCATTCTCTCATCCTTAAAGTTGTTTGCGACACGGCTCTGGTGCCTGGCTGCCCTGCTTGGTGTAGTTTTCCACATTTTACCTTCATCTGTCCTTTATTCCTCATCTCCTTGTTTCATTGGTCTCTCCTGACTATTTCTGTCAAAGTCGGGAGTGGAATCGAATGTCCTGCCGCTATCTGGCTAGATATTTTTATCCATGATTCAGATGGATTTCCAGCAGGCAGCATGAGAAGGGTGACTCGGATGTCGGCTTTGTGTTTTAGCCGTCTCTCTGCCTGTTTGTTTGTCTTTCTCTCTCTCTATGACTTGCTCCTATTATTTTCTTTCATTTTTTCTGTATCCATCTGCCATTACCGTCAGATAAGTGTTTTCTCTCCTAATCTAAACAGTTGTGCCACTTTTGTGTGCAGTATTTCAGCACAAGTTTTATTTTTTCCACTTTATATTAATTGTCTTTTATAACCATATACTAACATATAAATTAATCATTTCATACAATGCACTTATTGTGTACATAGTACATACATATTTTTACATTGTGCTTAAATTTTAGAAAATACCTGCATGTAATTACAGCTGTAATTTATTTCTGTTATTACATCTATAATTACACTGTTGACCATTCCCTTAACCCTTAACCCACACTTAAACCTACCCATACCACCAAACCTGTCCCTAAACTTACCCGTATGCCACCTCAATACAAGCAAAAGTGATTTGCAATACAACATGAACACAATAAGTATTTTGTGAACCCAGATAGACCGGCGCTTGTGCTGCAGATAAACAGGCAAAAAGCACTTGCCATTAAACTCTAATATTAAGCATTTTATGTACTGATTCAATTTATATTTAGTCTTTTCCCTCTAAAATGTTTGTTTTTAGTGGCAATAAAACTGATTCAGTGTGTATAACATGGAGTATCATCAGTGAATGTCATTCATAAACATTACTAGGCAACCAGTAGTGGGAACGCCCACTAGCGACTTTACCACCAGCCACTGGCGACATGGCAGTGTTAACGCAGCTTAAGTTTCCACTCTCTTTCAGTCTTAATTCAAATCTAAAAGTTGGAAAGTTTGAGTCAGAATAGTTTGCGAGAGTATGAGTATAAACAAAACAGGGCTGTAAAAGTGGACTAGTGCATAGACTAATTTTCTTGTTCAGTGTGATGTTTAATGTCCGCGACAAGATCTGTATTCCCATTTAGCTTCTTGTTAGCAACCACCATTTTCAAGACGCGTAAAATCTTAAAACAAAAACACAAGTGGGGTATTACTGATATATTTTATGTTTACTTTAGAGTAAAGATCTTCTTCTTTAATAGTCAATAAAGGTGTCGGGATTGCACTGGTGAAGTGATGCTGTAATATGCTGTAATATGCTGTAATAAAAAGTGATACATTCCCTGTAAAGTACGTCAGATTGCAGTAGCTGACGCATCCTTGGCAACCTCGTACTCAAAACCAGCCTGCAAGATGGGGAATTACGGAGTTTAAATTTCACTCAGCACAGATTCTTTGGGCATGTTTGTGCTGTTATCCGATTTGCATAATTCCTTTAATCAGGTGCTAAAACAATGCAAGACAGCACATGCCAATAAACAGCACTATCAACAGGCTCAATTCATTCTTAGTCTCCCCCCCCCCCCCCCCCCCCTCAGCTTTCAGAACTCGCACAGTAAAACCCCAGATTCTGTGCAAGGTGTTTTCCTGTACATTCCTGTTTGACATGTTATAACTCGCAATTTTGTCTGAGTCACCTCTTCTACCCGCCTGGGCCTTTTGAATGGCAGTGAGGAATGAGACACACCTTTATTGTGTCTGGCTTCAGACAGACAGCACTCTTTGAGACAGTGCTGTGTTTGCTCTTGTCCTGTTTCACTTCTAATCTATGAATTATATAATGAACTCACACTATAGCCTAGAGCCCAAGTACAGGAACAACCCTTGTAGGAGAATGTTCACTTCATATTTAGACATGAGTTTAAGGTTCCCTTTAGGCTGAATCTAAGGGTGTGTTCTCAAACTTGGCATGTTTGGTTAGATTAAAATGAACCCTGGCGCGATTGCTCTGTTAGTGCGGTTCATTTGAATAAGTGTGAACGCTGCCAAACAAGCGGACCGAGACCACTGAAAAGATGGGTCTCAGTCCACTTCCAAACCAACTCTTGTGCCATTCGAATGAAATATGAACGCAACACGGAACAAAGACAGGAAGATGAGGCAAGCATTTTCATTTGTGTGTGTGACGGAAGGATTCCTGCCGCTGTTTTGACTCCTTCACACATTGTATAAGCTCTTCTCAACTGGCCAAAATACCATCATATGTAGGCTACGCACATACAACGAGCGCATTTATCCCAGCACCCAGAGTTGTTTTGGATGATTGGTATGTTCCGTCATGAAATATATGTAATAAAAGCCAACCAATCAGGTTGTGAACATATCCCTATGCCTTTAAGTTCGGTATCTAGGTTTGATTTTAAAATGCCAATGTGTATGCTAAGCGGACCAGGACTAAATATTTTTCTTTGTTTTTTTTTTGTCCGGACCAAAGGAACCAAGCGAACCGAACTACCGAAGTGTGAACACACCCTAAAAACTCTTTGGGTTAATCCTGATATGCTGTACCTTTTGAACTCTGCAACTCTAAAACAAATTACTATATCTCTGTTGTTTCACACTCAATGGCCTGGTTTCACAGACAGATCTTAGATTAAGCCAGGATTAGGCCTTAGTTCAATTAGGACATTTAAGTAGCTTTTATAAATGTGCCTTAAAAACAGTACTGGTGTGCATCTTGAGATAATAGTGCATATTAAGTGCATATTTTAAGATATGTAAGTGCAAGTTGCTTTCAGTTAAAACAGCTCAAACAAGCATTTTAGTCTGAGACTAGGCTTAAGCCTGGTCTGTGAAACCGGAGGTATATTTTTTATTAAAACATAATTTTATACATTGTCGCAAATGAACTGGATGGAAATAAAAAGCTAAAGTAAGCCACTGTTTAGTGAGTGATTGAGAGTTGCATGAGGTTGTCAAGTTCTGTCAACTTGTCATGAGACAAACCAACTTATAGCTAATTCACAGAATTAATCCAACCCATTGCTAAATGTTTGTGCTCTTGTTTTCCTACCAAAAATTATGTCACTTCCTGCAGGATATTATTCAAAACTGGCTTTAGTTAGTTTAGCTAAACGGATATTACAAAAGAACTTGTGTTGTCCAAATTCTAAATTCCTAGGCAGCCCAGAATGCATTGTAAGAGACTCTGTGAAAAAAATCCTGCAATAGAGAGAAATGTCAGATTAAATTATTCAGCGTTGAAAGGTATGAATAGAAACATTTAGAAGAGTGTCATAGAGTCCTGCCTTTTTCTTAGCAATATACTAAGCATACTCTCCAATGAAATCAATGAGTCAAGTCTTCTTTGAATTGCACATTTTTGCGGTTTTGTGTGGCACATAATGCCTGAAAAGCACTCCAAATCATCACTAATCATCGCCAGTGTCCGAGGATAACATCATTTCCCCTGTCGCTATGGTAACAAGAAGACTCAGTCAGGGCTTAAGGGAAAGTGATTGGCTTTTATGGCTCTGATGTACACTTACAGGTAGATAATCATTCCTCTACCCAGAGCGCCCTGCAGTCTGTTTGTTTTCTCTTGTACCCCTCCATCCTAGATGATGGGTCAAAGATCTCTTGATCTGTGCACTGTTATCGGTAGCATTCAGCTCAGTTTAACACAGAAGCAGTTTGCGATACAACTAAAAACAATACAACTAAAATGAACAAGAAGTATATATATCAACGTTTAAGGTAATAAAATAATATGCTTACAATATAACTTATATTGTAACATTACATTATATGTTTATCATTTGATTTTTTTTTATATATATGCTAATATGCTTATAATAATAAATACAATTGTTGATTGTATATATTTTGTAACTATATCATAATATTTTATTTTGTTTAATTTTGATCAATACAATTTACATGTAAATATTTGTTTTGTGTAGGGCAACTGCATGGCATATTCTTTATACATGCTGTTTTTTTGGTTATTGCACTCAATAAGCACGCATGTGATTGGTTGCAATGCTCAATCAAATGAAAAAAAAAAAATCTGCACAAACAGTAGAATACTTTGATGATACTTTGAAAAGAGAAGAGCTAAATATAATTATGTAATTGTCATTTTTACACAATTGTAAGCCGTATTTTTTTGTCACATTTCAAAAGCTTGTCATCTGCAAAGTGACCTTAGTGACCTAATAATTCAATGTTGTATGCAGAATGCCACAGTTTTTGCACCACCATGAATCTGGTCTTAGTTTGACTGTTATGGATATTTCTACAACCCACATAATTACATCTGCCTCTCTACAGCAGCTCGTGTGTACTGCATATTCAAATGCTTCCTGTTGAACTAATCTAATCTAATCTACAGTGTTATTTAATAGTTTAGTTTGGAAAAAATTCTCTGTTATGTTTGTTGACTAGTTTTAATTGCGTTGCTTAAATACCCCAGAGGCAGTGATTAGTTGCAGGCGGCTTTACATTACGACTTTGTTGAAGCTCCGATTCATTATTCAAGAGCTTCATATCTGCTCTACAGAGATTTGAAATGCTGATGTAAAAGCAATGCTGACTTCTGTGGAAAAGAAGCAACCAGTGTGTAAAAAGCATTTTCTGCAACCGAAGAGTTCCTGCTATAAACATCATCACGCCCATGTTCTTTTGCAACTCTTTTAGTGGCGTGTTTCAGGTTGTGTGTGTGTGTGTGTGTGTGCTAGTTTAACTGTATTGTGACTGTTTTTGTAGGGCTCTCTGTGTCGGTACCTGAGTCTGCACACATTGGACTGGGTGAGCTGCTGTCGTCTGTCACATTCGCTCACGAGAGGACTGGCCTACCTACACACTGAGCTCCTGAGAGGAGGTGAGGCTCACCTCTACACACATCCTTCACTCAACTACTTTTTCATTTTCCACCACCTTGCAGTATACAGTATCTTGCTGCCCATATAAAGGAATGAAGCCTTAGTGCTATAAACCACTTGATATCTGTGTTTGAAGGTGAAGTGTGTTGTTTTTTTAAATAATTTTATAGTGAAATAAGATATTTAAAAAGATGTATGGCATAACTTGACTGCATTTCAGTTTCATTCAGCAAGGATGCATTAAATTGATCAGACGTGACTGTAAAGACATTTATAATGCTACATAAGAGACCCGTTTCAAATAAATGCTGCTCTTTTGAACATTTTATTCATCAAAGAATCCAAGAAATGAAGTAAATGAAAGAAATGTTTCACGGTTCACACCTCTAATGATGTGAGGGTATAACAACCATCTGACCCCGATTGATTTCACATCTTCACGCGCTAGTGTGGAAGTATCTGGAAAAAAAATGTGTTCGTTGTTTTTTTAAAAGAAATTATTACTTTAATTCAGCAAGGACACATTATATTTATCGAAAGTAAAGACATTTATAATATTACAAAAATGTATATTTATAATAAATGTTGTTGTTTACGACTATTCATCAAAGAATCCAGACTTTTTTTTTTATCAGTTTTCAAAAAATATTAAACAGCACAACTGTTTTCAACATTGTTTCTTGATAATCAAATCAGCATATTAGAATGATTTCTGAATGATCATATGACACTCAATACTGGAGTAATGATGCTGAAAATTATTCAGGTTTGACATTACAGGAATAAATACATTTCATTAGAAAACAAGTTATTTTAAATTGTAATATTTCACAATATTACTGTTTTAATGTATTTTTGTTTAAATAAATGCAGCCTGGGCGAGTATAAGAGACTTTTAAAACGTAAAATAAAATATAATGATAAAAAGGTGGGTTTAGGCTAAGAATTGATTCACCACAGATGTGATAGACATATAATTTAGTCTCATAGGAGAAATACATTTTCCATTTTGTACCAGCTTGCAATACGAACAAATGAACACGTGTCATCTGACCAGGAGACTTTGAAGATCATCATACATTCATCGCTATTTAAAATTCTGTTAAAAAAACGTTTGATGTCTGAGTTCAAATCTTCAAATAAGAAAGTAGTTATCTTTCATTTTCAGTGTTAACAGACTTTACCATGAGTTTGATTGGCATAGCATTTAGCAGAAGTCTTGTGGGAGATATAAATCATAACATGACCCGGAGGCGCAGATGTGTTCATATAATATATGACAAGCATTTTAATAGAGTCATGTAGAATAAAAATTGAGGTTGAATAGTGAATACAGTCTTGGTCAAGGTGAATGTTCTGTTGTCCTCGTTTTCTGTATGTGCTGCTGTTGGGTTTGTGAGATTCTGTATTTAAACTACTTTCGTCAATAAATGGTTCTTGAGTTCTGTTGACACAACACTCTTAAAGTGTAAGTTTGCCGATTTTTAACCCAATTTGTATTGTTACAATGTCGTAGTATATGTAAATGAACAATGTTTGTAACCTAGACAGAGAAGTTCATATTTATTTGTCAGCAATAGTTCGTGAAAAGTAAAGATGATACCTCTGCTTTTTTTGTATCCCTGCCCAGAGACAGTCAGATCAACAGAAGGTTATTAACAGAACAGTTATTCTAAGAGTAGGTTTATCACTGTAAATTGTTCCGTACTTTATGGTAAAAATGGAACACTATGGCAACTACTGTCTTCCCTGACAGCGTTTTGATTCAGGCAGAACTGACAGAATGGTCATAAAACACAGTGTTCGTAGTCATCCAGGTTGAAATGTTGACTAAACATTGAGGTTTTTCAGATTTTCTGTTGCAGTGTTTTCTCTGTATTTATGATTCTCTGCAGCCTTTAGCCACTGCCTACAACGTGCTCCTTCACTGAAAACTAACTGGAAAGTAACTCACTCCCGCTAAATGTTAACTCTTTGAATTCTTATACCCGGGAACAATACTAGTCGACACCATTATAACTAAAAGTTTGCTAAGAAGTATTTCCTACTGAACCAAGTCTGTTGTCTCTGGTAAGTGTATCCATAGTAGAGTGGCGGAAGTGGCCTTGGATGGCAACGTGCCCAGTGCATTATGGGTTTTCCTTCTTATTTGGCAAAAGGGGAAAAAATAATCTGTGTTTTCTCTAGTCAGGTAGCACAGATTTAAAAACAAATTCTACTGCATAGGCAGTCAAGTTTTATTGAAAGCCCGGTTTGCTAGCAGTGAAGAACCCCTTTAATGCCGTAGCCCAGCAGGAATGTGTGTCTAACCACATGGGTTAAAAAAAGCTACGAGAATCCACCCAAAGACCATCGGCGGGCCAGTGGACTGCGTCAAATAGAGGTTGCCTTCTATAATCTGCACATCTGGGTCAGACAGAATGTTTTCTGTAACGTGAATCAGACACTATTCATTTTTCATGACTCTTCAACAGAATGACAGCGTGTAGTTCATAATGCTGAGCGCGTACACACTGGAGCTCACAGCTGGAAGAAATATTTTATGCAGATGGACAGTTTGATATATGCCCAAAACATTGTCTTAAATGAAAGAGAGGCTCAGGGTTTTTAATTAGGCAATACAACTACATGCTCAATTCTAATTGAGTCTTTAGCTCTTCCTATGATCCTTGAGTTAAGACAGCACATGTTTTACTAATAGATATCACAATACTTTGCCCAGTACATTAAGACAGTTGTTTGCTTTAAAAAAAAATGGTTTTGACTGTAACCAGTCTTAAAGGGCCAGAACACGGTGCAAAAGAGATAACACTTGGCTAGTTTGTGCGTCACGCTCCTCGTGTTTCTCTGGGTGCTGGAGCGTTGCCAGAGATCTACAGACAATCTGCAGCTCATCAGATCTCAAGTTCATTTCCCTCTCTGTCTCTGGTCCTGCCCTCATTACGAACTGATCTCAGAGCAGCCGTCCACCAGCTTCCTGCGCCTGTCGTCATTACGAGCTGATCTCGGTACAGCCGCGGTTTAGATTGCTCTGCTACTGCCCTCATTACTGGCTGAACTTTAGAGCCAGACAGCCAGCATGTGGAGGATGGGGGGGATGACTGGGAGAGAGGGCATTCATTCTGAAACTATTACTCACATCATGTGCTTCTGTCAGCACCCTCTGCTGGTTCTGTTGTGCAAGTGGTTTGTCTAGACTCCACAAAAACAATATATGGGTTTCTTCATTCTCTCTGATTTATTTAATTTGTCTAAAAATGTCCAATAGTGTATACATACACATACACTACCGTTCAAAAGTTTGGAGTTGGTGCGATTTTTTTAAAAACAAATCTCACCAAGGCTTCATAATTACAGTTTAAAAATATTTGTTTCAGGATTATTTGATGAACAGAAAGTTCAAAAGAAAAGCATTTATTTGAAATAGAAATCTTTCCTAACAATTTAAAAGTATTTACTGTCACTTTTGATGAATTGAATGCATCGTTGCTGAATAAAAATATACATTTTTCTTTAATTTTTCTTCAATTTCTTCACAGATTTATATAAACCTGCCGTGTCACACCGGGATCTAAACAGCCGCAATGTTCTGGTGAAGAATGATGGCACGAGTGTGATTAGCGATTTTGGTCTGTCCATGAAACTGACAGGGAATCGCCTCGTACGGCCCGGTGAAGAGGAAAACGCCGCCATCAGTGAGGTCAGCACATAAGCGCTCACTTAACTGAAACATTATAACAAACCTGAAGCTGCTGAAATTTAGGCCATGTTGGTATTCACCTGAGAATGAGATGTCCAGAACTGCTGATCCAGACCCAACATGACAGCACCTTTCCCCTCACACCTGCTCTGTTCTGCTGTCTAGGTCGGCACCATCCGCTACATGGCGCCGGAAGTGCTGGAGGGAGCTGTGAACCTCAGGGACTGCGAGTCGGCTTTGAAACAGGTGGACATGTATGCCATCGGCCTCATCTACTGGGAGACCTTCATGAGGTGCACTGATCTTTTTCCAGGTGAGGACTGCAACTGTGTACGAACAACAGCGAGCATGTAGAGATAGTATACTGCTGGCTAAGCAGAACTAACTGTAGCATGTAACTTAAGATAGTTTCAGTGTCTTATCGTGTCTCCATGTTATAAGAAGGATAATCCACAGCTAAGCGAGCATTAAATGATTGTAATGCACGACAAGGAGGCAAAGAACCACCCAACATGAAGTGCCTCCATCCTATTATAACTATCGTAATATATAACCTTTTGTAGCACAAAATGATTGCAGTCCTCACAAAGAGAGATCTGGATTATGCATAATGCTCACAGCTGGAAGTCCGACTGTAATTGTCTTATGTTTTTTATTGAAAGAGAATTTGCTTCAACAGCAGAGCTTTGAAGATTGTAGCTGCGGTACTTTAGGGTTTGGGATGAATTTCGAGGTAACTTCCCCTAAGAGAGTGTAACAGCATGCTAAAATCCTCGCAGAGAAGTTGTTTCTTAGTTCACTTGCTATAAAAAAATATGGACTATAGTAATCAACTGGTTGGTGGACATCATGTTGACTATCTTCACTCATTTTGAGCCTTAACTATTAAACACCACACCACCATTTACATCTTTAACCACTAGGCTACACCATTAGGATGTAACAAAGCCTCTGTTGTATCCTGCACATTATGTTAATGGATTATGAGTGTGCCGCATCTCATAAGAGTATTTTTAGTAATTCTAGTGTAAGCATGTGAAGGTCTCTTGACTGACTGACTTTTTCTTTTGTTTGTTTGTTTGTTGTTTTGAAGGGGAGGCAGTGCCAGAATACCAGATGGCCTTCCAGGCCGAGGCGGGGAACCACCCTTCCTTTGAGGACATGCAGGTGCTGGTGTCCAGAGAGAAACAGAGGCCGAAGTTCCCAGAAGCCTGGAAGGAGAACAGCCTGGTGAGCCACTGAGACAATCTCATTCTGTTCTTGTCACAGGAAGTGGTCAGATTATTGCTACAACTTCAGCTGAGGATCTTTCCCAGCACTATATCCACTTCAGATGACTCAGTTCCTAAAATATGTCTTGTTGAAAGTTATTCAAATCAAATGAAAGTGGAAAGCGTGGAGCACCATGAAAACACCATGAAGTCCAAGCCAATTATTGCTGGTTGCTGCTGGTCCATGCTGTTCACCATTACAGTTTGGATGGTTAACAATCATTGGCTGAATTAGTCTTTTTGGTGAAGCTTGTCATCCAAGGAAGTTTACTGGTTAAAGGGATAGGTCACCTAAGAATGAAAATTCTGTCATCATTTACTCGCCCTCAAGTTGTTCCAAATCTATATGAATTTTTTTCTTCTGCTGAACACAAAAGAAGATATTTTGAAGAATATCGGTAACCAAACATTGACTTCCATAGTATTTTTTGTTCCATACTATGCAAGTTAAAGGTGCCCATCAACTGTTTAGTTACCCACATTCTTCAAAATATGTGTTCAGCTGAAGAAAGAAAATCAACTTGAGGGTGAGTAAATTATACAGTATTTTCGTTTGTGTGTGAACTAAGGCTTAAACTAGTGATCTATCCTGTTAGAGACACCAGCACATCAGCAACAAAGACAACATTAGCACAGACAATCTTTCAGCAGCATGTTTACAACAGAATCTGATATGATCAATAAACTACTGCTGTGACAACAAATGAATGCCACTTTTCTTATGTTTACTTTTAAACTAATGATGCACTGAAATGCTTTTTTTTTTTTTACTTAAACACTGAAACTGAAGATTAAGTTTCAGTAATTAGATTTGGGTAACTGGGTAATTGAACCCTTTGTGCTGTTCAGGGTGTCATGATGACAGGTGATAAATTAAACCAGGTTTCGTAAAGTTCTATGGCAACAAGCTGCCTTTCAATATTTTAATGACACTAACATAATTTTTGGTCACGGTAATATGAATCCACTCTGCTGACATGTTTACCTGTTGTAGCTTATCCAGCTTGTGTGCATAAAATAGACCCTGACAGTCAAAACGCGTCATCTGAGAAGTGCTGTTTTGGTGAACGATTTCATCCCTCGAAAACCATTTCTGCCCATAGACTTACATTAAAGGCCGTAACTAGTGACCAGAATATACAGACTTGGGCCAGTAAGCAAACAATATAGCGAAGGCATAGAACTAGCATACTTCCAGTAAGTCATCCACTCATTGACTCTCTTCTTTCCCAGGCTGTGCGCTCTCTAAAGGAGACTATGGAGGATTGCTGGGATCAGGACGCAGAGGCTCGCCTGACAGCCCAGTGTGCCGAGGAGCGAATGGCAGAACTGCTCCTGATCTGGGAAAGGAACAAACCTGTCAGCCCCACCATCAATCCCATGAGCACAGCGCTGCAGAACGAGAGGTCTGACCACATCTTGCACAATCTCACAATGAGACTGCCTTGTGTTTATTACACACATAACATATTTCACTGAATTAGGTGTCCTGAAATGTCATATTTTTTTTTGTATCAGAATCTTTAAGCTAATCTATTTGTAAGGTAGGGCTGCATGATTCATCTAAATAAAACGTACAAAATGGCTTAGTTCTGCGAGCAGCTCATGATCTGGTGTTTTCAGTGTCTCAGAGAGGCTCAGTTTGTTGTAAATGCTGCTCCACATAAACTCATTTATGCATGTGCTTTGAGCTTGGGTTGCTTATAATGTGCATTTGGGAACGCAACATGCACCAACTATTTTCCCAAACTTGTGGTGAGAAGCGCTTATAAACCGGCTGTTAAGAAAAAAGAAGCTTTAAGGACTTCCTACGGTTTTCCCACCAAAATAAAAACTCGAAGGTTTAATGTTTGAAAACAAAGAAGTTATAAATATTAGTACTGTAATTTTACAGTTGTACTGTGTAAGGTATAATGTAAGATATAAAAATATTTTGCAATAATGACCTGCACGTTATCCCGTACTTGCAGCACCTTTAAGTAAATGAACCATCTGTTCTCCTTTTTGATTGGTTCTTTCTTTGTTTTTGTAGGAATCTCACCCACAGTCGCAGGGCTCCCAAAATGGGCTCTTATCCAGATTACTCTTCATCCTCTTACATCGAGGATCATGAGGGCATGGTGAAGAACCTCCCAGGTGATGTCTCCACGTCTGGCACTTCCTCTGTGGGTGGCATGGCCGTGAGCGGCATTAGCAGTGGCGTGACAGCGACGGGAGAGAAGAACAGAAACTCCATCAACTATGAGAGACAGCAGGCTCAGGCACAAGCTCGGCTGCCCAGCCCGGAGACCAGCGGCACGAGCCTGTCCACCACGACCACTACGACGGGCCTCACGCCAACCACCATTATGACCACCATCTCTGAATCAGGCCACTCGGAGGAAGCAGGAGCTGGAGGAATTGTACCAGTGTGCCTGCAGCTCACAGAGGAAGACTTGGAGACTACCAAACTGGACCCCAAAGAGGTGGACAAGAACCTGAAAGAAAGCTCTGATGAGAACCTGATGGAGCATTCGCAGAAGCAGTTCAGCGCTCCCGACCCGCTCAGCTCGGGCAGCTCCAGCCTCTTGTACCCACTGATCAAACTCGCCGTAGAAGTGACCGGAGGGTCCGGGGCCAGTGGTCAGGCTGATTTCGGCGTGGCCAGCAGTGGAATGGGCGACGCTCCTGCAGCCATGTTCCCACTCCCCAAACAGCAGAATCTCCCCAAGCGACCCACCAGCCTACCCCTCAACACCAAAAATCCTGGCAGGGAGTCCTCTTCGTCACGATTGAAGTTCGGCAAGCACAAGTCCAACCTGAAGCAGGTGGAGACGGGCGTAGCCAAGATGAACACTGTAGTGGCCGCCGAGCCACACTTGGTCACCGTCACTAACAATGGTCCCAGTGTCCGTAGCGGTGTCGGAGTGGTCGCTGTTAACGGATATGGTGGGTGCAACGGCGCCGGTTCCTCTGATGCGTTTGGAAACACAAACCCAGCAGGGCCACAAGGTGAGGGTGTTGCCCCTCTGCTCCAGAGCCAGCTGAGCGGAGAAGACAGTCGTCTCAACATCAACATCAACTCCAGCCCCGACGAACACGAGCCACTGCTGAGGAGAGAGCAGCCGTCCGCGCGTGATCATTCCAGCCGCACCAACTCAAATAACAACAACAGCAACATCCACACGACTCATGCCTCTGCCACGGTTCGTACGTTAGCTCCTGCAGATGCCCAGATGGAGACTTTAACCTGCTCTCTTGGGGCACTAGACGGAAGGGCTGATGGGGTTCCACTGAGGCAGCCTAAACCCAGGAGACCTGAGCGGCCGAACTCATTGGACCTGTCAGCCACTTCCCAGGATTCATCTCCCTTAGGTAAGACCTATTTTAGTTTGGCTTACCCTAGTTTTCTACCTAGACAGCATTTGATGTATGTATGTGTGTGTATATATATATATATATATATATATATATATATATATATAAAAGAAATAATCATTTTATTATTCAGCAAGTATGCATGAAATTGATCAGAACTGACAGTCGAGACATTTCTAATGTTACAAAAGTTTTCTATTTCATCTATTTCTATTTTTGTTTTTGGAGTCTCCTATTCAACAAGGCTGCATTTATTTGAGCAAACATACAGTAAAAATATTAATATTATGAAACATTATTACAAACTCTATGCATTCATGTAATCCTGTAGTTCATTAGATTAAAGCAAATTTTCCTTATCTTATCAAGGAATAAAAACTGTTATATTGAGGAAAGCTGTATTTCCAGTGCAGTCTTAAATCATCATTGGTATGTTTGTCATACATGCCAACCCTCCCGATTTTTCCGGGAGACTCCCGAATTTCAAAGCCCCTCCCGAAAATCTCCCGGACCGACCTTTCTCCCGAATTTCTCCCGATTTCCACCTGGACAACAATATTGCTACACCATCCGTTAAAATGAAGTTAATTCGGCCAGCGCTCATACCTGTTTACATCCTGTTTTCGGTTGAAGTCCAAAGTAGTCGATTGTCGAGTTCACGCGCGTGATCATAGGTAACTAAACATATGCACCTTTAGTCGACAATCGACTACTTTGGACTTCAACCGAAAACAGGATGTAAACACAGGTATGAGCGCTGGCCGAATTAACTTTATTCATATCTTTCACATCTACTGCAGTCAGATTCACCCGTGTTAACTCTAAAGGAATCTCCCCCCCCCCCCCCCCCCCTTTTAAATATCTCCCGAATTCTGAGGTCTCAAGGTTGGCAAGTATGATGTTTGTATCAGTTGATCAGTGTAGTTATGAGTTTGGAGACAGACTCATAACACTGTTTCAGTGTGCGTGTCAGCCTGACTAAAAACAATAACCACCCAAAAGAAGACGCCAGGCTGTTTTTCCCATCTGAGGTCACTATATCCTGCATTGCCCAGATAATTAAGAGCACATCTCCTCATAAGCCAAACGTTTAGTAGAAAACGGGATGAGTGGCTAATCGTTATCTCTGTTCCGCTCTCCTGCCCTTTGTGATGGAGTGTTTAGATGTGGAGAAGGAAGGAAATTCCACTGGATTGATAAGAATCCAGAAAACGTTCGGCCTCAGTTGGCAGCGGCGATGCTAACAGACAGATGTGAATGTGATGACGTGTCTGTCACTGTTGACTGGAACCCCTGGATCAGACGCTAAACAGGAAGACGAAAAAAACAAGCCAGTCATGCTGCTCACGTGTTTACATTCCGCATGCGGACTCGAACAGAGACATGAACCGCTCGCACCCGATGATTCAGACTCGAGCGCACACTGAGAGAGTCAGTGTGGGAAAGGTCAACCACAAATTTGAGTGTGCTGAAATACTACTCTCTGGTGCTTCACTGGGCGGGATGTTTGGAGCAGTTCTGCTAGTATTCCCAGTCGGCAGATTGCAAAACATACAGCTGTTTTTTATTGTCGTGTAGGACTGTAATCAAGGATGTTTGTTAAAATCCTACTCTTTTCTCTTTTAGATGAGGTCGTGTCACAAGAGGGAAAAGCCGGATCGGCCGAGAAGATAAAGAAGCGTGTGAAGACACCTTATTCTTTGAAAAGGTGGCGCCCTTCCACTTGGGTCGTCTCTACAGAAACGCTGGATGGAGAGGTGAACAACAACGGGCACAGCCAGCAGACGGGGATGGCAGTGTCTGGAGGCGGCCAATCAAAATCCAGCATCGCTGTGTTCCTGGTCAGCGGCGGAACCGCGACCGCCACTCTAACCTCCGACCCGCCAGATATGACCTGCCTGTGATCTCGCATCTCCAATTTTCCTCTGAGGACGAGCCCAGATCAGACTTTGAACCCAAGAGGGGTTTGTGTATGCTATTGTGCTCCAAGAACTGATCCAGCTGATGACGAAAGGAAATACGAAAATATGTTTTTTTGGAAAGCAGACTCTTGACGGGACGTATTTGGCAAGCACTTAACGTTGTTGAACTTCTCCAACTTGTTTTGAAGAAATCGCTTTAAACCGAACCCAGCTATGCAGCAACATTGGCATAAAATGCTTCCATTTGTTTTTGTCGTTTCATTTTCAATCAAGTATGATTGTTTTACAGTTGTTCTTTCATTTGTTGCACTTTTTTGTAAGTAATGTTAATCACGGATCCTCCGACCAGACTGGTCTTAAAACGGAAAAACGCAAACGACAATTTCTTGATTTAACAATCATGGTAGATTGGACAAAATTAAAATCATGTCCATTTCAAAAAAGGCAGTGGTCTTTAAGACTGGGTTGACTGCATCTTTAATAACTTTTAACCCACAGTACATTCATATGTTTTGTATTTGTTGTACGTATCTATGTACTCAGTTTTGTATCATATTTTGAAATGTGCAATAGACTTTAGCTTTGAGGTGCTCCATAAGACAATTTAATTTTGCTATGTGTTTTGCCGCATTTGTTTCTTTCTTGTCTCTAGTTTAGTATTCCGAAGCGCTGCACTTAGCAGTGTCAATCCTGTGTCCATTCGGCCACCCCGACTGCGTTCGAGAAACATCGTAAAAATGACAATCCCACACCTTATCACCAATCCCATCATTCTCGAAAAGGGAAGTAAACAGAAAATGTCGGGGTGTTTGCTTCAAGTACTGGAAGTTCACAATGGATGACTTCTCACAAGCTTCAAGGAGAACAGTAGTTTTTTGTTTCTGTTACACTACAAGTCAGGCAACAACCTGGACTTTCTGCTGGAAATCATGCTCTCTGAAAACACTGAATAATCAAGTCCCTCTCTGCACACGCTCAGTGCAGTTTTACCTCTGTGAGAGTGTATGTAAATGTGTATGTATGGGTCTATTTCTGCTTAGCGGAGCTCCTCAAATCACTGCTAACAAGGCATCGGTCAAATGAGACTTTCCACTTCCCATTGCTGCCAGGACAGTGGACGTGGCTCTGTGTGCTTCAGAAAGCAAACACACATACATATGCCATGAGCAAAATATATACAGCATGTACAGACTGAAGCTCACAGCTAGCTACTTCAGTTCGGTGTTAGCTTCTGTTAAAGATAAGCTCAAGTGACATTATAGTGTACAATAAGAAATCATGATTTTATCCATTTTTTCCCCCCCTTTATTTTTTTAAGTGTTTAATTTATGTAGTACCCACGCTCTGGGTTTATTATTCTCATGAAGTTGAATCAGTAAGTTGTTTATAATCATGTAAAGTTATCTTATTTGAATGATACTTTCAATCAAATACATTGGAAACATGTAGTTTCTTTTTTCCTTTTACCCTTCTACCCTTCTTTTTCAAGTCAATCGTGTACAATCGAGGAGATATTGACACTTTCAGAACGGTCAAGTTTAAGTGTCGCATCCTAATTTTGAAATCATATACACGTTGAGAGTTAACAGCCACGACATGGGCCTCATATTTTTGTCTTTTTTTCGAAAATCTATGGACACGATCCATTTAAATAATTGCATAGTGATGAGGAAAATTCCCTCAAATAGCAAGGCCCTGCTTCCCAAGAAATGAATATAGTATGCGTTTAATCAGAGCGCTTACCGTGCTGTAGGCTATGCATTTTCTATAATGAATGTGAGGATTAACCATGATTTGGCACAAGCCCGCATTATCTTTGGACTTTGACCACTTCAGAGTGGGGAATTTTCAAAAAAGTCATCTGATTTTTTTCCCCTCCACTGGCTTTTTCTGTCTGTAAATAAGGCTATACAGTGGAGATTCAATTCTAACAACAGTGCTTCAGTCTGACTTTTGTATATGTTTGTAATATAGTCTAACCTCTGAAGTGTAAATACACAGTGCATTTGTATGCACATATATAGACTCTTCATCTGTTGCTTTGGGACCAAGAACAACGCTAAATCACTGTGAGATTTATCTGAAGATAAACACAGTAACGTCAGACTGTTCTCAGTTAGATACGTCAGTGTGAATGCTGGAGTCAAACAGAAGATCATGACCTGAAATGAGGATGACTTGCATAATAAACGTCAAATCAAATGCTCCAATGCTAATTTGAATAAAATGAACAAACGTTTAGGATTTTAGACCAAAGTATTGTGGCTTAAACATGCAGTCGTGCTGAGCTGAGTCATTTGAAGTGTAGTTTGTTCTGGAGGACTGTCCATCTGCTACTTGTTAATAATGCAAGATGTTTACACCAGAGCCATTGTCCAGTTTTACAGCATGCTGATGAATAACGAATCATTTACAGACAATACTCTACAAAACATGCATAAACCCTACATGCCTTGTTTATATTGGAAGCAGGCCTTGAGAAGTTAGAATTTTTGTTAATTCAGTCAGGTTGCAGGATGGTTTTAACCAAACAAAGTCAAACTCTTTAAAGTTTAAATGAATCAGTTACTGAATCCTACAGCGATTGGAACTCATTAAACTCGCAAAACCAACATGAAAATGGTTAACAATGTGTCCCCATAAAACACAAACTTGGAGTATCAAATGTATATTGGGTGTGTGTATGAGTGAATGAATGAAGGGTCTGTTGACAAGCTGCTGTTTTGTTTTATTTTTTACTTTTGCGTTCATTATTGAAGCTGAAGTTTTCATTTGGCCCCTGCATAGACGGATGTTAAAAAAGAAAAGCCACTGACATGTTTTCTATTACAGCTTGTAAAGTAAGCACTTTGAGAAAAAGAACAAACGATAACTCGTGCTTTAGTCTATTCAGAAGATGTTTTAAAATGCCATTTAGAAAATAAAGCTTGCTGTACAACCCTGCGTTACTCAGTTGATTAAAGATTATATTAATGAAAACCTGTACATGACGTTTACTTGTTATTTGTTTCCACTTACCTGGTAGAAAATGCAACATTTCTGGGATCATTTGAAAACCACACTGAAGTTTTTAATTTTATTAAGTGGCCACATGAGGGTGGTAAAGGCAACCACAGAATCATGACCAAAAGCATGTCCTCCTCACACAACAGTTTCCATTCAGTTAACACTCAGTGCAAAGCATTCAAGATTAAAGGTTTACTTTGCTGTGCAAGCATGCAATGATCGTGTGTTTTAGATGACACACAAGTAGGCAACATAACGGTAGCCTATTATTATTAATTTTAAGTAAGCACATGTGATTTACTACTCCGAAAGAATTAAACTGCAGCCTTTTAAAAAACAAAACAACAACGACAACAGATTCAGAACAGTGAATGAAAGCTGAAGTTGTATTCCTGAATAAAAAATTCATAACATAAAGTAACATAACTGATCATGTTTACGATCAAACAATTGTGGGGGTCACACATAAGGTGAAGAAATCCTGTAAAACTCCAGCATAAATCATAATTCTTTTTTTTTTTTTTTGCGAAATGGTACAAACTTTTCCTCATAATGCTAACTGCGTGTATTATAATAAAGTATACGGAATTAGAGAACCCACTTTCTAGCCAATCAGAAGTTGAGAGGGGAGAGCGAACAGCCAATCAGAGGCGAGGAGGCAGAGCGCTGGATCGAGTTGACGGTGCGTGGCTCTGATTCTCTCTCAGTTTTACTTGAGCTCGCGAAACGGCGCAGCTTCGCCAGTCAGGGAGCAGAAAGCAGACATCACATGGAGTGACAAGGGCACCAAAGACCATTAGCCACCCCCAGACAGCCGTAAACGTACGTTTCAAGTGTTCATGTTGAGATTTGTGTGATTCCCCAGCGAACAAAATGTCTCAAAAAGTTCGCAAAAACGGATCTCCGACGTCTAACTGCAGCGGAGTGACCGCGGGAAGCCCGAGCGGATCCCCGGGGATCAGCGCCGCTGGAGTGAGTTCACTGGGTCGCCTGCTGCCCATGAAAGCCACGGTTCCCTTCCAGCTGAAAACGCAGACACAGCACCCTCTACAGACACGGACAGTCCTCTCCACCGGTAACGGTAAATGCCACAGCAGCGGATCCCACAGCCGGAGCCCCACGCGATCCCTTTCCTCCAGTGCCTCAAACGTTTCTGCAGCCACGTCCACTTCCTCTGCGACGTGTTCACAGTTCATCGCGGCCACAGCGATTTCCTCCGCTCCCTCCTCCTCTTCCTCATCCTCCTCCTCCTCTTCATCTTCTTCATCATCATCAAGAACTAGCCCTATTATCGCCGTGCACGCGTCAAACCCCAGAGCGTCCCACGCGCAGGTACCTGTGGCATCCTCGTCATCATCCTACACAGGTGTGCACGTGAGCCCCCAGTGCTGCTCTCCCTCCCAGCAGAGCAACTGCAACTGGGACACTTCAGCCCTTACCTCTAATTTATCGTCCTCCCCGTCTTCCTCCTCCTCGTCGTTGTGGTCCTGCGGTCACAGGGCCAAACACCTCCAGACCCCTGAGCATGACAGGCTGTCTCCAGAGAGGCTCAGCCCCAGCTCACCTGTCTTCACAGGTAAATCTCCAATCCAGAAGAGCTATTGATTTTATATGAAGTCAGAGCTGATGGGCCATGTTTATTTCACATCACTGTGGTAACTTGTAAACATTAATAGTCCATGTGGTTTGTTGGTTTACATATGCTTTCAGAAGACGTTTTAACGGTTTCATAGTAGAGCGGTTGACATGGTGATTCACAGTCATAATGTGTCATTCTAGATGCGATATTACTCACTTGTTCAGTTAAACTCAACATTCAGTGTCGTATCCTATAGAGCAGGGGTTCCCATAGGCTAAATATTACTATATTTCTGCTGTGCCTGTAATGATGACAAACCTGCTTATTTTCCAAGCTGTCAAATCGATTAATATAAGTTTTATTTATATAATATGTGTGTGTGTCTATGTATGTGTGTGTGTGTAGTGTGTACATGCATACATACATACATGCATACATACATACATGCATACATGCATATAGAAATACACACACACACACACACACACACACACACACACACACACACATATATATATATATATATATATACACACACACACACACACACACACACACACACACACACACACACACACACACACACACACACAGGCCTATTATACACAAAAACTTTTGTTAGATGCGATTAATCAATTTGACAGCACTAATACTAGCACTAACAGGATATAGGCTACTGTGTGTGTGTATGTATATATATATATATATATATATATATATATATATATATATATATACACACACACACACATATACTATATATATATATATATATATATATATATATATGTGTATGTATGTGTGTGTAACCTTTTAATTTAGTTAGATTACGACAATTAAATACATTTATAATTTAATTTATCATTCATAATTCATTTAATTATGTATTAAATTAATCTATTTTAATACACAATTAAATAAATACAAAATAATTAAACTAATCTTTTATAATACAATTTGTATTTACAAAAATAATCTGTATTTTAGTACATACAAATTAAATCAAAACTTAATTCATCTTTCATCATTTATTTAATTTTATGTAAAAAAATTATCAATACTATAATAATCAATAAAATAAGTCAACAAAATTTGTTTTGTTTTTATGATGAACTAAAAGTCTAGTTTTGTTAATAAAATATATTAATGGTGTCAGTGATGCGCCTTTAAATGAATGAGTTGGACTTGATAATGAAGGCAAAGCAGCCAATAAGTGTCAAGCATTCACAAAGCATCCCAGGATGCACCTCTTGAATCTGGTAGAATCGAGGTAAATAGTGACTTCATTGAATAACCTGAAATACAAGAGTTTTGGTGAGATTTGTTTCCCATATATTAGTGTTCCATGATTGCATAGTTTTAATGACTTTATTATTCTAAAATTATGGCCTGCTGCTCCAGAGGCTTTCCTCTGTTGCTGACTGGTAAGAATGCAAATGTTTGGTGGCCAGTCGCTGGTTTGGCCCTTTGAATCTCAAAGGTTTATTTTGTGATTGGTTTGCCAGCGAGTGTTGCACCGTGTCTCGGTTACTGTAACTGTTTGAACTGGCATTGTGACCGGTACCACAATTTTTTCAGAAAATGGAATTTCCTCAAAAAGGAGATTTAAGAGAACGCATCTACATCATTTTCAGCTTTTTACTTAACTTGAATTCAGTTATCACACCATATCTGCTGCCGTTCTTGACAAGAAGAGGTTATCTGCCTTAAAGACACAAAGAGAGAAAGGTACAGTAGTGGCTGTTGGGTTGGGAGTGTCATCCTTTGTGTTTTGGCCCAGACCCAGGCTTCATTGTTTTAGTAAATTACCCATGATTCTCTTGGAGCCTCCTCAAACAGACTCTGAGGTCATGTGTATGTCTTAGTTATGTTTCTGTGTCAGTGTTGTTGTTTTTTAGTCCAATAATGGCATGATATGTCTGAACAAGAGGAAACTTGATCTTGGGTCCTCATTTCACTTCGGGTCAGCGATTCATATGCCTGTTGGAATGCCCTTGTGATTACTGTTTTTAGTCTCCTGAGCCATGCCTCCCCTTTTCACTGTATCCCACTAAAAACACTCCGCTCTGGTATGTCCAGTAATTTTCCAGATCACCAGACTTGCCTAAGATCACATGAAAAGCCGTAGCACACGAGAGGAACATAACAGGATGGAGAAAATTGGGAAAAAGTCAAGTCACCTTTATTTATATAGCGCTTTACACAATACAGATTGCTTCGAAGCAGCTTTACAGTGATAACAGGAAAATGTTCAGCTGTTGTTCATCTGAAGTCAAATCAGTGTTGATTCAGTTCCATTGTAAAGATAATCAATTATTAAATTAGTTAATTTCATCTATAAAGCAGTTCTGCAAAAAAGGACGTCATCGTCCAGCTCAGTTCAGTTCTCTTCTCATACAACAGCATCAGTAGTCAGATCAATAATATTGTTGAATATTAAGTGTCCCCAACTAAGCAAGCCAGAGGCGGCAAGGAACCCGAACTCCATCGGGGACAGAATGGAGAAAAAAACCTTGGGAGAAACCAGGCTCAGTCAGGGAGCCAGTTCTCTTCTGGCCAGCGAACGAACACGGTGTGGCTGCATCACAGTCAGAGAGATCATGTTGTCATGTGCAAAATTAGGCCCTTTTTAAACTGACTAGTCAGGTTTGACTGAACGACCCGTCCAATTAATCAGACTAAGGGTGCTTTCACACGAGAGCGATTGTTCCTATGATTTGATTTTGGCTAATACCAGTAGACAATAAGGATTTTCATGTAATGAAGATTATCAATAAATGTCCAATATTTAAATTCTACATTTTTATCTGAATAAACTAAAAATAAAACAAACAAAAAATCAAGTGTTTAAATGCTGTGTGTGATTTTAGGCATCACAACATTATACTGAAGGCCTACATTATGAAAATCTATTCATTTAGAAATTTGTTAAAGATCACATTTAGCACTGTTATTCAATAGTGTTTTTAAAGGGATTGTTGACCCACACTCATGTCATTCCAAATCCATAAGACTTCCATTCATCTTTGAAACACAAATGAGATTTCTGTCTCTTCATGGCAAGGCCATTCCACCAAAACTTGCTTCAAAAAGTTCATCAAGACATCGCAAAAGAGCTTGACACCCAACCAATAACGTTTGTTCTCATGCATGATTTCTTGTACGATGTTCTATTGAACAGAGTTTTGGGTGAATAGACATGGAGGGAGAGATAGATATCTCACGTTACCTCAACTCTTTCCCCGCCAGCATAAAAAAAAAAGAAGAACTTTGCCAGCCTACGCCAGCATTTTTGGTCATTTTCACAAACGTTTCATGGCCCCCAGAATATTTTGTTGTATGAATAGCCTATCTGAACATGCAATATATCAAAAGAAAGACCAGACCCTCTGCTTTTAAACAAAAACAAAAAAAATCGGTTTTATTCTAGCTTCATGCATTCTTTTGACAACACTTAAAGGGGAACTGAAACGAAATGGGAAGTAAAGGTGATTATAACAGATGTGTTGTCATTGTTATTTGTGGTAGCAAATGTGGTAGTTTTATTTGACACTTAAAACTGCTGAAGTAGTTACAAGGGGGGAAAACAGTGATGTTAGTTTGTTGTTTTGTTACTAGGGCACAGCCATCTTGAGCTCCGTGACGTCACTGGCATGATAGGCTACCTTGACAGCTCCAGCAAAATGGCATCTCAAGAGCATAACAGATCGAGAGGGGGGTCTTATTGCATTGCAAAAATTAATAACCTGTTTGCAAAATGACTGTGGCATAAATGTGACCACGGCGGGTCCTGTAAACAAGTTCCACTCTCCTCTTAGTTGTTATCGTAATGTTCACCTTCACCGCAGAACACCTTGCTAAATGAATCCGACATCAAGGATGCTATCCAATATAAGCGATATCCATCGACGACACCCACAAGATACTTGTTAGTGTGATTTCAGCCATTTTAATTTATTTGCCGTTTATTGTGATATTGCATTATTTTTCATATGTATTTGCTTACATATGAGATCGCTCGTTGCTGCTTCTTCTTTTCCTGTGTTTTGATCGGGAGATTCTGTATTCGTTCAGGAGAGAATAGCGCCCCCTACTTTATAACAGTGATAACTCGGAAAGCCGTAAAAACTCGTCATTGGCAGGGAAGTGTTTTCTCTTAAAGGTGAACTATGCAGGGTTTTTTTAAGCTTAATTTACCTTAACCGAACAGCTTCGGAGTCATTGGAATGGTTATATGACTTTTTTCGGGTTGAATGGTGGTCTTCTCGCACCCCCCAGCGCCTTTGAGCGGAAAAACCATCCTTGCAACTTTGGGCCGGCGGGCGTCAGGAAGTATCGCGTGATATCAGGTCTCGCGATGTAACGAATTGCTCTACGGCACTGCACACATACACTATCTAAACATTTATATGCTAGCCTTCTGTGTATCATACATACCTCAGTGGACATGGCTCCGTGCGTTCGCCGGCTTCTTTGAAAACAAATGCACATGACCAGCGGGAGAAGATGGGAGGGGGGCGAGTCGCCAACAAGTTTTGACGACAGTGTTGTCAGATATCTATTCCAAAGCTGTAGGGGGAGCTCTATAGAGAAACCTGCGAGCAAAAAGTGCCAAATTGCCAAAACTGCTTAGCGCTGCTTTAATGAAGGGTTATCGCGTCAATGGCAGGGTTGCAAAGAGTTAAAAATATCTTCATGTGTTTCAAAGATAAACTAATGTTTTTGGGGTTTGGAATGACATGAGGGTGAGTAAATGATGACAGAATTGATTTTTTGGGGGAGCTATCCCTTTAATGATTGCACAATGGCATTATAAATATAAAAATGTGGGTAATGGACATTTAATTAAACAGGATGTTTCAAAAAAGCAATGTGAGTCAAGACGCAATGGCGAAAGACATCCGTCGTCATGTGTATGACTAGTGACAGTGTAAGAGGAACTTCTCAAAACAACTAAAAACCTATAAGAAAAAACTAGAACTAATTGACTTCACTGATGGTGTGAACTTCACTTCACACCGTCCCGGCTTGTTCTTTCTACAGTATCCGGGTGTGAAAGTGTTTTTCTTTGAATGTATTCCTCAACATTTCAGTTCATTGTTCTCAGGATTAAACGGCACCATTGCGCATAAGCGCCGCATCGTTGCAACTAATTTTGCATATGCTGATGTGTTTCTCAATAGCTTTGCTCGTGCTTTTTAAGATCTCCATACAGACATGGTTCTTTTGCTCTTGGCTGGGGGTTTAACGGGGCACACTCCCAGTCTTTTACAGAGAGGGATGGTACAGGCAGGCTGGGACGAGACCAGGCTGATCTATCTGTCCTCACAAAGAACACTATTAGGAGTCAGGTCACCATTACACCCTTTTATTTCAGCTGCAGGACTGAGCTACAGTTTTAGAGCTACAATGAGTGTTTTGAAGTATCTATTCACTGGTCCATACAGGCTTTGAAATGAAATGCGAAATTACAAGAGACTGTATTTAACATGCTTGTAGCATTTAAACAGCCCTTGTTTTAGCCTAAGAACTGTTCACACTTGGTTGGTGTGGCTCGATTACTGTGGCGGCTGCTGGTCTTTCAAAGAGGGGAAGCTCATTTTCGGCCTACATCATAAAAATAGTCCATTTATTTATACGTAAATTCTGCTATGTTCCTTTTCAAGAAAATGCACTGTGTTGTACAACTAGGCGTCTTTTCCAGTGACTTGACCAGTGCCCTCTCAATGGCCAGCAGAGTTAGGTATAATTGTATAAATGTAATAATATAATAAAGGTATAAATAATAATATAATAAAGTATAATAATACTACTACTAATAATATCTTTTTAATTATTACTAATAATAATATAAAAAAATATAATAAGTAATAATATAATAATAAAGATATAAATGTATAATTGTGTGACATGTATTATGAAAATTGGCTAGCAATTTCGACAAGCAAATACCAAGTAATAGGTTGCAGCAGTTTGTCTTTCAACTACACTTGCAAAATCCGCAATGGGACTGAGCTCGAATAGCTTCAGCATCAGCGACTTTTTATTGTAAGAAATCGGTGTCAATCAAAAGGAGATGCAGCCTTTCGACAGAACCTCCAATCATCACGCAGAAGCCCGGAGTCCTGGCCAGCCCACTCCTCATTCACCCCAGAGACGCTGAGCGTCCGTGGGCGGGACATAATCGCAGCATTTATCCAATGACCGTCTAGTTTCGAAGCACTGAAAAAAACTGTTCAAAGCAGCCCCATTGAAGTCAATGGACGCTGGGCTTCAACAGGGAAATGTACTGTGACACTACGGGAATATATGATAAACAAAATCGAGTCAGCCGACCTGCTATATGTAACTGATTCTGAACGAACTCGTCTTTGAGATGAACGTGTTCTAACGCATTTTTAGTCAATAAAATGTTAACACAATAGTGCATATTTGACCATAAATTTTTTGGCATTATAGGGGAAGCCGAGCTTCCCTTGCAGTCTTAAAGAAATCCCCACTGCTCGATTAAAACAAATCATGGTGCAATTGCTCTGTTATTGCAGTTTATTTGAATAAGTGTGAACACTGCCAGCTGAACCCAGGTGTGCAACAAACAAACTCTGGTGCAGTTCGACTGATATATGAACACAACATGGACCAAAGACATCTGAAAGAAGCACAAAACAGGATGTGATGTCACAAGATGCGACCCTAAAAAAGACAGAATGCTGAAGCACCTGATTCTTTTCATCACAGGAGCTTCGTTTCCCATTACGGTTCATTACAGGTGTCGGAAATGCTGTCTCCTTGCAGCAGTTTGAATGTTTATCGGAGGAATTCCTGCTGCTGGTTTGACTATTTTTCACATTTTATAAGATCGTTCATCACAATCGTAAAAATTCATAAAGTTTGTAAAATCCTGAAAAGTGAAGCCAAAACATTTCAAGCGCCCCCTGGTGGCTGGCTGCACTCCATGTAATCGAATGGGACGCGAGTCAAAAAAAAAAAATCCAGTTACACGTCAAATTTTTTCCGAAAGATTGTTTCTGTCATTTTAAGTAGTTCTTGTCACGCAAACGCATGTTCAAGTGTTCGTTTTCCCAGTAAGTATGATTTTATTTTTAAAACGGGGTGTGACGTCATGATTGACAGAGTGCTTGCGATTGAGTTTGCGCAAGTGGGTGTAATGGGCGGGACCTCAGGGTCACTAATGGGCAGACTTGGAATGACGTAATCGGCCACAACCCTTACTGGGATATTTTGGCTTCATATTTCTACAGAGGAAGGAAGTGGAGACGTGCTTTCGATCTTTTTTTACATTTTAGGCATTTAGGCCAGCACACAGCATTGTTTCAGTTGTTTGTTTGTTCTGTCGCAAAATATACATCAAAAAGCAGTGTTTTTTGTTTTGTATCTTTAGGTGCGATGGCAGTGAACACCATACGAACCAGGACTAGTCTAAATGTATCGTTTTCTTTTTTTAGTCTGGACCAGAAGAACGGAGAAGTGTGAAGTGTGAACACACCCTAAAGGTGACTTTTTGAGGAATGTTGCTGGGCAGTGTTGCAGAGGGATTGTTTCTTGGGAACTTTCCCATTGAGAATGGGCAACAAATTTCTATCTGGATCATTTAGATCGGTCGTGGGCCCTGTGTCTCACCTGGTTGCCCGTTGACGGCAACATTGCCCAGCAACATTGCTCAAAAAGTTGCCCGGTGTATCATCACCGTAACAGTGTAGTTCAGTTTTAAATGACAATTACGTTACTAGGTTGCTGCTTTAAATTTAATTTAATAATTTACTGATGGAAGCACTAGTATAGACTAATAAATGATTTAATTAAATTTAAGTCTGTACTGTTTTTATGTGATTTAGTAGGTGTTGGTTCATTCAAATAAATCAAATGTAGGTAAAGGTAAATGTTTATATTATTTAGAAAGAAAATGAAGTGTTGGATGTCAAGGGTGTGTTTGGATCATAATTCTGTGGGTTGAGATGTTTGTGAGTACAAGATGATTATCTGTATCTGTACTGACTGAACTGGAGGCGTATTCATGGTACTTTTGATTAATTGCTGTGACGTTATTATTGTTTTAGTCTAGTCACATTCACTAGTTTGAGGAGACAAGTCAAGAGCACAGCTTTCCCAAGGACGCGGCTCATGGGCCGCTGTGTGTGTGTTATCAGTGTGTGTGCAAAGTCTGCTGAGTGAGATGCAGGGTAGACGCAACACAATAACCTACTGTGCATAGACAGAGACGATAAGAGAATTCACTGCTCAGTAGTGCATCATAGCATCTCTTATATGAGCCAATCAGAGATGAGATGCTATCCCCGTGTGATAGTCTGTCCTCTGTGCAGCTTGTTTGTGTGCATGCATGCATGCATGTGTATGTAATTATGTAGTTCACACACACACATGCATAAAGATTTATCAGTCATTTCTGTGAAGAACTATGCACAGTTAGGCCAGAAACAAACACTATGCAAGAACGCAAACACAGATGTGAATGTTTAGCCACTACATTGCAGGCGTGTGGTCCTGTTGTACATATTTTCTGTGCATTCCAGTGAAACCTCAGTACTCAAAGGGGTTTTATGTCAAAGCCAGTAAACCTAATCTGTTATACATATTCTGATAAAGACATATATAACGTTACAAAAGATTTCTATTTCTAATAAATGCTGTTCTTTTGAACTTTCTATTCATCAAAGAATCCTGGACCAAAAAATGCATCACAGTTTCCACAAAAATATTAAGCAGCACAACCGTTTTCAACATTGATAATAATAGGAAATGTTTCTTGAGCAAAAATATATATTTTTGAAGGATCATGTAACACTGAAGAAAATACAATTTAGCATTGCCATCACAGGAATACAGTTCATTTAAAAAATATATTTAAATATAAAACAGTTATTTTAAATTGTAATGTTTCACAGTATTGCTGATTTATAAAAAATAATTGGTATCAACTGTAAAAGTTAAATATCTGCTTTTTTTACTATTATTTTTCAGGTAACTAGATATATACATGTCAAGTTTAGAAAACTAACTAGGATTCTTTTCAAATTGTATCTTTTACAGAGAAAGATAAATTAATTTACTGTATGCTAATGCTCATCGCTGTGGCAATATTCGTGTTGCATTATGATCTGTGTTCTGACACAGAATTCATGAACCTGTTCATCTGAATTTAGATTAGCTAGAAGCCTTTCCATTCACATTGCATAGAGTTGTGAAGATATTTCAGGGCCTTGCACATGCACTTCAGTTTCCAGTGAGCAAAAACATACCATGTGGAGACTGCAACTTGAGCTAACTAGCCAATTCCTCTCTCTTTCTCGCATGACTTCCCCCAAAATTCCTTACAGGTTCCTCCTCTTTAGATCCTCTCTCAGGTTCTTCAGTGTGTACAACACGCAGAAAGTCAAGCCAGCTCTGTATTTTAAAATGTAATGCAAGATCCCTGTTCTGCTTTTTGTGAGACTGGAGTTTTTTGTAGTATTGTCTTAAAATAACAGAATATCCTCCCAACAGTAAAGAGTAGTTGATGTTTTGTTGCTGAAGTGTGTTCACTTTCCCATTGGACTATTGGAAGCAAACAAAGTTAATGGTTCCCCTCTGATTTGCTTCCCTGGATACAACACACACACACACACACACACACACAGAGAGAAAGAGAGCGAGAGAAAGACTGATGTCACCTATGTGGCAAAAGATAATGGGACTTTCTTAAAATCCTTTCTGAAAGGCTCATACGCTGAACTTCCTGTGTAAAATCCCTCGCAGATGTCATCTCTTCAAAGCGGCACAAAACAGCAGACCGCCCTCTTTTACTGTACGTCTGCGCTGTGTATTCAATAGTGTGAGTTTACATGAAAGAATAGTCTTTACAAGACTCAGACTTACAAGAGAAGGAGAGAAGGCCATCGATTGTGTGCTGGAAAGAACAGACGAGAGAAAAAGAGAGCAGGGCCGATAGTGAAGGGGGCAATTACTCGAGGAGACACACCAAATGTAGGTCAAGACACGCGGGCCGCTTCCTCCACGCCAGTCGAGCAGTTAATCAGCTTTAGTTTTATTAAAAGAGCTACTGGACACCAGACTAATTCTGTCTCAATCTGCTGGGTTTTAATATTCATCACCATCAGCCCAGCGGACATTTACACTCAAGCTGGTGTAATCTCACACACACGGCTGCTCTCTAAGCACTTACTGTGATGTATTGTGTTCATAACATGCAGCCTCTAACTTATGTTCTTCTTCTGTTTCCCTCCCATCTGTTTTATTCTTCCTCACATGTCTCATTCATCCATCTTTCAATCGAACCCTGTCTCCCCCTCCCCATCCTTCCTTCCCCTCTTTATCTCCTCTGCGTTTTCTGGCTGTCTTGCAGACAAGCATAGACTTCCTGTGGCAGGGTCTTGGTGTACCACCAGCAATAACGGTAGCATTCGTCGCACCTCCTCTTTGGACGCGCTCACAGCCCCTTACCTGTCTGGACACTGGCCCCGGGACGTCATCCACGCCCCTTGTGCCCCTTGCATGAGGGACAAATCCACCCAGGTGAGCTGCCCCACTTGTACCCTTTATGTTATTACACTTTGTAATAACAAGTTGTGCATTACCCAACATCTCACGCATACACACCTCCTATCAATCAGCCATTCACTTCTACCCGAAAACTTTCCACTCCAACCTTTCCGACACCAAATACCTACTTGCATAATCACGTGTTTGCAAACCACCAGCATGAATCACCTGAGAAACACTTGCTTTGTGCAAAAACAAACCCATGAAACCACCACAGACATGTCTTTTGTATGCGCTCTGCACCCGTGAGACACAGTCGACCTGAGTCTCGTGTAGCTAGACGTTTTGAGTATCAGCACGCAGCCTGGTTCACTTGCCCACTTCAGTTGGCCGTGAAACACCAGGAGACAATTTCAATTATTCATACCGCTGTTTTTTTTTTTTTTTTTAAAGGAATTAACTTTTATTCAGCAAGGATGCATTAAAGGTGAACTAAGTATCTTTTTTTACCTTAACCGAACAGCTTCGGAGTCATTGGAAAAGTTATATGACTTTTTGCGGGTTGAATGGTGGTCGTCTCGCACCCCCCAAGCACCTGTGAGCCGAAAAACCACCCTTGCAACTTTGGGCCGGCGGGCCGTCAGGAAGTAGCGCGTGATATCAGTTCTCGCGATGTAACGAATTGCTTTACGACAAAAAAAAATCTGCTCAAATTCTGTCATTATTGCGCTCCCTCGCGCTGTTCGAACCCGAATGAAGAAGACGTTTTAAAGAATGTCCCATCTGCTTTGATGTCGTTGATCTACTAGCCTCTGGTATCTGAGAGTCGCCAACGAGTTTTTCGACAGTGTTGTCAAATATCTATTCCGAAGCTGTAGGGGGAGCTCTATAGAGAAACCTGTGAGCAAAAAGCAAATACAGCGAATAAATTCCCGAAACTGCATAGCCCTGCTTTAAATTGATCAAAAGTGACAAAGAAATTGATAATGATACAAAAGATTTGTATTTCAAATATATTCTGTTCTTTTGAACTTTCTATTCATTAAAGAAACATGCAAAAAAAATGTATCACAGTTTCCACAAAAATATTAAGCTGCACTACTGTTTTCAACAATGATGATAATAAGAAATGTTTCTTGAGCAGCAAATCAGCATATTAGAATAGTCTTCAGTGTCACATGATCCTTCAGAAATCAGTTGTAATGATACTGAAAATTCTGCCCTGTCATCTCAGGAATAAATTCCATTTTAAAATGTAGTAAAATATAAAACAGCTATTTTAAAATGTAATAATATTTCACAGTATTACATTTTTCACTGTATTTGCATGTTATCAAATAAATGCAGTCTTGATAACCATAAGAGACCTCTTTCTAAAACATTTTAAAATCTTACCAACCCCAGACTTTTGAATGGTAGTGTACTGTATGTATGTTCAAAGATGAGCTATTATGTCACAGATATAACCAGTGTGGGTCTGTAGTGCGCTTACTGATTCCTAAAGAAATTGTTCAAAAATCACCATTTTCACATTTACGCACCCTCATGTTTTTCCTAACCTGTTTGATTCTTTCTTCTGAAACACAAAAAGAAGATTTTAAAAAAAATCCTCTGTGTGTTTTGGTCCCTACAATGAAAGTCAGTAGGGGGCTGATGTTGTTGGCTTTCAATGTACGGACCAAAACAATTCTTCAAATGATCTTCTTTTATGTTCCACAGAATAAACAAGTCATGCAGGTTTGTAACAACATGAGGGTGAGTAAACCATCCCTTTAAGGCAAAAATATATTTAGCATAATCCTGGTCAAATAAACAAATATTACAATCAATCAGCCTGTATTAATCTTATTTATAGTTTTCCAGTAGAATAATGCCATAATCGCACCAAACTAAAGTGTGCAAAATAAACACCTCTCAAAACAAACCGTCACTCTTTTACCTCTGGTGCGGTGAGTGTGTAGGACACACAGATGTGTTCTCACATGCACACTCTTGCCTGTGTTTGTGAGCAGCTATTAACATCGATTACTGTACGATTTTAATGTTGTTTTTCCACAAGTCCAAACGCAGATGTTAATTTTGCACTGCCTGAAAAGCGTAACTCTACAAAATAAGAGAAGTGTAATGAGAAAGTTATTATGGATAAAAAAAGATAGTCTGTAGAGAGAGAGAGAGAGAGAGAGAGAGAGAGAGAGAGAGAGAAAAGGAGGAAGCCTCTCCCTGGTTTGTTGAGAGATGAGAGGAAACTGTGGCATATTTCTGGTGAAGGCCTGAAGCTTGAGCTTGAAGCATTCTTTCCTGAAGCTGCCTGTTTTTCCAGCTTATTTTCTTCCAGAAACACATCAGAGCCAGTACATATCTGAGTATTAACAACATTTTTGCACTGCACTGCAAAAAAAAAAAAAAGTAATTATTTGTTGCTGGCCATTTCAACAAATGATTTATTGATTTGAGTTTTAATGTACATATGTCTGCTATCATGAGTGAGGAGGCATATATTAAAAAGGAAGTGATGTCAGAGGCATGCTTCCATTTCGATCACTCAAAGCCAGTCCTGGCATCCATAAGAAAAAGCATCAAAGATTAAACGCCCTGGTTCTCTGGGGTCTTATCTTACCCTCTCTCATCAAAGCCTGAGCGTACTGTGTGTGTGTGAGTTTCCTCTGGAGATCCTAGACCTCCACCCAGCTCCTTTTGTCAGGAGTGTGCCTGTCTTACAATGAGTGCAAAAGGGAGCTTGGTGAGTTGGAGGCGAGTGTGGAATTTGGACGACATTTGCAGAGCTTGCTCTTTCTCCCTCGACCATCACGCCAAAATAACCAGATCTTGGATCCATACTACGGTGTCAGTTGCCAGGGAGCTGAGCTCACACCTAGTGACCAAACAACAACATGGAATGAAGCCCTTTGCTGCTCTCCCTGCCTCCTGTGGGGAGCAGAGAAGTATGCAGCCACACACACACACACACACACATGAATGCGCTCTGTGTGAATCTGTATACACCAGCTGTAACAGATTTATAGCCGATACAGGATCAGTGGAGTGTGAGACTGCGTTCTGTAAAATAGCGGTTGTGTACTTCTATGGACTGCGCGGCACACGCGTTGAAGCTGCTAGATCCAGTGCTGTAGGTTATGTTTCATGCTTTGTCATGCGCTCTGAGAAAGTCAAGGAGGGGAAATCGAGACAAGTTCTACATGAGCCGTCTGCCACGCCACATCATAATTACAACAATAAAGAAACCTGATCAGACACGCATGCTAAGCTGTGATCAGAAGCATTCTCAAGAAGCCAGACCTGAGAACATGCTCATTTAAGATAAATGAGTGCTGGAATTACATCAGCTCACACCTTTGGGGAAGAGGCCGAATCCTTGGAATGAAGTTTGTGAAACTTTATTGGCAATGGTTTTATTTACTGCATAAATGTTCTCATGGTTATAGACTGCCCCTCCGGGTGTCTGATGGCGAAAGGTTACTACTCATTTTGAAGCTTACAAGGAGAAATGTGAATCCACAGAGGCATTTGTGTGGATATACATTGTCATACTAGTTTTAGTAGTGCTTGCTAGGGCAAGCATCAGCATTACTATTACTGTTGCTCATAGGTAGGGTAGGATTTTGAACAAACACTTCGGCACGTCATATGTGCTGTGAACAAGATTGATATCTCAAATAGTGTGACTTAGGGATAGGAAGGAATCATGAAGAACTTTTGTAAATTAAGTAATTCCGGTTCCTCACATATCCAGTTAGTGATTTATTTTTTAAATGATTAAGAAGAGATAAATGCAAAAAAATGCAATTGCATTGCCAAATGATGAGATAATTTCAATTAATAAATTGAAAACAAGTGTGTTTTTATGACTTTTTAGTCTTTTTAGAGGTGTCAAAGTCAATACAATATTTGACCTTAATTATATGTTAAATATCAATACTAAACAAAATAATAATGTGATACCATTTATTTTTATAAAATGGTACTGACCATTTATGGAAGTGAATGTTGATATCACTATCTTTTCTACTTGTCTGTGTTTTTGCACTCCCTTTTGCTGCTTTTTAATTATTTTTCTATGGAAAAAGTCTGTAGATAAAAAATAAAAAAAAGTACGTATTTGAGCTTTCTCACTGCTTCTTCCCACATTTTTAAGATGCCATGTCAATTAAAAAAGTTCAGGTTCAGAAACCTTTTCTCCTCCACTGTGCCTTACATTTTTGAACTCAAGAACATGTTCTGTGTAAACTGTTCCTAATTGATTACTGTAGATTGTTGGCCGATATATCGCCAAGGCTGATATGTCGGCGATATTTGGCTTTTTTTTTAAATATATATATATATACATATATATATATCGACATCGGCGATCAGTTTTTTTCTGTTTGGCTGATGTGTCAGAAGTGGGACCTTTATTTTGATGGCCTGTCTGACTTTTTTTTTGTTTTGACAAAGCTGAGAACGGCATCGCCTGAGCGCACAGTACTCCCATTCTTATTCTTCATTACTTTACGGTCTCTGTTAACGGTTCTAATACATTATTAGATAGAATTGTTAAAGAAAGTATATGGAAAAGTATTATAGCGTTTGCTTTAATATTATTAATAATAGAAAGGCAAACACGGTACTACTTTCTCATTTACCGTCAGCATTCAGTAAATGCGCATTTATATAATTTAAACAAATCTTTGAATATTTAATAAAATATATACTTCCTTTGAATGAGGGATCTGAGCCATTTATACAGTTCAGAATTGTGGGTGGGCTCCTTTGACCAAGCAACCACCCAGAACACCCTAGAAACATGGCAACAATTCCTTAGCAGCAACCTCAACAAGTTTTGCATGGGAAAACGCCACTCACATTTCCTTCAGAAAACTTAATGTCATGTCTCCATGAGCATCCTTTAATTTGGACCACCTGATACTGGACTTTGTTTTGTTATGTGTGGAATGCATGTGCAATCCGAGAGCTATCCGTTTATGAAGATAAATGTGCACATGTGAATTCATCCCCCCCAGTGCGCAGAAAGATCACCATGTTCACCTACATTAAGCAATCGCAGTGATTTTCTGACGTGTGAAACATTTTTAGGCTGGAAAATATGCTGTGGGACACATCTGTGCTGTTGCCAGGGGGATTTCTATTTGTAAGGTTTACAACACCATGTACCTGCGGAAGAAAAGCATTAACCTTTAACAAGTGCCATGTTAACGTGCGCACACTCGGCCCACAAACCTCCGTGGCCCTGCCAGCTTTGTTACTTTTTAACAAGAAAGTTATTTTTGCCATGATAATCCCCTTCCGCACTGACAGGCTAAAAATCTGAACTATTTTCCAACACTGGTGTTCAATGTTCAGAAAGCCTGTGGTAAATTTGGCACTCTCTCAGTAACAGGCCTTGTGTTTCAGTCCAGCTGAAAGAGAGACAGGTGAATACCGAATAACAGCCTGTCCAAGGGGAATTCACCACTTGTATTCCCCTCTGTATGAGCGCTCATAGGGTTACAGAAAAGCTTAGCTGGCAGATTAACCAGACAGTGCTCAGCTCTCGAGTGAGGACCCGAAACTGCCTTCTATCAAGGTTTTAATGTACAGTGGCCCCAAAAAGTGTTTCGAGACTTGAGCAACATGCAAAAAATTTTTTTTCTTTTTTTTTTTTTTTCTTTTTTTTAAGAATCCTCTCATGCTCACCAAGGCTGCAATTATGTGATCTAAATACAGTAAAACAAATATTATGAAATATTACAAACTTAAAACAACCCTTTTTCTATTTGAATATATTTTTAAATGTATTTTATTCATGTAATGGCAAATCTGAATTTTCAGCATCAGACTCTTGTCTCCAATGTTGAAAACAGTTGTGCTGCTTAATTTTTTTTTATTTAAAAAAATGTAGGATCCCTTGATGAATAGAAAATCTGGAGGACAGCATTTATTTGAAATCGGAATCTTTGTAACAATATACATTTCTTTACTGGTATTTTTGATCAATGTAATGTTTCCTTGCTGAATAATAGTAAATTTAAATAATTTATTTCTTTAAAAAACAAATCTTACTAACCCTAACATTTTAAACAGTATTGTACAAAGTCAGTTCTCATATGTGTCCTAGGAGAGAATCCACAGGAGTGATTCATCTCATTAACTATTAACATAATTCACTAATGTTTGACAACAGAAGGCCCTATTTTAACGATCTAAGCGCATGGTCTAAAGCGCAGGGCGCAATTGCACTTAGGGTGTATCCAAATCTACTTTGCTAGTTTAACGACGGGAAAAATGGTTGTTGCGCACGGCGCATGGTCGAAAAGGGTTGTGCCTATTCTCTTAATGAGTAATGGGTGTGCTTTGGGCGTAACGTGAAATAAACCAACCAGAGTCTCATCTCCCATTCCCTTTAAAAGCCAGTGGCGCTTGCGCCATGGTGGATTGCTATTTACGTGACGGAATTTGCAAGCAGAAAACTGAACGTGTCTCCAGGGTGCATACGGATCTGCTCGTGTGCGAGGTTACAGCGTGTGAGCAGACCATCTACGGGACAAGCCGGATTCAACCATATCTTTATGTACACAATATTAATCTTTTACATTGTAATCCTTTTATTTTTAATATTTGGCATGTTTGTGTGCTGCTGGGCATCCCTGTGTGTGTGTAATAAGCAGAGTGTATGCGCGTTGTGGACCCGCCAGTACGCGCTCTTTAAATAACAAACAAAAAAATATCGCGCCATTGACTCTAGACCAGGTTTTTGTTGGTCAATGGCGCAGTCCATTTCAGTTGCCTCAAAATAGCAACGCGCCAACAATGCGCCTGAACACACCTCGTTTTCAGACCAACAAACGAGACCGCACAAATGGGCGCAAATGCATTTGCTATTTAAACAACGTGGCGCAGGACGTGAAAATGATAACTGCGTCAGGCTGAAACTAGCAAACTTGTGTCTCGCCTGGCACTGCATTGCCCCGGGTGTATGATAGGGCTCTAAGTGTTAAAACTTTTTGTCTTGATTTTGAACATAATTTCCTGTTGCTATGTCTTTCTTTCTAAATGTTTCTTCAGAAAGTGTCCAAATACTTTTTAGGGCCCTCATTGGGGGCCACATATAACAACTGGCACTTATGTTAGGTCCTCAGACTACAGATGTGGGCGGGAAATGCAAATTATGATATTTACATAGCGGAATTGGGGTTTTCCCATCTCTCTCTCTCTCTCTCTCTCTCTCTCTCTCTTTTTTTCTTTTTCTTTTTCTCATGACGTCTGTCACAGGAGAGTTGATCTGCTGTAAAGTTTGTTTGTGTTTTCACTTTGGGTCCTTTTCCAACATTGGTTTGCATATTTTTTGCACTTTTTTTTCTTTTCTTTCTTTCATGGTCTACTAAACTCCAGTGACTTTGCTCATGAGTTTCCACTGGCTGACTGGGGTTACATCACACACCCAGGGCCTTTACTCATGACCTGTGCTTCAAAGCGAGTCCAAACACAGCGCCCCTCTGTTTATAAAGAGCCTTTTGTTTCTGTGTTAATCTACTCTGAGCGTGGGCCCTACTGTAACTTCAACCCTCTCACACACACGCATACGCACACATTCACACACACACACACACACACACACACACACACACACTGTTCCCAAATGCAGCCTGGTCTAGAAAACCACACTCATGCTTCACTTACAAAAATGTACCTTGGTCACTTTTTTTTTTCTGTCAAAATATCTTGGTACTTCAGTCTGTAGTATTTCAAAGAATGTTATGACTATTACAGATCTTTTTTTTTTCTTAGTGTAACTATGGTATTTTGACCAGAATACAATATATTGGTACCATATTGGTTTTTGACCAATATTAGAGATATTTTTATTCATATCAATTGATGTTCTTTAATTTTAGATTACTTTTGTTATAATCTAAATCTCACTTAAAGCAAGTCTTTGAAATGCTAATAATTAAATAACACTGTTAAATGTAATCTTTAACTAAATGAAAATCTATTTTTTCATATTGTACATTGTAATATTATGATGCCTAAATTGACTTGTAGAGTTTTAAAATTAATGTTTTACATTTTTAGTGTTTTATTTTTAATTTAATTAAACATAACTATCGAATTTTAAGGTCAGCCATTTATCATAACATAAATAATTAATCGGTTTATTGGCCACAATTTTTAATGTGAGTGCTTATTATGGTTTTGTAAGGGTTGTACACTGTAAAAATATGATCAATATATCAATGAATATGATCGATATGATCAAGTTATGACAACATATGTTTTTACATTGCTTTAACTCATCAAAATAAGTTAAGCAATTTTCAACTTGTTTAACAAGTTATACAAGATTCAACTAATAAAAAGTCCCTTTTAATATCATTTAAGTTGAAATTACTTAAACATCCAAGTTGATTGTACTTAAAATGTTAAGGCAGCAACCTTTTTTTTTTTCTTGCAGTGCATAAGTGAGGGGTTGTACTGATATAATCTCCGGGTGAGGTTTGTAGAAAAGACCAGTCAAACCACACAGTCTTTGCTTGCCAAATTCGTGGCACAAACTTTTAAATTAGCCTGACAAACTGCTTGTGTATCTGTAAACGCGTGTGAAAGCGAGTATCACACACACACTGTGTATGCCCTGGCAGGCCTGAACAGACAGATGCTCCCCCCTCCTCAGCAGAGAATCCCCCTGTGCAGCGTCCACAGCTGCTGAACAGAGCCGTGTTTGTGCGTAGCCAGCCTGCTCCGCTGGAAATCTTAAACTGCTGGGAAGGAGGAAGTGATCCTGGCAGTTGGCTGCAGCTCTGAGAGAGAGTTAGGAGCTGGGTAGCCCAGTCCTGCACTCAACACAACAGAATCAGTCATGGAGCCGGATTGCTGTAGAGCAGCACAGCTGAAAGACGACACACACACACACACACACACACGCAGCAGCCTTCAGAAAGAGATGGACTGTTTGTTGTCTATCTCAAAGCAATCGACTTAGCTGTCAGGTTGAGCCATCACAGGCCCGACACTCGCAGTCGTAAATTACTCTGGGACTGCAGGAGTGGGTGTAAACCATTGTTTTAGCTGAAACCTAACAAATGTGAGGAATCTAAGCATATATGAGAGGTGTACATGTCTGCTTTTCCACCATCGGGCCGAATGGTCTGTTATATTTCCACTTGAGCTTGATTCGGCACGGCACGATTACAAACCGCTCTCGGCCTGGAACCGTGCTGGTAGAATGCGTGTAGTGATGGCGCTACTCAGGATTGGTCACTTGTCTGTTGTCTGGCTGCCATTTTTCTCTGTAGCTGACCAAGCGCACTCTGATCATCCTCCATAACGCTGTTGCTATTTGCATCTCTACCCATCCGTAAACTCTTGCGTTACCAATGCAACGACTGACGCATTTGTATTGCAATCTAAAGAGCTCTGTTTTCAAACCAAATCCATACCGGCATAAAATGAAACGGTTAAGCTACAAAAACGGTTTGGCCCGATGGTGGAAAACGGCTTGTCCATGACCCTGTTTATACTTGGTGATAACATCTATTTTGACCGATCACAAATGAAGAGAGTAAATATAGGTGAAAACAGGGTCCAAAATGTTTTTTGAATTGAAAGTTACTCAAGCCACATTCATAATTAAAGGTTCATGTCACATTTTTAAACAACTACAAACCTGAGGAATTCAGCTTAAAATGTCATTTTTGTGGTTAAATATCAAGTACATATTTGCTTTTTGTGTATACGTTGCACGCAAATGGATGGATGGATAGATACGATTTTATGTGTGTGTGTATTGTTTTCATGTATTTTAATTAAGTAGTTATTTATTTTTATTTAGACTTTTTTTACAATTAAAAAACTATCTATTTTAATTTAATTTAAATGTATTTTATTTTATTTTCATTTATTTTCATTTATTTACACTTGGTACGAAACTCGGCCTCAGGTGTGTCTGTTTGTACCAAGTGTAAATGGGCCCATGTGATGCAGAGTAAACTGAACAGCACATCATTACAGAGGACTTGGTCACCATTCACTTTAACGCTCATAGGATAAGAGGAAGCCTGCAGAGAGAATGAAAGAGAGAAGGAGGTAGAAAAAGCAGAAGTGTATAAAAGGAGTATGCAGTGATGAAGAGGGGGGAAAAGATGAAGAAAAGAGGGATCAGACTTAGATGAGTGTGACAAAACCAGCAGAACAATAGCTAGAGAAGCAGAAAAGAGCGATGGAACAAAGAAGCACATGCACGGATTAATTAAACAAAGAAAGAAAGGAATTTAGAGGAATAAATGTTGGTGAGGGGTAGGAGAGGTACGCCCGAGCACAGGAGCCACTCCTACGGCTCAACTCGTGGAGGTTCACAGGGCATGAAGTTAATTAAGAAGAGAAACTTTATCTTACTGGCTTGTTCAGCCATGTTGCACTTTCTCTCGTTTTTGGCTCTGTTCTCTTTCTATGGATTGAAATAATTATTTGAACTGGTCAGAATTTTAAATTGTCTGACACATTTCCATGAATGGTCACAATTTATATGTAAAGTCAGAATGAAATCAAATTGACCGGTTTTCTTTCTTGCTGCACATTCCTGGTTTTATTGTGCTATATTAAATTTCTCCATCTCTGAAACGCCTTTCATTTTCGATTGACGCCACCAAGACAGCAAATATTTTAATCAACAGGTGCCAGGAGTGTTTCAGGAGGGAAGCTGTCCTCCTTAATCGACTCCAAACCCTGGTATATAATGTCCAATTTTCATGATCCTTGTGAACAAAATTAAATCCCGCTCTACTTTTTTTCCCTCATTGAATATCCAGTTTCAGTTTGAAATACATTACATTAAAAGGGTTGTGAATGATGTTTTACTGTCAAAACAAGTGTTTCTCATTCTGATGCATTTGTGAAACTAAATATTTAACTGTATATATGTAATGTAAGACGGGACTTCATTTTATATCGGAAATTGGATTGGATTGGGAAATTGCAATGTAATCTTGTTGGTTCAGAGGCAAAAAAAAGTTATTTTGGTTAAAGCAAACATTTAGCTCTTGCATTTGTGAATCATGCAGAAAGACCAGGAATATTTATGTAAGGAATAATTAACTTCGGGCCATTGAATTATTAGAAAAATAAAGGACACCCGAAGTGGAGTGGCCGTTACACCTCGGGAGTGCATTATTTTTCTAATAATTCAACGGCCCGGAGTCAATTATTCCGCTTATACTATGGTTACCACACCTCAAAACACTGTTCAGGTGATGTATTTCAAGACATTTGTCAGGTTTTTGTCCTTAAAACGTTCTTGTGTGTAGAACTAATTTCTTACCCATCTAATCCCAAGCCTTAATGCAGTTATATATAAATATATAGTGATTACCTGAGTCTGTGTCTCTCAACAGTGTTCGACAGCAGCGTCTATTAGCGAAACTGTAAGTTTGTCTGCTCCAAGAAGTGCCGTTATTACCTTGCTAGTGAGAAATTCATGTAGCTTTTAAGTTGCAAAACTACATTACTGATAAAATAGTCAAAGCAGCGTTGACGACAACACGTTTCTTTGTGAGTGTGTGTCTCGACAAAAACCCAGTAGGATTTTGGGCTTTTGGATTGTCGCTAAAATCAAGCTCTCTCACAACGGTCCCGCCAGTTCAACGTCACCATCTCTAAGCTTCCGACAACTCTTTCAGTTTTTATCTAAAAACATTTCCCAGACTGTTTGAGTTTATAAGAGCACAATTATAAGCATAACGAGGCTGTAAAAGTCGACTGTGTTTACCTGTTCGGTGTGATGACATGTATTGTCCCCGACAGCCTCTGCAGACTCATTTAGCCACATGTTAGCAACCGCCTTTTTCAAGACATGTAACAGACATGTAACTCTTTTTTTAAAAATCACGATTGGGGTAATACTGATGTATTGTATGTCGTGGAATAAAACGTGAACGTTTCTTGACCTTGTGTTCACTACCTTATTTCAGCATTCAACCAATAAAAAAAAAAACATTGACTTCGGGTCGATGGAACCGGAAGTGCTAAAATGCTAACTTGCTTCCTCGTTTTGCCCTACTAAGTGATGTCATACCTGCACCACTCTATTGTTTGCTATATTTATTTGTTCGGTCAGTGTCATTGTGGGTTTTGGTTCTTTTGTTGTTGTGGTCTATATAAGGACCTTTGAAATAACTGAAATCATTTGGTGAAGTGAACTGGAACTGTAATGCGGTCAAGACCTGCTTTGAACTACTTTAGGCGTGCTTTTCCCTGAAAATAATTGCACACCTTAGAACGTCCGTAAACCAATCAGATTCAAGCATTCAACAACCTCGTAGTATAATAAGAAAGTAATTTTGTTGTAATGCTTTTTTTAAGCATGTCAGAGAGCAAAGGTTTAGCTGTGATCATATAGTCTTGAATGCAGGTTCACTTGTGTGTAACGTCAGCTGACGTTAAGTATTTGTTTGAAGGGAGTGGGAATTGGGACACACGTCTAGAGATGTGTCTAGAGACAGAGCCTCAGGGTACAGAGACTGAAAGGACTGGGTTCCCCACACATGTTTGTCACCATTTGTGTCCAAAGCCATAGGAAAGTGAGTCAACGTTTGTGCGTCCCTGATGAATGAGCCTGCTAATTAATGGTGTGTGTGGATGTTTGCGTGAAAACATGTTAATCATGGGTGATTGTTGACACCAGTATGTTAAAAACAGGACAATGGTTTTGAGAAACGCGAAGTTTATTTTAATATTGTGATGCACATCACAGAAAAAGAGCATGTTGTGTTTTTGATTGGTTGTCTTTTGACAGCTAATGTCCCAGGGCAGGCTGTTTCCAATGCCACAGATTTGATTATTTCTGTACTGCATTGTACAGTTTTGGCTTACACCTTTGAGTGACTGAGAGAGGCTGAGGCAAAGAAATTACTTTTCCATACCACCTCAACATAAGATCACTCTTAGTCTCCATCTGTGGCAGATATCTAAATAAGGCCATAGCTGTCCAGTAATAATAAATCTCCTACAACGTTCTGAGTGAAAGTTTGTGAACTTGCTAGTACAGGCATGTTGAGTGTATTGGGGGTAGAATGATCTGTTGTTGAGTTGTTTATAGTGAAAACCCACAGGCTGAATCTCTGGTGTCGTGCCGTTAACAGCAGTGGGAGGCTGTGCTTACCCAGAGACAAAGATCAAGATCCCTGATCAAGAGGTTCCCAAACAAATCTTTGTGTGTGTGTGTGTGTGTGTGTGTGTGTTATGATTAGGGATGTCACAATACCAAAAATCTAGTAGTCGGTACCGATTCCACCAAAAGTACATGATCCTTGATACCAAAGTCGATACCATGGTTAAAAAAAACAATAATACATAAACATTAACTTTAATGGGGGGTGGGGTAATTTGATGGGGTTGGGGTGTTATACATATTTAAAAAAAAATTTTTTTATTATAATTATCTCATCAAAATATTTGCTTACTCAATGTGTTTGTGTTTTTATGAGGGAATTTGTTGCAATAGTCAGTTATAAGTGAAAAGTTAAAAGCGGGGCTTAGAACGACAATAACCTGGGGACAAGCGCAGTGTAAAAAAAGCCTTACACACTGTGGTAATGTGTGTGATTGTGAGTCAATAAGTGATTTGAAGGCGTAAGTAAGGCCATGATGTGTACATACTCACAGCTGAGCGATTCTCATAACTCTCTAGTCTAGGCTGACGTGGTGTACTGATTATAAGAGCTGTAGGTGACTAAATTCTTTCCCAGTTGTGTGTTAGCAACTTTAAACTACCAGAAACGACTTTCTCTCACAGAATGCTGTGTTTTGGCGAGGTATGTCACATGTTTGAGGAATGTGGTTCACGTTTACTGCTCTTATTCGGCTATCTGAGGCAGGTTTGTCAGAGCTGATGTTCTCTTGTTTGGGGTCAATTTGAACAACTTGACCTTCCAATCATAATTGTTAATTTTGCTTTCTTGACTAATTATTTGATCAGATTGCCAAATTGGACTTAAAATAATGTATTTGTTTATTTCCAAGATGATAACTGGATGTCACTTGATGAATTAATGCAGACAACAATCTAGCATACTACTGTTTGAAACATGTATAGTTGCGTAATGTGTCCAGTTTCAAATGCTATTCAGAAAAAAAGTGTATATAGTGTACATAGTTCCTGCAAGTGATGCATCAATAACCACTTCAGTATTAATCAATATTAGCTTTTTATCTTCAGTATTGGTTAAAAGATTGTAAGGAGAATAAAATGGCTCATTACCGCTTTTCACTTGAAGCATGCTGTTTAAAAATATAGACTAAGCCATATAGATGTATTATATTGATTAGATATCAGATAATTACATAAAAAATAAATATTGGTATATCTGCATTCTTAGTTTCAGCAAATTAAGTTTATATTTGTGTGTGTGTGTGTGTGTGTGTACTGTCCTGAAGACACCGCTAGTCTCTGCTCTGGTTGGAGTGTTTGCGGTTATCTTTGTAGAGAGCTTGCCTTGCACACTGTTGATCGACAGACACTTCACAAAGGAAGCTCAGAGCCAGAAGCCATATGCCCTGCGCGCCTCTCCATGCTCTCTTTGGCAACAGCAGCTGCATTTTTACATTTAGGAAGGAAGTTCGCAAATAAGTTACACAAACCAAGTATTCTGTAAAGATGAGCATTATGCGGTCTGTTTGCAGGATGTTAAGTTCTAATTCCCCATCCACCGGCTTCTTGCCTTCACTTGTGTGTGATTTCATGTATGCGTGCGTGGGTGGGAGTGATCCGTCCTGTCAGGGGTCTTTTTTGTGACTTTGTTTATGAATGAATTTAAAGGGCAGGCTAGACAGCTCATTTATATGGTCATAAAACATCCATTTTTCTTTCTAACAGTAAAGCAGCTCTTTGTGATGGTATATGGGGCCCAAAATTTACTTGATGCCACACCTGCTAATGGGGAGAGAAATAAACAGCCATAAATATTTCTTATTTTACCCATTATATTGTGTGTGTGTGTGTGTGTGTGTGTGTGTGTGTGTGTGTGTGTGTGTGTGTGTCCTGATTGAAGTGCAGTTATTCTTATTTTGCGTTTGTTGGCTTAATGAGAAAAAAAAAAGGTGAAAACAACAACTCATTCTAATGAAACTTTTGATGATACATTTTCCAATCAAGTTGATTTGAATCCCTCGCACAATTCCATTTAAACCAGGTAATGTTGCAGTTCCTAATAAAGTTACTAGCTCAAAGGTGGCTAACCCCAGTCTTGGATCTTGGCGAGCGTTTATTTTGGAAACGAGTCAAACGACCGCCTCCGCACACTCGCGAGTCAAGAAACGACACGATGCTGTGATGATCAGAACGTATTGTTGTTTCATGTCTGATGGTCTCATGTGTGTCTCCCACAGACCCCCAGTGCCTGGGCCGATGAATGCGGAGAGAAGAAGAGGAGCTGTCACAAGCGCTCAGCCTCCTGCGGCAGCACTGACCAGCTAAAAGAGGTCAGGACGCGTTTAGGGCCTGATCTCCTCTCCTCCCCCGTGCTTTGTTCCATTCAGCAGGAGCAGGGCCGGGGCTGGACCCCCTCGTTGTCTTTCTCTCCCCCAGTGTGAGATTGTGGATGAGGAGACGAGGCAGCAACAGGGTGTTGGGGAGGGGAAGATTGAGGCTGTGTCATTATCATATTATTGGCAGTCTCTAGTGAACCAGAAGCAGCCTGGTGTCACCTCGCATTTCACCCTCCCTTCCTCCTGTTTGTGTGTACACCCTTCCTTCCCCTGTCACATCCTCCAGTTGCTTCATACACTGTTCTCTCTATTCAGCCTATCTTCTTCCTCTCCTCCACCACTTCAAGAGTCTCCTCCCTTTGTATATCTCTGCTGTGCCCCTTGAGTGTCAGGGATTCACAGGTGTCTGTACGTACATTATCTTCCTGTCACTCTTTATCTCAACTGCCATCTCTCGCTGCTCAGTCGACTCTAAACTCTAGTGTGTGTACTACTTCATAGTTAATCATTTCCTACACAGTCAGCAGGTCATATGTGCACTCACACACACACACACACACACACACACACACACACACACACTGTAGGCAAATCTGATGGAAACCTACTGAGCTCCCTACCTGAATGCGGTATTATTGTGGTTTGCATGAGTATTGCTGTTTGCTGCCTAAGCAGACCATTTCAAATCAGTCAAATGTGAAGTTCAGTTTCAGTTCGGATGCTCCCCTAGAAAGTATCTGCCTCAGTAGGCAGTGAGGAACCTCTCTCTTAGTTTTTGAACAGAGCTGTTTTCTCTGGTACAAGCATCACATCATGTAATAATAATAATAATAATTCATTACATTTATATAGCGCTTTTCTCAGCACTCAAAGCGCTTTACATAGAAGGGGGGAATCTCCTCAACCACCACCACCAATGTGCAGCATCCACTTGGATGATGCGACGGCAGCCATATTGCACCAGAAAGCCCACCACACACCAGCTTACTGGTGGAGAGGAGACCGTGATGAAGCCAATCAGTATATGGGGATGATTAGGAGGCCATGATGGACAGAGGCCACTGGTCAAATTTGGCCAGGATGCTGGGGTTACACCCCTGTACCTTCACAAACAACACAAACCCCTCTGCACCACAGTCACACACAGATAAAGCCCACACATACACATTAAGACCTGGTCAGAAATGCCTCTGTGGGAATTAATGTTGTCACATCCTGGCTGCTACAGGCTTCAGGTGAGATTATGCTAACGTCTCATTAAGGGTGTCGCTCATAGCCTGTATTTACTGACTTGAGGCTGGACTTAAACTCGACATCTGATCCCATCTGTACATGTATTCCCCGTCTCTTCCCTAGGCTGGGGTAAAGAGAGAGGGAGCGGGAGTGTGTATTGGTTTTCTGTCTAACAGACGGATGTTTATAAAGGAAAGAGTACTAATGTAATCGATCATAAGTGTTTTTGTAAGCATGTGTTTGGGGTGGAGAGGGTTGGGGTGTTTATTTGTCTACAAACTTGGAGGAATGCAGTGCAATGAGACAATCAACAAACCCATCTGACCCTGGGCTTTGACTCGCCCATTACCAGAGTTTAATAAGACAGTCATTATAGCACAATAAACTCAGGACCAAGCATGCTGACCCCTGGAGGGGTTTATTTTGCAATAATGACCAACTGTCATGTAGGGTTTTTTTGTGTGAAATGGAATGGTGTCTTTTATCTAAGCAACAGTGCTCTGAAAGTTCACTTGAAGTGAGAAATAAGATCTGTCCTGACAATCTCTCTCTTTCTCTCTCTCTCTCTCACTCTCTCTCTGCGTGTTTCAGATTGTGAAGCTGAGACAGCAGCTCCAGCGCAGTAAACACAGCAGCCGTCACCATCGCGACAAGGACCGCAAATCTCCTTTCAATGGCAACCATGCTGCTTTCATCCAATCACAGGTGAGCTATTTCTCAACTGGTCTGAACCCAGAAATCCTGGTGGAGAGGGTTACCTGGGGTGGTGTGTTGATAGTTACCAACAGGAACCCCTTTTTTTTTTTTTTTTTGCCTCTTTTTTGCTCTCATATATCACGTTTTTAGCAGTGCCCCCTCCCCCCATCATAAGCTGATGGTCTATCAGTATTTTTGCCAAATAATAGTCAAAGCTGTATTTTCCAGCATCATTACTCCAGTGTTCCGTGTCGCATGATCCTTCAGAAATCACATTGAGATAGAGAGATTAGTAATTATGGTCAGAGAAAGCTCATGACAAGGTATCGCATTAGTGACCACAGTCACTGTGTGTGGAGACGGGCCGACACAAGTAGAGCTGGAGAGCCAGAGAGTTCTGATGGAGTCATAGAGGACGAGCTGCACTTCCTCACCGAGTGCAGCAAGTATAAAAACATCAGAGACACTTATTTGACACCAATAGAACATATTTTACCTCAATTCCAACAAGCGAGCCTCATAAACAAACTGTCTTATATTTTGGGAGAGAAAGAAGAATGTATTCACCTGGCAGCGCAGTATGTGTCTTCCTGCCATCATATGAGGGACAAGGGCTGAACCCTCTTTTCCCTTTAAACTACTCTCTGTACTTATTTATTTTTATTTTTTTTTTATTGTGATATATTTATGTATAATATGGAAGTGTTTTTTTCCCCCTTTTATTTATCTAGATGTTTGTATATGTCTATTGCTTTGGCAATATTGTGCTATTTTACACAGTCATGCCAATAAAGCTCATTTGAAATTGAAGAGAGAGAGAGAGAGTGTCTGTTTGTTAACATAAGCGTAGCACAGTGCAGTGAGTGCACTTAATGCCATATAAGCAGAAGAAGAAACTGAACACAAACATTGTGTATCATCAATGCAGTTGTAGTTGAGAACTAGAAGTCATAGTTATTCTGCCACATTCTCTCTCACACATTCTGAAAGAACGTGAGTGGGTAAGTGTGCATACCCGTGTGTAAAAGCGTGTCACAGTGTGTGTTTGTGTGTGTACTTGCACTCTGGTCGTAATTGGCAAGACCAGGTGCAGGCTTGCAGGCTGTTTCAGAGTGAAAGACCTCTCTTCACGAAGACAAAAAACAGTGAATAAATTACTGTGGCCTCTCGCTTGCCTTGTCTCCCTCCCTCCCTCCCTGCCTCCGTCTTTTTCTCGCTCTCTCGCTCTGTTTTGTGTTTGTCCATGAATTAGTCCAGCATGTGGTGAATGTGCCGCACGCCTGGCCTTTACTGTACTATAGCTGCCAGCCAGTCAATTAAAGGCCACACTCTGTCCGGCCCGCTGGATGTGTGGTTTTGGGGCCCGTTGTACGGCTGGGGCTTTTTTTTTTTTTTTGTGCATGTGTCGGGCTCAAGCACCATCTGTTGTCTCACTGTATTCATCTTTTGTATTTAATCCTCTGAACTGTACTCAGACTCGGCCCCTCTGTTGCACAAAACACCAAACTACTCACAGCTAGGTCCGAATTGGACAAGAATACTGATTTGACCAGCGCAGATGTACAGAATCCCCACTTAAAATCTGTGTTCAGAATGGAGTACTAGCTTACTATTGGATGTGCAGTATACTGTATGCTTCAAGTTGCCTACCTATTTAAATAATTAGGTGAAACGGTACAATATTTATATGATTATTCATTATTATTTATATTTATTTTATTCCACGATAAATATTTGAAACCGTAGTAAAATGGTAATGATCACTGTCACATGACTCACATGACACATTTCACGTGAATGGCGTTCAGCTGGTGTCAACTTGGAAATGAAAATGGTTAAATTACTTTCTGCCTTGTTTGCTTTCTTCAGTGAGAGATTTGCAGCATTTCCTTTGTTGTTTTTTTTGGTGAGAAAGCATATGGAAATGCTAACCTGCTATTCCAGGAACCCAGTCTACTACTAATGTGATCATTATACACAAACATAGACTTGCATCTGCCGTCCCCTCCAGCAGATGTAAGTGGGGTTGATTGAACAGTGTATCATTAATCAGTGCCATTCCGTTCTGCCTCCGACTGCTATGAAGAGAACTACAGGAATACGAAGTGGAACTGGTTTTTTGAAGGTTTATTTATTCAGGGGGTTTCTCTGCTGTGTATTAGCCTTAATTTGAAGCAGCTGAGGTTGAGTTTAGAGCCTGAGAGATGCCCAGGCTGGGTGATTATAACAAGCATGCATTTATTTGGACGTGAGGGGGCATTTTTCTCCGCCTCAGGCTGAGTGGTAGTGATGTTTCTCGGCTGGGCCGTTGGGGTCGGGTGACGCCCAGTGGGTAATGTAGACTGGAAACTCTCTGGCTTCCATCACAGGACCTGCCTGCAATTGTTTTGTCACCGTAAGCACTTAGTCTGCCCAAGTTCAACCCCCAAATTTTATCATAAACTTCCATTTCTCTCTGTCTCTGAGTCTTCTACTTCCTTTTTGTCTTGGCACTCCGATGTAAATGCACTTTCCTAAAGAACACACACAACGTGACCTCTGTGTAGAGGGGGAGGGCTGCAGGGATGTGTGTGTGTGTGTGTGTTTGTGTCGTTTCAAGGGCTGAGTCGGGTGTGCGTGGGGGAGTTCTCCCCATTATGTGCGTGGAAAGCAGCTAAAGATGAAGTGGCAGTCATGAAAATGGCATTCTTTCCAGAAATAAAAGCTCTGAAGAGGGGGAATAAGAAAAGAGAAGGAATGAAAGTTGCATTTGAAGATCTTTGAGAAATCCGGCCATAAGGTCACCGGCCATAAGGTCAGCAGCTCCATGAGAAGAAAAAAAGAAGAACAACATCAGAGGAGACAGAAATACGGGTGAACAGCTGTGGAGATGTTTGTCTCTTCTTCAGGCTTGGGAATTTTTGCTTTGTCACGGATTGCAGAAACGACAGACTTCATCATAGGCCATGCTTAGAGTAGATGCTATATTTGTTATAAATAAAAACAAGGCGGTTGTACAGTCTGTTCAATATGTTGTACTGTTGTGTACCTACGTGTGTCAATAGTTCAGCTAGTTAGGGTTAGCAACCTTGAAACATGTCTTTCCAAAAATTTCCAGTCGACAAGAAGTCATGAGATGTGTCTCAAATGACAAACTTATAGCCAGACCTGCTCTAGGAGCCCCTGTCCTGCAGAGTTTAGCTCCAACTTACCTCAACACCTAGTAAGACCTTGATTAGCTGGTTCAGGTGAGTTTAACTGGGGTTGGAGCTAAACTCTGCAGGCCAGTGGCCCTCCAGGAGCAGGACTGGACACCCCTGGTCTAGTATATGAGTGATTTCATCATTCTACAACGGAGTCTGATAGTCCCTTCCACTATGCAAGAAAAGCTGAAACAGTTGAGTGCATGAAGTATATGCTGGTGTAGTTTATGTGACCATTGCTATTATAAATGTGCAATGAAATACAGCAGTGGACATTTACTTGCACTTCTGAAATGGGTAACATCCTTGATGTTTTTGAGAGTGAAAATGAGGATGTAAAATAATTTGTTTGTTTTTTAGTTTATATTATTACTTATAAGCTAACCTCCAGAAACATAATAGAAAGATCTGAAAAATGCATTACATGATACCTTTAAGTTAGCATGACACATTGCATGGCTTCTACTTCCATCCCTTGTTTTGGTTTAACATCAAAACTCAAATAATAATAGCATCTACTCTCATCAATAACACTAAGTACTGCCAAGTTAGTCTGCTTATCTTCCCTAGTCATGCTATGTATATTAGCTTGGCCCTAAGTAAGCTAGCACGACTGTACTGTGCGCTTAGCACTTTGCGGTCAGTTTGTTAGTCGATTTTTGGCAGATTCGATAGTCTCTCAGATCTCCATGACATTCAGAGTTTGATCATTCATGTGTGATGTAGTGCAGGGTAAAGGCCAGTGATAAAGGATCCTGGTAACTCGCACACCTCCTGGCTTTGTTCTCTATCTCCTCTGCTCTTCTTGTCTGTCGAGTGCTGTGTTCGATGATCAATAATTAACAGTTTTTGGCTGCTTTCTGGGTTTGACTGCTGTTTTTGTGTCTGAAGGATTGAGCACATCTTTCCCTGCATTCTTGCCATTCTCTGTGTGGGAGTCCACAGCGCCTGCTAGTGTCAGAAATGAGGAGTGCAGAGGCAGTGTGTGTGCCGTTGCTAGAGCATTCGGATGAAATTATGTACTCTACTCTTTTTAGCTTTAGTTTGATCTCATTTCAAAGTCTTACATTTTAGAATATTTCAGGCTGAAGGTAATCTCTATCATAATCTCTAATCTCCTTTTTTTGGGTTTACTGAGAATTTTAATGTGTTGTTTCTTTGCCACAGTTGATGAATTTATTGGCAGGACTTCTGATGGATTAAGTTTTTTGATCACTTGTGACTTGTATTTTTCTAACCTTCTACTGGAACAGTGACCACAACAATAGGAACTTCTCAGGTTTTGTTTGATCTCAGTGGTTCTGAACCTGAATATGTTGTGAATCCAGAGAGACAGAAGAGATGCGTGTGTGAGTCATTTGAGCTTGCGTGGGGCTTTGGAGGGGTCATTCCTTAAAGTCATTCTACACAAACCTTTAGTTAAGCACCGGTCAACAACTTCAGCCCCATGAATCTCTTGTTTTTATAAAGACCATAGTGGTCAAAGAAAGGCTGACGTGAAAGTGCCCAGTATAGCTATCAAGGCCTGGAGACCTTTCAAAGGGATTCTTCTGTCTAACCTCTCGTTTTAAAGGCAGACTGTGGTAACCAATACAGGCCTCCATACCAGTGAAGAAAAGCCTTTTACATGCTGTCGGGAAGACTTTCACTGTTTTACTGAGGCTTCTGTGCGTGTCCATGGACACTGAGTTTTTTTAATCCTTGTAATTTTGGTACAACTAAAAGAAACAGGGCAAAATGAAGTTATTTTTATATATATGCAGTTTTATTTGATTGTACATTCGGCCCTCAGTTGTAGTTAAATTCTAAGGCAGCATCCAACTAAAATGGAGCCTCATAAGTGACTGATTTGGGACATGCTTCATAGAAACTCTCACAAATAGCGTTGCTCGCATGACACTTACGATTGGTGCCACTCCCAGGTGATTCCAGTAGAGTCTAGCATTAGTATATGTTGCGATACTTTACTTTAATAGAGTTCAACAGTCGGCTTTCGTAAGTAAAAATCACATTGATTTTCTCCACATGGGAATTGATTTTCAATGATAACTTATAAACCTTTAAAGGCAGACCTGCTGTGAGCTCCGAAGTTGTTAATCGATGGTATATGTGTTTTGTAGAATCCATCAGCCTGCATCATTTCATCTTATTTTTGAAATAATACTGTTTGGCAGTGGAATTTCTGGGAGAAACTACATTACCCATGACTGTGTACAAAAAGCTCCACCAATCTGAGAATTGCGACAAGCAAGCCACGACAAATGAACTCTGAATATAGGTCATTCGCAGTGCTTCATGGGATTTGGTGGCTGATGAAGTTTCCCTTCGCTTTCAAACTACCTGTACAGAAACAATATATCTTAAGTTTGAGACTAAGTAGTTTGAAAGCGAAGGGAAACTTCAGCCACCAAATCCCATGAAGCACTGCGAATGAAATAATCAACAATGGATAAATATAAAACTATTGATTTATGATTTTAATTAGGTATACAGAAACAATATATTTTAAGTTTGAGACTACCCAATTAAAATCATAAATCAATAGTTTTATATTTATCCATTGCTGATTATTTCATTCACAGTGCTTCATGGGATTGTAGTTCTTTCCCTCTTCAAAGCTGTTAAGTAAATAGTCTTGTACGTTTTTCATTTCGTCCAATACTTTTTCAAATGTAATGTTGCGATTCACTTCGTAGTTAGTAGCCGTGACCGTAAGGACGCTGAAAAAGTGGATGGACACGCTGTATAATGCTGTAAGTTGCACTGTATAAGCATTTGGAACAGCCTTCTCATTTTGGAACAGGGTTCACATTTAAGCCAGGCTTTGCTCTGTCTAACTTATTAATTATTTAGTCCACTTAAACTCCTTTCTTACAATCAACCGCAAGCTTCAACAACCCAATGATATGACCAAGTCCCAGCCATATGTTGTTTTTGTTTCTTTGTTCTTTGATAATAAATTTAATTTGTACATCACAGTACAGAGGAGAAAATCTGTCGCCACTCCAGTTACATCGCAACTGTAAACACATTTTCCACACTCTGCCACCTTTGTCTGCCATTGTCTATTTTAGGCATCGACATTTCTGCTCCTGTAGTTAATGAACTTTAATCGAGACCTCCGAAGTAAATGGCTAACATCTGTGTTCAACTGGTTAGCATGGGTTTGTTAGCAATCCTCTGCGGCCTCCATAGGCGTCACCAAAGTGCTGAGCCATGTTTCTTCTGTCTGAAGATGACGACAATCAGATCATTAGTGCTGACAGTGAGTAGTATCATGTCGTCCTTCATTGTGGTCAGGCCGTACATTTCCTTTAATGTCACGGCACGCCACTGGAAATCTTATACGTAAACAAATATTTGCCTCCTAGCGACCGCTCGCGAGAAAGTTGCTAGGAAATAGACAAAATCACTTAACCGGTGTATTGTTTCGAGGTGACCTCGAGGGTCAGGGTTTCTCTCAGCTGTTTTCTATCCTGATGAGCAGATAAATAACCAAACCACCCAGAAGAAAAGAGTCCAGAAGACTTTTATGTTGAAACAATGTGATGTCCGATTAAACACACACATGCACGCTGGAGAGGAAAGATGCATGGAGTGATGCTGCATGTGAGTTTAAAACCTGGCTTGCTCTATTGAGATGGTAATGAAGCAGATCTGGCGTGCTTTAAGCGAGGGCCACCGCAGGGCCACACAGCTCTCAGCAACGTCCTGCTAATGCCCTCGCATTGTTCCCTCTTACCCTGAGAAAGAAGAGGGGGAGGGACGGACGACGAGAGCAGTGCTATGTATTTTAAGAAAGGGGGTGAGATGGAGAAATACACTTGGAGAGGAAAGCTCAGAACAAGGGAGAGAGAGGGGGGGGGCAGACATGATGAAGAGAGACAGGAAGGAGGGGGGGCCGAGAGAACTAAAATCCAGAGCATGAGCCACGACAGAGCACAGAACAGAGAGAGAGAGAAAGAGAGACCGGTGGACCAGGAGGAAGACCGGACCTCTCTCTGACAGGATGACAGGAAGTGGACTCTCTGGAAAGGTGACGTTTTTGTTCAGTCTTTCATCTGTCGCAGAAGTCGTCGCAAACAGCAGTTAGCATAGATGTCACGTTTTAGATTTAACTCAGTAAGTGCGTTTTGCATGCGTCATGTTATCTATCTGTGTCCCGGTACAGTCGTGAGGTGTGCTCCGCGGACACACAAGCGAGAATCCGAAATCTGCTAGGCAGACCGAGTTACATAACTCTCTGATCTGCAGAGGAGACCAACACGTTACCATGCAGTGTGTCTGTATGCTGTGGTGTGAAAACACGTACCCCTGTTAGTGTTTAGCATCATATGGTAACTGAAGTGTGTGCTGACAGTGTGTGAATATGCGGGACTTGATTCAGCTGCTGTGTAATGCTGTTGCTGGAAGTTTTCACACAGGCAGTGTTTACTTTCAGAGGCATATCTGCTCTAATTTTGAGGTCGTCTCTCTGTGTTATGCACACTGCACTCACTCTCACACACACACACTTATCTTCTTTGCTTTTCTGATGCTTCTTGATCACTCATTGTTACAAACTACATGCGCATAAACCTAAAACACATTTAATTTAATAATATATTATCGGTAACATATAACAACATAAAATATACTGTACAAATACACATCATACAAAATACACAGCTCGACTTGGACTCAGTTGAGCTCATGTGGGAAAGATTGTTCAAGCATATGCAGAAAGCACTAGGTCAAGGCTCCAACACATTCTACTTTAAAAACATCACATACAGCAAATATTCACACCTTCTCATTCTCTCCTGTTACAGGCTCCTATTCCAAAGAGTGTCCTGATCTCTATTCCCATCTCCAAGTCTTCCGTCTCTCGTTTCCGGAACAGCGTGGAGGGGCTGAATCAGGAGATTGAGCGCATCATTATCCGAGACACAGGAGACAGAGAGGAGCAGCTTATTGTGAGTGTTTTTGCAGAATCATGTCAAGCACACTCTGTTACATAATCAGGTGTCCTCATAGAATCCCTTAAAGACACTGTGTGTGTGTTCAGCTAAAGGTTTGTTTCTGTTGTTTATAATCATTACACTTTTTCTCTGCCCAGCCTCAGGAGGCTCCAGACGGGCATCGGGCTCCTCCGCCCCTCTGCCAACGCAGCGCCAGCTCCCGCAGCATCGACACACAGACGCCCCTGGGCATCGCAGCGGGCAGTAACCACAGCAACAGCAGCAGCCGTTCTCAATCCATCTCACCCACGTTCCTAAACGTGCCAAGTGAGCCCTGCAGCGATAGTCCGTCTCCGCACGAGGACGAGACTCTGGCTGACGGCTGTGAGAAAGGTACAGCTCACATATTTTCACACCCACATACACACACTCTGGCCTGTTCACATGTCCTTAGGCCCACACAGATCTGCACACGCTTTTTCTGCATTGATGTGTATGAAAATGTGTGGAATGGTTTTAAACGTGCTCAAATTTGTTATATGGTGCTGAGAGTGCGACGCTATTATTAGTAGCTAAAAGCTTCATCAAAATAGTGTAACTTTGCCAATTTTCAAGTTCAACCCACTTTGGATTGTTACAGTTTCTATAGTATATGTAAATGAGCAATGTTTACTCGTTCTTCGTGTTACCTGGATCCAAGAAATTCACGTTTAATGGACAGCTTCATGGCTTTCGTCAAAACCACAGATTATACTTCCACATTTTTGTGTCCCCGCCCACGGGCAGTCGGATTGACAGAGGGATATTAACAGAACGGTTATTGTAAGAGTAGTTTTATCATCAAATTATACTTTGTACCATATTTTGTTTGCCCTTTCAAAAGCCTTATGGAAAAAAATGGAACACTATGGCAACAGCTTTCTAACCTGTACGTGACAGCGTTTTGCTTCAGACAGAACGGCACTTTCTTTCAGTTGTTTCCCTTCATTTGGCCTAGAACTCTGTGTTCATGGTCATCCAGTTTGAAATGTTGACTACAAACATTAACAAAAGGTTTTTCAGATTTTCACTCGCGCCATTCTCTCCGTATTTCATGTCTCCTGCATACTCAGTGGTTTCCTGAGGCCCGCAAATTATATGCAATATCCCGGAAAAAGAGCGTGCGAGAAAGAAGCCCTGTTTCCACCTGGTGTTAAGATGCGTTTTCAGTGATCAGATCACAAATGGTCAGCCAAGACACCATTACCATTACATCTGGTATTATCATACGTTTCAAATGCGTCTCCTGTGACCACTTGCATATGATAATATAATATAATATAGTATACGGCCTTTTGACAATAGCGATGTGCCCGAAGCTTACTTCTGAATTCGGAAAGGCACAGAAAATATATACCACATTCTACGGAGCCCCTAAAGGGACATGGTTAGGCTTTCTGTGGAAGTGGGTTACATTACAGCACATCAGATTTCACTTATCATGTGAAGAAAGTAAGGAGAGATAACTGATAGGACGATGGTGGAGGATTTGGTGCACAACAAATCCTGAGCGTAATTGATAAATATCTGATCTTGAAAAATGTGCGATCTGTATCGCCGCTCCCCATACACAGAGTATGTGTGATCACAAATTGAAAAGTGCCCCTTTAAATAAGTTACTATCCACCAATCAGCTAGTTGATTTTATTTAGATTTTTTTTATAAAATCATTTTTTTTTATGAATTTTATTATTTTAATAATATTATTTGTAATATTTTTGCGATTTGCACATTTTAAGAGATTAATTTAAAGACAGACTGTCATTCGTACTTCTCCATTTTTTTGTTGAGTACTATGATAGTTTTTTTTTAAATAAAAGGTTTTATATTTATATATATATATATATATATATATATATATATATATATATATATATATATATCTACATTCTACTTATGCATTTTTAAGATGTGTCAATTTCAAAATAATTCTGCACTTTATCAAGTTGTTTTTTGGTGGATTAAGACTGATTATTCAACTAATTGTTCAGCTCTCTGTTGAATCTCTGATAAGCCTGTCCGTGTTGTATTGTCATTATACTCATTTTTTTCTTGTACCATTTTCACAGATCTAGCCCCCTGCTCACCACTACCCAAATACGCCTCATCCCCGAAGCCGAACAACAGCTACATGTTCAAACGCGAGCCACCCGAGGGCTGCGAGCGAGTCAAGGTCTTCACAGAGGAAACGCAGTGAGTGCTGCAGTGTGTCTGAAACACTGCTTTATCTGCTCTCTCTGCACTCAGTTTTCCACTGTTGTGTTGCGGCATGAGCCTTGAAATGATGATAGCGTAACATTTACACCGACTTCAAAGCTGAGTCAGTGCTTCTCACCGTCTTATCGCTCTCCTTTTTCTTCTCCTCAGGGCCAGGCCTCCACGAGAGATCCCACAGTTCCTGTGCCCAGATAGGAACAAGGTCAACTTCATCCCCAAGAGCGGCTCCGCGTTCTGCCTGGTCAGCATTCCCAAACCGCTGATGCCCACACAGGAGCTCAACAACCTCAAGAACCAGAGCGCCGCCCGCCTCACGCCCGAACCCGAGCCGAGAGTCTCGCGGAGAACCTGCATGCTTTCCCAGCAGCCCTCAGGCTCCTCCCCCTCCTCCTGTCTGTCAGAGAGTTAGACACGCCCCTCATCGAGCGTCCTAGCAACTGCATCCACACACTCTGCACATTTCAATAGTCGAACGTGATTAAAAAATATAAAAAAATCGGACTCTAAGAGAACAAAGTGTTTATTAATAAATGACGGCTTTCGTTGGGTGAAAAGAAGATGAAACGGTTGCCTTTTGCTATGCACATTTTTAGCTTTGTGCTTGTTCTCAAAGAACAAAGAGGCCATTTTGGGGGTTTTGGGTTTGGGATAAATGTATGTAGCTTTATATTATTGCTCTACCTTTCATAGAGCGAACCTGAGAAAGTGTCTCGGATCACTACGAATAGTGGCTACATAGATCCGTTTTTGTGAGACACAATGTATATTTTATAATAGTTTGCAGTGGATCGCGTTTGCGAGAATCGTTTCTATCGTACTAGGACCAGCACATCATTGAATACAAATGATGCCATTTCAAGTGAGACCAAGAGACCTGGTGGGATGAATTCTGGGTTGATGAAGGTCTCTCAGACTGAATCGTTGTCACAGTTGCAGGCCTTCTCCGTTCAGTCCACACAAAAAGCAGCAGGGGAACAGGAGGGACCGGTTCTCTGCCTTTTCTCCTCTACCTTTCTCACTGGCGGCGAGGAGACAGAAAGGCGTTAAAGATAAGAATAGCGAGTGTGAGAGAAATCGGCGTGTTTGACAGCTACAGGACGAGTGGCCTGTAAACCTGATTCTTTTGTTTGCATGGCTGTAAAATGCGTTTCAAATGCATATGGGTCCAAACTCTGAACTTCAAACCCAGCAGGGAACAAAGTGAGAGGAGGGCACGACAGGATCTGGGTGGACAGACAGATGGAGTGTTTTCTCACCTCTCACAATGATTAAGCCGATTTAGCTCCAGGAATGTTTGGAAAAAAGGACACGATAAGAACAAAATCAAATTGCGAAAATGTAACGCATCAATGTCCAGGTAGTTACCAGTTCAGATGTCCATCAGAACATTCATGTAATGTTTCCTGTGATATCCAATGAAATAGTTTACAAAGTCAGAGCACATTATTGTCACCAGATTGATTTAATGCATGCATTCTGGGAAATTTCAGTCAAGTGTGTGTGTGTGTGCGTGCGTGTGTGTGTGTGTATCACTAGATTCAAGCAATTAAAAACAGCAGAGTTTCTGTCCGTTTCCGTGTCTAAATGAACTAGGCTGCTTACGTTGCTGTCATTTTCATCATTGTTGAGCATTTGGGCTGATTTCCTGTGCTGTAGTTGTTTTTAATCATTATTTTGTAAGAAATCAAGTAGTGTCTGATGAAAGATTGTCGTTTTATGCAGCTCACGCAAGTGCTTCTGTAGACTTGGCCAAAGAAAACATTTCCTGTGGCTCAGTGACAATTTATTGTAGATAGAAGAGATGGAATTATAAGGCGACTTAGAGGGATAGATCACCCAAAAATGAAAAATCAGTCTCTCAGCCTCATGTCCTTCCAAAACTCTATGACTGACTGACTTCTGTGGAACATGAAGATTTTTTTTGAGGAACCTTTCAGTGTTTTGTTCTTTTTTGGTCCATACAATGGAAGTCAATGGTCACCAAAACTCTTCGGTTGCCAACGTTCTCAAAATCCCTTCTTTTATGTTCCACGGAAGAAATAAAGTCATACAGGTTTGAACTGAGAAAACAATGTACTAGTTGAACGCTGCATCAGTTTCAGGAGTGATTTAGGATTTCCAGCTTAAAGCTCAGTTGCCAGGATAACGCACAGGTCACGGATTGACGGATTGTCCGGCTCGTGATCATCTCTCGCTTGTGTTCTGTGCGGTTGTGCTTTGTGTGCAGGGTGGGGTTCCTCACAGTTATTTTGTTGGGAGGCATTTTTAGCAGAGTTCCTGTTTTTTTTTTGTTCACTGTTGAAGTTAAGGTATTGTTTTGAGCTTTAAGCAAAATACAACATAAACCTGGAATATTTGAGCACTTTTACACCAGCATTGTGAATCAGTATAGGGCCTCCATGTTTGAACTGAAATAAGCTCACAGCCTGTGATTACTATCATAGATCAGTACTCAGGAATGTAAAAGCAGCAATCTCTTCTGGCAACGGCACAAGAATCCAAGCGTCTCTTGCTCAAACACAAATTGATAATGTTTTATCAAGCGCTTTGTATATCTCCTTAGGATATGTATTGAAGTAGAGAAATCTCTCGCCGTAGGGCCAATATTAATATACTTTTATATGGGTAGTGGCCTTCTTTCTAATTCGAGCGGAATATCAGTCAGATGTTAACAATCCATATGTACCTTAACACGGGGACAGTGATGTATGATGGGATACTGTGTTGTATGCTGTCTGTCTCAGTGGATGTTTCTGCACATACTGTACACCATGTAGTCTCCTGTGTTGTTACATCTATGGAACTCAACGGAATAAAGTTGCACTCGCTCCAAATGTCTGAGGGTGTTATTTGACGTAGGAGTTGAGCTTTGGGGTTAACCGCTTTTTCAATAATTACATGTCTTTGTTGGATGATGTGAAGTGCGTGATCATTTAGTTGGTGCTGGTATCAAAGAGACCCCAAGAATATTCAACTAAACCTTCCAAACTTAAGCATCATTAAAAATGTGTTTCATCTCTCGCTGAGAACAAGAAATGTGGAGTAATGAAAATATGTATTTTGGCAGTAGATGTCTAACATGTGTTTTTGGACGGACCCACACACGCCACCTAGTGGAAATCACGCTGTAATTATGCATGTCTTCATAAAAGTATGACCGTTTATTTTCAGTCCTCAGGCAAATATCTGGTAATATGATTGGTTTGGGGAAAAGTCAGGTCTAGGGAAAAATATATTAAATGCTTTTTGCAGAAACAAAAGGGATTGACACTAAATTCTACATACTTTAGCATCATAATAATACAGTATGATATTGTCTTAAGTTTGATGTCAGTAAGATTTTTTTTTTTAGGGAAATTCATACTTTTATTCAGAAAGGATGCATTAAGTTAATCAGAAGTGACCGTAAAGAAATGTATAATGTTACAAAACATTTCTATTTCACATAAATGCTGTTCTTTTGAACTTTCTATTCATCACATATTTTTTTATTAAAAAAAAATACATCCTTTGGAAGTAGAAGAAACCTCTTTAAAAAGGTATTCAAAAACCTTTTATCTTCCACATTTTTGAACGGTAGTGTAGTAGGTGTATAGAAATGTTGCACACTGCTTAATTTCACACTAACTGCTAGGAAAAACAGATTGAAAGAAATGTAATCTGATGCCAATGGATGATTATTTACCAAAATCGCAAGAACAAATATGTGCTTGCTTATTTACATACAAACGCCATTACAAAATGGCAATTTTCACATTTAAATCACAAACAGAATCGGACTTTTTTCATTTCATTCTGGGCCGATTTCAAAAGGTGATCCTCTCATACTGATATCTCCATTCACTAACTAGAACAACACAGATGAACTGATGAATGAATCCTCTATGGAGTTGATGAGTGGATCCATCAGTAAAGGGGTGCTGTGGTTTCGAGCGCCACACACACACACACAGAGTTGTGTGTCCAACAAGTGTAGCTGGAAGGTGTTTGAAATGATTCAGTCATGCAAACTCTTCAGCCGTCGTCTACTGACACCCCCTCCCTTCTCGCTCTCTTTTTTTCTGTAAGGTCTTTTGTGAATGTAGGGGCAAAAATGTTCACACGGAGGGCAGTCCAAACAGGGGCTTTTTCCCCAGTGACTCCCTACCCCAACTCATCCCCCCCTCCCAGAGACAGGGCCATTACACAGCAGTATTTCAGGTCAGTCCCAGACATCAATCCCACAATGCATCAGCACCTCATTGCCTCATGTTGCATTTAAACCCCACAGACACAGAATGAGCCAGGAGAAATGCAGGAAATAGACCATTGATGATCTTGCAGGCACACGTATGGCACTCTTTTGTTGTTTGAAACTAAAAGAAGGAAGAGGGGCTGAAAGAAGCTTGTCCGAGTGGAGCCCACATAATTGGACATGGTGTGTGTTTAGCCTCACTGGGGTTTCTGATTGAATCCACTAGGAAATATGACATTGCATAATAAGTCTGTGAACGCACCAGTGCTGGATCTCTTTGGGAAAAAACTGCAAATTGTTCTCCCAGTGAGCTCCAAGTGGTTCTGCTGACAGGTTCCATCAAAACCTCGGTGTGAGACTCTGAGTGTGAGCAAGAGCGGGACGCCCCACTGAGGCCCCGGGGAAGCTCGGCCTCTAATCACACTCCCAGCCTGGGATCATAGGCCCAGATTCCTCACGTTTTCTCTTCGCTATGAGCGTGCGAGACTCATTGTTACAGGCTCAGCTCAGACACCGTCCTGTTAGTTTAGACCTGACAAAGGATCAGCTGCTTCAACACAGTCATACAGACTCCTACAGGTCCATAGCACACACCGATCTTTTCCTGTTTGGTTTTTCTAGAATCTAGAGGAACGCAGAGAGACGAAGTTCCCCTAGTTCAAATTTGATAACAATTATTTAAGTCTCCTTGTTCAAGCAAATGCAGGGTTTGTTAAGTTCCTTTTTGATGGGGTTTAGGGAAGGGATGGGGTACATTTTGTTTTGTTAAGACGTATAGCGCCCCTTACCGGTGAGACATATGTATAACAACAAATATGTTCAATTTTATTGTTTCGCCAAGTCATCCGTTGAATATGGATGGAAGAATAATATTCCTTAGTAATTAAAAGTATTTATTCATAATAGTAAAATATAATAAAATGTATTATTGTTTTTGATTTAAAAATCATATGACGACGTGCATAATACAGAAATTTATTTTTACATGAGGAATATTTATTTATTTATACAAATGATGCATTGAAATAACATTAAGGTCTGATTTTGTTGTTAAGCAAAAGGACAAACAAGTTTCCCCCACATTTATGAACTTGTATTTGTCAAATTAAATGAAAGGTGTTTTTTACAGCACATTTCACAGATCAACGTGAAAATCTCGGATCAAAATTAGTCTACGTTTAAGACCATGATTTGTTCACTTTTCAGGACAATTACGCACATTTTACCCACAAATGATTATTTTCTTCTTTTTTTTTTTTTTTTTTTTTTTTGCTCTGTTAGTAAAATGTTGTTAAACGGTTTCAATTTGACTCTTTCATTATGTGCAAAACACAAGCATTTACATGTGGGAAATACATTGAAAAAACATAACATAGGTCAAATTTAGTTGTTAAGCAAAAGGACAAACGAGTTATTTTCCACATTTATAAACTTGTTCTTCTTGTCATATTTAAATGAAAGAAATTCGTTTTCTTAAAGAACTGATTTACAGCTCAAAGTGAAAGAGAGCGCGCGTCGTGTCCTACGGAAGCCGCGAGGATTCAAACTGCAGGCGGATGATGCGCAGTTTACGCGTTTTTTGGCGTGAGGAATCCCGGACGAAGACGAGGTTGAGTAGACTCGTTTTCAATTCTAGTTGCTTCCTGTGTATAAAGCCTGGGCTCGACTGCATCCCGTACATTGGGATGCGCTGTCAGAGCGAGCTGACTCGAAAACATGATTTAAATTCAGTCTGTTTTCTTTCTTTCACACGCTGTGTTTTCATGAAACTGCTGCGCTAGCGAGCACTGGTCCAATATGGCGTTTATGTTTCAAAATTATGTTAATGTGTCGCATTTGTGTAACGCTCTTCTCTCCATATAAACCTGAATTAATGCTCGCAAAGCATACAAACACTAGAAGTGTTGCCTAAACGTTCCAATTGAAATGTTAGTGAGATTGAGATTAATGAGTTGCAAAATAATCTCTAACAAATTCTCCTTTTATTGCGGCTTTATTTATGAAGCATTGCACTTCTACCTAAATATCTAAAGAGACGGCCACCTTACACACAAAAATAGCGTGGCTAGCAGTGTGCATCTTTCTCTCTCCAACTACTAAAGGGTTCAGTTTGACACCCATCAAAATATTTTTTTCTCATTGTACTAAATTCACAAAAATATTTCACCAATAGTAAACCATCTTAATTAATGCACAACTGTAGTGTATCTCTGGCTTGGGCTCTTGATTTAGACTGCTGTGTATGTCTGATAGAATAAATGGAGGAGGAAGAGAGAGATGTGACAGATGTTCTTCAGTCTGAAGAGAGAGAGGATCTACAGTCTGCAGACACACGAGCTGGACTGGTAAGGAGAAATGTAGACTAGTAGAAATACTGTACAGTACTGAATAATCCTTGTATAATCCACTCTTCACTAAAAGATTATGCTAAATGGCCACACACGAACAAATGAGTTGGGTGAATCTCACAAAAGCTCTAATCGTATGTAATAAAAAAATATTATATTTTCCATGAAGAATTTTTTATTTAAGTTAATTTGATTATTTTCAGCACAGTTTTTAGTTTTCTTTTGCTCTGTTACAGTAAAATATGATAAAACTGTTTTTTTTAATTAAAAGTGCAACAGATATTACTGTGATAATACAATTTAAACAATCACTTTTTGGCATTAAAGTAATGAGTATAAGAATCTCATAAATTTTACTGTATACAAAGTATAATTTTTTATGGTTTTTGGTGAAATACGACTGGGGCTTTTTGGACACTTTTGTTTTTTTACACTTTTACCAAAATGCATCATTAAATATTAAATAGCAATAAATAAATAAATCTGAACTGTAAAGAATAATTGTAAAACATCAGCTGTCAATGTTTTGTGATCAAACTATTTATTATTTTTGTATTGTGATGTATCAGCAACCTGGCAAAAACTCCAAATCTAAAGAAAATGCAGATGCACAAGTGCTTCCGTCAGTCATTCCAGCCCCAGAAACTGTAGCAGCCAATCAGAAGCCCTCTACAGGCCCGGAACAAGTGGACAACTTAGTTATACTTGATCAAAACGGACATCCTATTCAGTATGAGCGGGTGGTAAGGACATTGCACTATGATCCATCACCATAAACTACAGGCTATTACTCACACTAGAAGACACGTGTATCACCAATGTACTTGACTCAGTCACCAGATATACCAAAATGTTCAAATATGAGCTTGACCTTATGTATTCCACCCATTAAGTCATTTTGAAAGATATATTTGTGACAGTTTTTCCCCACCTCAAAGACGGATGTATTTTGTCAGGTGATCGTGAAAGGGGAGAATGGACAGTTGTACGGTGTCCCATCTGTGTCTATAGAGGGCCCTCAGATGTTACTACCTCACGGTCAGCTGTTGAAAGTAGCAAACTCATCTGGTAATTAATTATATATTTTTTATTATTAAATATATTACTGACTATTGCTTTTCTAATTATATATATATACACACACTCTCACTGGACACTTTATTAGGTACACCTGTTCAACTGCTTGTTAAAGGGATATTTCACCACTGGAAAGATGAATGTGTATTTAAATTGGGTCATTTATGTAGTAGAAATGTGAAATTATTTTAGAAGTTTGTGCCTTCTAGAGTGAGTATGTATTTTTGGCTCATGTGGATGAAAGACAACAACTCCCAGAATGCACTTGCTTCGCTGCCATATGAGGCCTCTCCCAAGCCACGCCTATCGGTTACAGAGGGCAGTATCGAAATAAATGATACAACTAGGCTACTAGTTGCCTCGAAACTGAAAAGACGCTGTTTTATCGTGAGATCTCACCCCCTATGGGTGGGTTGAAAGCATGCTGATCTAGCTCTGGCCAAAAAAGCCTCCGATGATGCAAGATTACGATTTTTGCGTCATCTGAGTTCTTTTTCCAGACACACAAAACAGAAATCTCTCGTCTCAGGGGGACATGAGGGAGGGAAGCACGGTCTTTCAAAAATACTACCAGGTTTCTACTGTGAAGTATACGGTGAAGTATCCCTTTAACGCAAATATCCAACTCTAGCAACTCAATGAATTTAGGAGAATGGAGAAGAAAGGTGATTTAAGTAACTTTGAACGCGGCGTGGTATTTGGTGCCGGACGGGCTGGTCTGAGTAATTCAGAAACTACTGATCTACTGGGATTTTCACACACAACCTATGTTTTACAGAGAATGGTCAGAAAAAGTAAGAATATGCAGTATATCCAGTGAGCAGCATAGAGCAGTTCTATGAGTGAAAATGCCAGAGGTCAGAGGAGAATGACTAGACTGGTTCAAGCTGAAAGAAAGGCAACAGCAACTTAAATACCACTCGTTACAACCAAGGTCTGCAGAAGAGCATCTCTGAATGCATGTAATGGTGTGAGGGTATTTTCTTAGCACACTTTGGGTCCCTTAGTACCAAGTGAGCGTTGTTTAAATACCACAGCCTAACTGAGTATTGTTGCTGACCATGTCCATCCCTTTATGACCACAGTGCACACATGTTCAGATGGATACTTCCAGCAGGATAATGCACAATGTCACAAAGCTCATATCATCTCAGATCATCAGTTCACTACACTCAAATGTCCTCTTATAAAGTGTCTGGTGTGTGTGTATGTGTATGCATATATAATAGAGTAGTTAACATCTAATAATGACGAAATGAAATAGAACTAATAAAATAAACCGAAAATGAAAAGAATAATGAAGAAAATTGGTTGCTGTCCGGTTCTGCCATTTCTTTCTGTTCTGTTAAATAGAAATCTTTGTGGAGAAAAGACAGCAGTCAATCATCACATCCACAAAAGACAATGATGGCACCCATAGTTTATCTGCACTAGCGGCTCAGAATGTCACCGGTATTAAAATTCAGAAAAAAAGGTCAGTAAACCTTGTTTGCACATTAATATATCTGTCATATCTAATCTGAAAGATAAACTTTCCTATTGTGATTTTTATTATTGTGTTTTTTTACCGCTGATTTGTTTTAAATGTTGAAAAACACTTATTTGAACAGAGATTTTACAAGTCTTGCGCAAATATGGAGCTAAATGGAGCTGGAAAATATGAACTGGATTAGCAAAAAGCATTCATATGCATATGGAATGGGTTGACAAACAAACTACCCAATTAAACTCCTGTTCTGGCTCAATTTATCCCTTGCTTGAACAACAAGAAAACTGCTTCAGGCCTTGCCCCATTCCTGGAGTTTAAGTGTACATTAAATTATTGACAGTTTTATTGAAATGTCTTCTCATTTCTTTCAGTTCTCCTGATGTATTTGAGCCCCCAGTGAAGCCATTACCACCAGGGGCACCAAACTGGGCTTTAAGACTGCGTGGGTGTGAGGTTTGTCCAGTAGAAAATGGATAAATAGATTTTTTTTTGACAAAACTTATCAAAATGTAAAAAATAACATTAAAAAGTAGTGTAATATGCATGGAAATAGCCTAAATGCATTGTACTTTTTCTATTGTGCGTAGAGCCCTCTGTCAAACAGATCCATTTACAGCAACACAATCTGATGATGTCAAGCTAATGTGGCTTGGTGAATCTTTTTTCTGTGTGATTGTTTCACGAGGAACAGAAGATCGGAGAATCGTACCGTGGTTACTGTAACACAGAGGCAGAGCTTGAGGCCGTTCTGCTTCTACACAAGCAGCAGACTCACGCTGTGTTTGGCACCCGCCAATCACCCTCACCGGCTAAACCTGCCACCAGACTCATGTGGAAATCACAGTATGTGCCCTATGATGGCATTCCCTTTGTTAATGCAGGTAATATGGCCCTTTTTGCTTGTGGGATCTGTGGTACGACTTTATGTGAGATTCCCTTTAAAGCTGTTTAGTCATGTAGTCTATTATGTTATTTTAATGCCTGAACTGTGTTTTGACTAATATTGGAATTTTAATCGATGTCTGTAAATTTGGGGGCATCTGAATGCTAGTGGTATATTGGCACACAAAACACAAAAAGCAGATACGATTTGTTTGAAAGAAAGAAATACTTTTATTCAGTAGGATGCATTAAATAAATATAAAATGACAGTGAAGGTGTTCATAAAGATTAAGCAGCAACATTTTCAATTCAATTTAAACATATTTGAACAGAAGACAGTTATTTTGAATTGTAATAATATTTCACATTGTTACTGTTTTTACTATATTTTTGATTGAAAAAAGCAGACTTGTTGAGCTTCAGAGACCTATTAAAAAAATCTTACCAACCCCAAACATTTAAAAAGCATTGTATGTGAATTAAAAATTTACAGTGTTGATCTTTTTTGGGGGGGAAACAGACCAAATCATTATGGAATAAAACAATTTAAAAGATAATTGCGACTTTTTATCTCACAGTTATAAACTTGCAATTACGAGAAATAAAGTCAGAATTGCAAGATATAAACTTGCAATTCTGAGAAAAGTCTGACTTTTATTTATTTTTTAACTTTTATTTGACATTTCTGACATTATATTTCACAACTGCGAGTTTATATCACACAGTTCTGAGAAAAAAAAAGAGTCAGAATTGCGAGATGTAAACTCGCAATTGCATGAAAAAAAGTCAGAATTGTAAGATAATTACCCAAGTCACAATTACCCTTTTTTATTTTTTATTCTATAGCGTAAACAAGCTTCCATACTAATTTGTCCAGATTTTTGTTCAATCAAATTGTTTCTAGAATGAGAATGCTTGCAATAGCAAGTTGCATGTTGAGGCGGGACATGCCTTGTTCTTAAGCCTTGATTGAATGCTGTTGTTGCAGATAATGTAATGGTTTTACAATATGCACACAAAGTCATTTTATCTTGATCTTTAATATGGTTTTAAGGGAGCAGAGCCATTGTGATGGAATGCCAGTTTGGTCCACGGAGGAAGGGCGTTCAACCTAAAAAAGTGTCAGAGCAAGAAATGAATCAAAACATACTCTACAAAGCAACCTGCCCTGCCAGGTACACACAACCTACAGTTGGGCCAAGCACAACAGATTTGTTCTGTGCACAGGAAGTTCATTATGAAACCCACACTGTAATATTTGACCATTTTTCAGAATATATATCAAAAAAGTACGAAAATTCCCGGAGTACAAGGTTCCTACAGATCCCAAAGTGGACAAGAAGGTAGTGCGACAAGAGCAGGAGAAAGCCTTCTTCAACCTCAAGAAGAGTTTATGGGATGTTGGAGGCATTGTAAGGTATAAACATCTAGCCATCACAGTCCATCACATGACTACAAGGTTCACTTCATTCATTTACATTCGTGACAGGTATTACACCCAGCTCCCTACAGAGAAAGCTCACCTGTACCATGACGTGGACACTGCAAACCTGCCTCCACTTCCAGAGCAGATCTGCTTTGCAGAGGAAGAACAAAATGAAGATGAAGAGGAAGAGACAGAGGAGCTGGACAGTGAAGCCATGCAGGATGTCACGATGGAGGATGGGGCGTCTCTACCCTCTCGACTACACCCGCTCGTGGCAGAGAAGATCTGTGATTTGGTAGCACAAGGTCATAACCAGGTTTACACTGTCCGCAAGCAGCTCAGGTATGACTCAAATGGTTTCAAATCTCCTTTGTTTTATTTGCTGAAACTATTTACCGTTGCCTTGTGAACACCCTGGCAGGAGGTTTGTGGAACATGAGATGTTCAAGTCAGAGGAAGTGCCTGAGAGACACAATCTGTGTTACTTTCCCACTGTCAATGACATCAAGAACCACATCCATGAGGCTCAGAAAGCTCTTCAGCTGACGGCGGGACCACTGGCTACCTCAGATACAGAGGTGTGAACAGAAAACATGTTTGTAAAGCATTAGATTGGTGAGCACAAATATGCCAACCATTTTCTGTAGTAAGCATTAATTTTTATGTTTTTGTCGTTGTTGCAGTGGAAAGCAGAGGCTAATAACCTGCTTCCAGAGACTTTGACCCTGACTCCTGCTACTGTGGATGGTAAAATACTGTTGAAATATTGTTTGAAATTTGACATACATTATTAAAACAATAAGTGTTTAATGACTTGAGGCTGGAATACACTACAAAATGTATGCCCAGGTTTTTGTCATAGTAGCTCAGTGGGTAGCACTGTCGCCTCACAGCAAGAAGATCCCCGGTTCGAGTCCCGGCTGAGCCAGGAGTTCTGTCTGTGTGGAGTTTGCATGTTCTCCATGTGTCTGCGTATCCTCAGTCATTCAGTGTATGATGGCCAGTTTTTCCACCAGCGTGTGTATGATGCCTAGAGTTTTAAAATCTGTTCAGAAGTTGTGTAGTGTATTCCAGCCTTTAACATCTTGGAATCATTCCATACAATTTAGAGAGTAGAGGAAAGGTCCTGCCTCAAAAAGAAAGCACATACAGTACCTGTAGTCAAAGTATAAGCATTGTTTACCCTGCCACAGAATCTAGTGTACTGCTGTTATATTGACAGTGCTCTCTCAGAAGGAAGGACTCTTGGAAGAGAGTGACACTCTTTCTCCAGAGGCTGTGCAGCTCTTCAGCTCTCTCACCTCACTGCAGCCCAAGATCTTTGCACATCTCCAGGTGACCCTGTCCTGAAATTATCATTTTTTATATGGATCTATTCATTTATTTAATGAATGAATTCATTTTTTAAGTTTTTAATTTCTGAATAAATGTTTCAGGGTGATCAACTGTTCTGATAGTATAATTGAAGAAACAAAAAAACATTAAAATTAAATGCTTGAAAACCTTATTACGTAATTTTTGTATACATTTTTGTTTTGAACTTTTTTTTAATGTTCCCATTAACTTATGAAAACGTTATTTCATGGCTTTCAAAACCTCTAGTTTTAAACATTTTAAAAACTTTTGTTGGTTAATGCGAACGTTAAGGGAACATACATTTTTTTAATTTTGCAAACATAATGTGAAGGTTACTTTTGAATGTTCTCTGAACATTCTGAAACAAGTTGTAACATTTAAAAAAATGTTAGATAAACATCCAACTAAAATATTTCAGAAAAAACTTTGTGCTAAAGTTTTGAGAACATTATTTAAAAACATATAACTTTCAACAAATGTTCTATTAACGTTAAAGGAAGAATGTTTGTTCATAAAAACTTGCCTGGCTTCATCTTTGAGAATGTTCCCTGTTGCCTGGGACAAAGCTGGTCGGCAAACTTATCCTTTAAGAGTGCTCTCCTCTTGTCTGATAGGCCATCCAGCTACAGTCTGCCTTGTGTCCAGTTGAAGACACTGCCCAACCTACACCACCACCACCACCAGAAGCCCCAGAGCTGTCCAGCCCTGCACCTCCACAGCCTGTTCTGCTGAGTCCGTCCCAGTTCCTCCAGTCAAGTGGCAGTGCTGGTGAAAGCATATCTCTGTGTGACCCCCCGACCCTGCTCGGCATGAGCCAGCTGGTGAGTGTGACCTCGGTGACTAATGCCGGAGCTGAAGGTGGCATCACACAGATCTTGTTGGAGGACGGACAGGCCATTCCAGTCCAGATTGTGGACCCTGCAAGCATAGGTAAGTACATGGCACCACAGAAATAAATTTAAAAAATCTAAATTTAACCAATTAGAATCATGAAAATAACATATAAACCTGTTGTTTGTTCTTATTGTTCAGCTTTGACTCCCTCAGCAGACGACACTTCAGTTAAATAGGAGAGTGGGAAATCTATGGATGTGTCAGTCAGAAATACAACAACGAGCAAAGAAAACAAATGTCCGTTTCTGTGACAACAGCGATTGACGATTGAGCTCTTTGACCAATGGAGGACTGATTCATTGTTTCAAGTACAGTATTATGAGAACATGAACTCATGCAATATTGATTTGTATTATTATTTGTTTCCATTTCCCATTATTGCTATTTTAATTTATAACAGTGGTGACTGGAGAAAAAACTATTTCTCAAAAGTATGAATGAGATCAAAATTAAATATTTTAAGCTAAATGTTTTCTGTTGCATTCTATTCACACAAAAAACTATTTCACAACTTTTTATAAGAATATCTTATGAGTATTTCTGCAGGTATTTCTACCCTTTGAATAGAAGCCTAATGGATCCTTGCAGTGGACTTTTTAAAGTCCCCCTGTGGTGAAATTCAAGTTTTTAATGTTGTTTATATGCCTATGTGGTGTTTTTAATATGCTTTAAGACAAACCATGTGCAAATTCATAAGCAGCAACACTGCTGAGTATTTTCTCCTTAAAACTGCAGTGAAACAAAGACGCGGTTTGAAATCGCTGGTGTTCATATTTTGCAGCAGTGCAAAATATGAAAAGAAAATGCAGAAAAGCAGAGCGCATGTGGCGGAAGACAAAACTTGTAGTCCATTATAACATCTACAAAGACAGCCTGCATGCTTTCAATATGGAACTAGGCAAGGCTAGACAGACTTTCTTCTCAAATGTTATAAACAGCAATTTAAACAACACACGCACTCTTTTTGCTACTGTAGAGAGACTGACAAACCCCCCAAGCCAGATTCCCAGTGAAATGCTCTCAGACAGCAAGTGCCGTGAGTTTGCTTCTTTCTTCTCTGAGAAAATCAATAATATCAGAAAGGTGATCAGCACATCCTTGAGTTGCACTGGGGTCAGACAGATCAGACCACCTGAGAAAGTAGTTACTATGTCTGACTTCAAAGAAATTGATGGCAAAATTTTGGAAGAAACCGTACAACACCTCAAAACATCAACCTGCGCTCTTGACACACTTCCCACATCTTTTTTCAAAAGTGTGCTAAACAGTTTAGAAGCAGATCTTCTAGAAGTGGTAAATGCCTCACTTCTCTCTGGGAGTTTTCCAAACTCCCTTAAAACTGCAGTTGTCAAGCCCCTCCTGAAAAAGAGCAATCTGGATAAGACCATATTAAGCAACTATAGACCGATCTCAAATCTTCCTTTCATAGGCAAGATCATAGAAAAAGTTATCTTCAATCAGCTGAACAAATTCTTAAGCTCGAATGGATACTTTGACAATTTTCAATCTGGTTTCCGACCGCACCACAGCACAGAGACAGCGCTCATAAAGATAATAAACGATATTCGCTTAAATACTGATTCAGGAAAATTATCAGTGCTGGTACTACTCGACCTCAGTGCTGCATTTGACACTGTCGATCATAACATACTTCTTGACAGGCTGGAAAACTGGGTGGGGCTTTCTGGGATTGTCCTAAAATGGTTCAGGTCGTACTTAGATGGGAGAGGTTATTATGTTAGTATAGGAGACCATAAGTCTGAGTGGACATCCATGACATGCGGAGTCCCTCAGGGGTCAATCCTTGCACCACTCCTGTTCAACCTGTATATGCTCCCAATGAGCCAAATAATGAGAAAGAACCAAATTGCTTACCACAGCTATGCAGACGACACACAGCTGTACTTAGCCCTATCGCCTAACGATTACAGCCCCATTGACTCCCTGTGCCGATGCATTGACGAAGTCAACAGTTGGATGTGTCAAAACTTTCTTCAATTAAACAAAGACAAAACTGAAGTCATTGCGTTTGGAAACAAAGATGAAGTTCTCAAAGTGAACGCATACCTTCACTCCAGGGGTCAAACAACTAAACATCAAGTCAGGAATCTTGGTGTGACACTAGAGTCAGACCTTAGTTTCAGTAGTCATGTCAAAGCAATAACTAAATCAGCATACTATCATCTGAAAAATATTGCAAGAATTAGATGCTTTGTTTCCAGACAAGATTTAGAGAAACTTGTGCATGCTTTCATCACCAGCAGGGTGGATTATTGTAATGGACTCCTCACTGGCCTTCCCAAAAAGACCATAAGACAGTTGCAGCTCATACAGAACGCTGCCGCTAGGATTCTGAGCAGAACCAGAAAATATGAACATATCACACCAGTCCTCAGGTCTTTACACTGGCTCCCAGTTAGATTTAGGATTGATTTTAAAGTATTATTACTGGTATATAAATCATTCAATGGCCTAGGACCTCAATACATTGCAGATATGCTCACTGAATATAAACCCAACAGATCACTCAGATCATTAGGATCATATCAGCTAGAAATACCAAGGGTTCACTCTAAGCATGGCGAGTCGGCTTTTAGCTATTATGCCAGCCACAGCTGGAACCAGCTTCCAGAAGAGATCAGATGTGCTCCTACAGTGGTCACATTCAAATCCAGACTCAAAACACTTCTGTTTAGCTATGCATTTACTGAATGAGCACTGTGCCGCTGTTCGTCCGACTGTTTGTACTGTACTGTATTTTATTCTATTTTTCTAAACTGCTTTAATTATTCTTATTTCTTTTAATTATTTTAATTTCTCCTATGTCAGCAGGGCATTTAGCCCGTAACTGTAAATGCCCACTCAGAAGGTGATAATGTGAAAGTGACGTGTATTAATGTGGGTCTGAAAGTAGAACAGTATTTAAATGACGATATTAAAGTTTTCGCCTGAGAAAGAATGTGAACGCAGTGCTAAAGTGCTAAAGAAAGTAAAAAGAACGTGTGAGTAAATGAGGGAGAAAAGAAAGTTAAAGGAAAGTTGATAGATGGAAGTCGTAAGAAGATTGAAGGTTAAAAGAAAGTTGAAAGATTTAAGTCTTAAGGGATTCCTTTGAAGGAAAGATTTATAATAATATTCTTTTTTTTTAAGTACTGTATTTTATTTTATTTTTCTAAACTGTTTTAATTATTCTTATTTCTTTTCATTATTTTAATTTCTTCTATGTAAAGCACTTTGAATTGCCATTGTGTATGAAATGTGCTATATAAATAAACTTGCCTTGCCTTGCCTTGCCTTGCCTATGATGTCACAAACTACCTTGTAACCAATCAGATCAACATGTGATTGTCAATGAGTGGATATCTGAGCTGGTTACTTTGCATATTCATAGAACCGGTATACTAAATGAGGCAAGGGTGTAGAGTTACATTCAAGCTATTTTAAGGCATGACGATTTTTTTTTTCACGGACAAAACAGAAGAACAGTAGAAGAAGAACAGAGTCTGTTTATGAAGTTCAGATTACTGTGATAGTGTTTACCTGTGAATAGTAGGCTAATTGTTGTATTTTAATAATTTTCTCTGCTTGCCTGTATTTACATGATCATGTGCCTGAATTTAGAAGACGTTTCATATTTATCATACATATACAAGAATGTAAGAAATTATAATATTAGCATTCCTCTGATTTAATTGGCCGAATGCTTTTACAAAAATGCTGAAGAAAGAATGCAGCCTTTGCTAATATTAATCAGTTTTACCTTGTTCTGTTCGATCGGTTGCTTCCATTGATCCGATGATGACTTCCACAAATAATCAGTTTTTCTTGAATCATGAATTTTCCATTGATCTATTGATGACTTCCACAAATAATCAGTTTTTCTTGAATCATGAATTTTCTTACATTCAGGTACCGCTGATGTTGTTGTCGTTGTAACAAGACAGTGATCTTCTGCCAGGAACAATCAGGTCGATCTGCTCTTATCTAGAATCAGGTGGTTTGTCTTTGTCTGGCATCTCAGCTGAGACCTGTCCACTATGGGTGACCCTACCAGTAGTTGTGAAGTACCAGTGGCGTAGCTCTCAGCATCACTGATGCACACAAGCCCTCACAGCACGTCAATCTGCAAACCATGTGAGGGACCCTACACTACTCTAACCTGCAGTAACTGCTTAAAAGCAACCGCATATCAACCAACTAACGTTAGGCTACTCTAAACATCCTGACAACCACATAGCAATGCATGAAAAACCACTCAGAAGAGTCCAGCAACCGCAAAGCAACACGCTAACAACCGCGCAAAAAAACCTTGGCAAACGCATGTCAACACACAGGAAACCATCCAAAACATCCCAACAACCGTGTAGCAAAACGCTAAAAACCACTTAGAACAACCTATGAACAGCATATCAATGCTCTGACAATCACCAAAAACATCCTGACAACCTCACAACAATGTGCAAAACACCTCTAGAAAATAAGACTTAACGTTACTCATAAAACTCTAAACTTACTCCAGATACAAAATAAAACTTATTCATAAAACTATAAACTTACTCTGTAACTATATACAGTATTTACATACAGGTCCCGCTGTGTGATACTCCGGGCTCCATGTGACACAGTGATGACTCAGTGTCTGGCCTTCTTTCTTCGGGGTTCCTCAGGCAGGGGCTCTTCGCTGATGTCCACATGGATTCGAGGAGCGAAGCTTCTGCTGGTTGTGGAGAAGCTGTCTGTGATCCGGACACGTCCATCAGGATGCTCCGTCTCCTCCAGTGAAGGGCGGTTGAGTGCTTCCCACAGTCGCTGCTTGATCTTCAATCCTAGTTTAAGACTGTAGGGACGCTGCTGACCACTGGGCGTCTTCATCATGGGGTCCACCACTGAGCGGTAGATGTCCTGGTAGGCCTCTACGGTGTAGCCATGGATGGAGACAGGCTCATCCTGCTGACGCACATCCACTGAAGAGACTGAGACTGCGACTGCTGGACGGATGTCAGGAAGGACAGCAGCGTTCTTCCAGTAACGTTCCTCCAAACCTGTGGGTCTTCGAGCTTTACCAGAGATACAGCTGTAAGTGTGATCATCTAACCTGACCAACGTTACAGCTGCCAGCTGTGGAAGCTCACTGGGGTCCGGACTGGAAGAGACGTCCTCCACCAATCCTCTCAGGCGTGTGGGAAGAGTCCTGATTCTTCGTGACCGACGCTGCTCCATGATAATCAATCAAGAAGAACAACAAAAACTGGAAAAATCACTTAGACTTACCAAATTGTAGAGTTGTGAAGAGCTTGCAGCAAGTGTGTTCAGGCTTCAAGGCTTCAGAAACACTTGTGTTGATTTTTAATCTACTGGACTGACATAGAATGTTTAGGATCATTTAAATGTAAACAACACTTGATATCAGCAGTAAGCCAATTAGAGCAGCATGAGCTCTATGTTACGTGTATTATATGCGTCTCCAATTAACGTTACCATTATCATCTTCATTTATTCCTGTACAGAGATGGGCATAAATGCATGGAAATGTATTTCAAATACAAATACAAAATACTGTGTGAAAAAATGTATTTAAATACAAAATACTGTGTGAAAAAATTTATTTAAATACAAAATACTGTGTGAAAAAAAATTATTTAAATACAAATACAAAACACAGATTTTTTTTAATATTTTTTTTTTATACAAATACAGTATTTTGTATTTTGAAAATGCACAAAATACATGTGAAATTGGCCATCCAGTGCAGGTATAGGTCACAGTGAATGAAGAATGAAGAAACTACATAGGCCTACTGACTTTTCATTCCTAACCACATCTCTGCCCTTTCTTTCTTTCTTTCTTTCTTTCTTTCTTTTCTTTCTTTCTTTCTTTCTTTCTTTCTTTCTTTCTTTCTTTCTTTCTTTCTTTCTTTCTGGCAATTACAAATAAATGTATGCAAAATAGCAGCCATTTATATACTTATTTCTGGTTACAATGTAGTCTATTACTTGTGGTGAACACTATTAAAAAAATCATACTGAATGTAAAACTGTGGGAACCTTTTCTGCTTTCTAGCAAAGAATATGGATGGGCGATATGACCAAAATCTCAATTTTACTTCAGTAACAATATCATGGTTTCACACTTCTCAATATCAGTTTTGATTCCATAGCATAAATTGAATTTCAAACTCTTTTGCTGCAGGTAGTCCAATGCTTTTTAAGTAATTTTATGTTTATGTAAAGTTTATTTGTTTCCATAAGTTTATTAAAATTAGAAAGTGCATCTAAAATTTAAAATTATAATTAATTTAGATTCATTTGACACTATTTACCCCTTTTTGATTATAATTTTTTTATGTACAATAAAACAAAAAGCTGAAGATTTTTGCGGAGTATCATTCATCAGTGCTTCTTTTTCCACTCCAACGTTCCAATAATTCCTGCCCACTAAAAGTTGCAAGGATAAATTTGATTTTACCCCACAAATAGGCCTATCTATGTAAACGATTTAGAAAAAGTTCCATCAATTCAAACTTTATATCATTGCTATGATATGTGTCACATCACCCAGCCCTAATATGCAGTAATGCTTCAAACACATTTGACAAAAATCAACTATTCTTTCTTTTATTCTTTCATGTTAACTGAAGTGAATAATGCACTATTTTAACTTTAATCAACAAGTAGAATTGATCATAACATTCTCACCTTATAAAAAAAATCGCTGATCCAATGTTGAGCTAGTAAATGTCTGAACTAGTTGATGGACAAAATCAGTACCCTGATAAAGAGGTTGACTGGCATAAAGTATTTTATGTATTTTGAAAATACAAAAATACTCATCTTAAATGTATTTAAAATACATGTATCTGAAATACTACCCATCCTGTATGTATACTGCATGTATGTGTATGTATGGTCAGAATTAATGGCACCCCAGGTAAATATTATCAAAAATGGCTGTTAAAAAATGTATCTGCATTGTTTATTCTTTTGATCTTTCATTAAAAAAAAATCGCAAAAATATAACCTTTCATTGAAGTAAAAGAATTGAAAGTGGGGAGGAAATCACATTATGAAATAAATATTTTTCTCCAAAACACGTCGGCCACAATTATTGGCTCCCCTAGAATTTTTTACGAGTAAAATATCTCTGAAGTATATTCCCATTAATATTTACCTTTATTTAGCACACCAGGGTTTAAATAAATAGTTTAAATATGACGAATACACAAAGGCCAAATTTTTTAATCATCAATCACAATGAGTAAAACCAAAGAATATAGTTCTGATGTGCATCAAAAGATTGTTGAGCATCACAAAATAGAAAGTGGCTGTAAGAAAATAGCTAAAGAATTGAAAATCCCCATTTTGAACCCCAGGGCAATAATTAAGAAGTTCCAATCAACTAAAGATGTTACGAATCTGCCCGGAAGAGGACGTGTGTCTATATTGTCTTAATGCACAGTGAGGAGGAAAGTTTGAGTGGCCAAAGACTCTTCAAGGATCACAGATGGAGAATTGCAGAGATTACTTGAGTCTTGGGGGTCAGAAAGCCTAAAAAAAAATTATCAAACAACCCCTACATCACCACATGTTGTTTGGGAGGGTTTCAAGAAAAATCCTCCTCGCTCCTCCAAAAATAAACTCCAGCATATTCAGTGGTCAGACACGACTGGATCTTCAAAAGGGACCGGATTCTATGGTCAGATGAAACAAAAAAAAGGATTTTTGGCAGCAAACCCACCAGATGTGTTTGGTGCAAACAGGGATGAAGAGTACCCCATGCCTATACAGTTAAATATACTGCTGGATCTTATATGTTGTGGGCCTATTTTTTTGCTGGAGGTCTTGGACATCTTGTTCAGATACATTATTATGGATTCTAGCAAATACCAACAGATAAAACAATCATAACCTGTCTGCCTCTGCTAGAAATCTTATAATGGGCCGTGGTTGGATCTTCCATCAGGACAGCGGTCCAAAACAAACATCAAAATCAACACAAAAATGGGTAACTGAGCACAAAATGAAGCTTCTGCCATGACCGTCCCAGTCCCCTACACTGAATCCTATAGAAAATGAGTGGAGTGAACTGAACAGAAGCGCCAACATGGATCTGGGAATCTGAAGGATCTGGAGAGATTCTGTATGGAGGAATGGTCTCCGATCTCTTGTCAGGTGTTCTCCAAACTCATCAGGCATTATAGAAGAAAACTCAGAGCTGTTATCTTGGCAAAAGGAGGTTGCAAAAAGCATTTAATAACGGGGAGCCAATAATTGTGGCCAGCGTGTTTTGGAGAAAAGCATTTATTTTATAATGTGATTTCCCCCCCCACTTTCAATTCTTTTACTTCAATGAAAGGTTCGATTTTTGCGACTTTTTTGAATGAAAGATCAAAAGTATAAACAATACAGATTAATTTTTTTTACAGCCATTTTTTTAATCATATTTACCAGGGGTGCCATTAATTCTGACCACCACTGTATATCATATTACTCATCTTTGTGTGTATGTAGTGGTGTTTGTTAAGGCCAGCATCACTGTTAGGAACTGGGTTCATGAATGAATCTGTGTGCTGAAATTCATCTTTAAAGTGAACATAGCATTCTTACATTGACTCGTTTCTTTTGTTCACTAAAGTGTCTTATTTTGTTCAGTGCTCGACTGCTCTGGTGGCGTCTCCTGCCTCCACAGACTAGAGCACAAGACGCTTTTATTGGAGTGCGGCCGGCCTGTGAAGAAGCATTTGGTTGGTTGTGAATCTACTAAATAAATCTGTTTGGAGTCTGATTAAATCCTGTTGGAGAATGAATATTCAGATGCATAGTTTTTTACATTTGTATTTGTTTTATTTTTCATCCTTTTCTTGTTCTTTTTCTAGCCTGGTAAATGTCCAGTAGCTGACCAAATAAAACAAAAATATCTGCTCAAATTATTAATTCTGTTTTTAACCTGTGTCTTGATTTTGTAATTGCAGACACCAAGGGCGAAAAGAAACGTAAAGTTTCTTTCTAGAAACATTGAGCAGCTGAAAAGAAGAAAGCAAAGACACACTGTAGGTTACGCTAAGATTTATGTAGTGATCATCAATCTTTACTGCCATTTGATTTTTCTCCTATAACAAAAGAAAATAAACAAATAATTTGGATTTATTTTAAAGCGTGCAAGTATATGCTTTGTTTAAGTCAAGTCAAGTCAAGTTTATTTGTATAGCGCTTTTCACAATACAGATTGTATCAAAGCAGCTTCACAGTATTAAATTAAAATAATACAACAAAGTTTGTTTCAAGAGGAATTTATTGATTGATAAAATTAAATTAAATATCCCCAAAATATCCCCAACTGAGCAAGCCAAAGGCAACAGTGGCAAGGAACCGAAAAACTTCATCAAGTGACCTAATGGTGTCCTAAAACTCCATCAGGTGACCTAATGGAGAAAAAAAAACCTTGGGAGAACCCAGGCTCAGTCGGGGGCCAGTTCTCCTCTGGCATTTATGAGCTAGAGGCCGGATTGTAGTTTGAACTGTAGGATTATATGAATGCCTGGCTGAAGAGATGCGACTTTAATCTAGTTTTAAACTGGGAGAGCGAGTCTGAGCAACGAACAGTATCAGGAAGACTATTCCAGAGTTTTGGAGCCAAATGTGAGAATGCTCTCCCTCCTTTGGTGGTTCTGGATATCCTAGGTATGACCAAAAGCCTTGAATTTAGTGATCTTAAAGAGCGCGATGGATTATAGGGTGATAAAAGATCCGTTAAATAGACTGGAGTGAGCAGCGCCCTCTACTGTTTGTCTTTTTAACAAGATGAGAGATTTGTTCAGGTGTATTCTCATATTTTATATGTAGTTCAATTTGTAGTTTACTGTGTTATGTTTGCTAACTTGCAAATCAATACATATTTATTGTCTGCATCCACTAATATCATTGTTGGCTAGTTAAATAATATTATAAATTCATAATATCTAGGGCTGCAACTAACGATAATCCATTAATCTGTTGATTATTACTTCACATAATCTGATAAAAAGGCTGATTTTATTCTATATTTTTACATCTAGCTCTAAGCACTGAAAGCTTTTAAAGCAAATAGAATATGTATGTATGTAAGTACAGTATGAGTTTGTATATGTGGTGCTGCATGAAGAAAATTGTCATCATCATCATCTGCCACTCAGTCATGATGTTAAGTTAAATTATTTATTTTTTTGGTGCAAATTTTTTAGAACGTTTTCTATTTTTACTATGTTTATTACCTCATGAAGACTCATCTGGATTTTGATGTTTTGGGTCTTTTGATTTTTCACACTGCTAATCATAATTAAATAACCTGCTTGTCTTTTTAATCCACTAGCTGATGTGTAACTCAAGGTCTGTGCTGTGATCTTTCACACCAATATACTTTTATTCTACTATAGTGTCAATTGCCAAATTGAACTACATATAAAATATGAGAATACACCTGAACAAATCTCTCATCTTGTTAAAAAGACAAACAGTAGAGGGCGCTGCTCACTCAATGCCGGTGGCTCTCTCAACTTCTACAACTCCTTCCTTCTATGACTGATTTCACCAAGTGCAACATGTTCCTGGATCAACATCTTTGTTGATCCTGGAACAACATTCCCATCAACCAATCAGGTTTGAGGGACAAGTTTATTCTATGTGAAGTGTAAGCTTACAACCAGGGTTAGGTGCTTCTACATGTTATTCACCTATCAATTCCCTCTGATTTTAGGGAGAATTATGGGAAGGGTTAGGTTTAGGGGTATGCATAGGGCTAGGACTACATTTTCAGACAGAAATGAAGAAAAATCCAGTTTGAGCAGGCGCAATTCAAAAGTGCTGATATAAGTCATATGACATCTGAAATGATGAGAGCAATCCAGCAGATTTCCACATGTGGCAGATAGTTCACCTATTAGAGAAACCTGCACATAACTGAGACACTAGCTGTAAGTGCTGGTGTGGTGAGGGTTACTGCATGAACCCAAAAGAAGGAATCACAGCACATCTTTGAGTGTGTCCTCCTCAGTCAAGCCAAGCAGCTTTAACAGAGTGAAATAGGAGAAAAGCCAGGGACGGGAAATGTCCTGCGTCTGCTCCAGCCCTTCTGCCTCCACAAAAAGACCCCTGTGAAACTTTAACTGCTGCTCCAGTGCTGCCCTCTGCCTGTCGTAGAGAGAAATACACTTTACTTCACATAAAGCTCCTGCAGTTTGAAAAATAGCAATATTATACTGCAATATTACATAGAAAAATGTAAGGAGATTTTTAACCAATGCAATGAATGCTGACCATTTTAAAGGCACACTACGCAATTTCCGTTTTTCTCAAACAGCGACCCCTAGAGTCGCTGTAGGGTATTTAACGTTACTGTCGTAAACACCACTCACGCAGAGCCGTCTCTGCACTCTTCCGACCGCGCTTTCTTCGTCGACTCTGCCATGATTCACGTCTGAAATGCGTGCTAGTGTCTTCCATTGAGGCTGCTTCATATGTTGTTGATGTATGTGACGTTGTGCTGTAAAACCATTTGTGATTCTCGCGAGATTTGTCGGGGCGCCACCTCTCAAACTTGCATTGCTGGATTTGCCAGCGGCGTCCCCCGCCCTGCTTTGCTATCGGAATGATTCGCCCTAATACGAGAAAATGTTTTCGAAGCTGTTATATTAAGGTACAAATCTTGCATAGTGTGCCTTTAATGCATGCTAATAGAGCTGATCTGTATAAAAAATCTGAAAAAAAACCAACAACATTATGATCCTTCATGTGAGAATGCTACACAATGTAAAAATTTATAAAATGTCAATAAGTGAGTACATCATAAAGCCATTTTCCAAACCGTGTTTTACCTTACCCTAAACCACAATGGTGAGCCTATAATAGTTATTTATATTTTAGAGCTTTCCCAGGAGACTGCATACTTTCATCATTCATCCCTGTGGGTTTACGTACGCCATAGCCGTAAATAAAGGAAAGAAGGTCTGGGGGGGGGATTCCAGAAAGCAAGTTTATCTTACCGTCAAACAAACCCTGAAGGCCTGAACTCTCAGAAGATTAAACCAAACCTTGCTTAATCGAGGCATGCTGGTTTAAAAAAAGTGTGTGGGAGTAAGTTTAGTCAACTCAGATTATGTTCACGGTGAACACACTAAATATTCTCAACAGAGCGACGATTCAACATGAAATCACATTCTCTATCTAATGTCAGATTTAATGGAAAGTGATTTACAAATGAGGAATAGTCTCAAGCGATTCCGCTTAAAGAGGCGATACACACGAGGTGCTAGTGATATAAAGTTTCAGACACTGTAAATGTTCTCACATGAAGGAACCTTAGTTGATGAAACGTTGATGGAGTTCTGAATGAACGTGTTTGTTGTAGCGTGACATACCTGGCAAACAGCTCAGCATGCAGTCTGGCCTCCTGTTCAGCCTGCATCGCTGCTTCCTCCTCCTTTCTCCTCCTCTCCTCAGCAGCTTTCCTTCTCTCCTCCTCCTCCTCCTGCTGTTTTCGCAGGTACTCCAGTCTCTCAGCATCATCCATCTCTGACAGCTTCCTGCGCTCCTCCTCCTTACGAGCTTCCTCTTCCAAACGCTGGCGTTCCAGTTCAGCTGAAAATGAGGAAAGTCGTTCATTCATTTGTTTACTTATTCATAAAGCATTATGTTTGCAGGATATTTACAGTTTAATGTAGTAGATTGCATGATCAGCGATGTGTTCCTTCACCAAATGCACACTTAGGGGATGTAATGCTGCGTAGAGTCGTTGACTGTTGTGCAATAGTCTGCAGGTTTGGCATGTAAAGCCACCGTGAGCACCCTCTTAAAGGGGTGGTTCGGGATTTTTGACATCGGACCTCATTTTTAAGTCAGCCTGGTTGTTATTCATCAGTGGAGACATTTAAAAAAAAAAATTTATCCAGTCCTTATATTTGGATAGTTAGCCGATGCTAGGCTAGCGCGAGTCAATGGTATATGTTAGCCAGCCATTAAAAACCGTTTTACCCACTCCACAGTGCACCAAACGCAAATCAATTATAACACTAGACTATCGATGTATATGTCCGTTGAGAGAATAATGTTAGAAATCAAACTTACCTTTCATCACATTGCATTAGTTATAATTTGTTCCCTGTAATCATAAGCCTTGTCTACAGCAGCAGCGGAGTGATATTGATTACCTAGGCAACCGAGTGAGCCGGTACACACATGACGCAAGTGTATTTACCTGCCGCTGGTACACTGATTACAGTGCGCTTCTGTTCTGTGTTTACTTTTTGCCGCATTATTAACCAGAGCAAAGTAAAATTCCGCAGCTGCTGAGAAACTAGTTCCTTTGGGATCATTGAGATGAAAGGTAAGTTTGATTTCTAACATTATTCTCTCAACGGACATATACATCGATAGTCTAGTGTTATAATTGATTTGCGTTTGGTGCACTGTGGAGTGGGTAAAACGGTTTTTAATGGCTGGCTAACATATACCATTGGCTCGCGCTAGCCTAGCATCGGCTAACTATCCAAATATAAGGACTGGATAATTTTTTTTTTTAAATGTCTCCACTGATGAATAACAACCAGGCTGACTTAAAAATGAGGTCCGATGTCAAAAATCCCGAACCACCCCTTTAAATCATAAAATGACCAGTGGGACTTCTTATGGTTTCATTGACTTCATGTACATGTACAAGTAAAGGATACAAGACCGCAAGTGTGCTATTTTTGGGACAGGGCCTTAGTACTGTGGTCAGTGTCGCTATTGTCAAGGCTGAAATCCAGACCATGGCCACATTAAAGCACAAACACGTCTGTACATATTAAATCAACAGTAGAGTGTTAACTAATGCAGGAATCAAGATTGTCACGTGTTAAGGGTCCCAACCAATTCTAAATCATTACTACACTGATATTTACCAGCCTGTCGTTTCTCCTCTTCCTGTCTTTCTCTCTGGAGCCGTTCCAGCAGCCTCCTCTTCTCCTCGTGTCGTCTTCTTTCTCGGTCCTTCTCTGCCTGCTCTCTCCTCTGTCTCTCCATCTCCTCCTCTTGCCTTCTTCGACTCTCATCTTCTTCTCTAATCTTCCGTAACCTGCATATATCACAGTGTTAGTTTCTTGCCAGTGTTTGCGGTATATTGTGTTTTGTTATTTGTTTCTAAAAAGCAGTAAACAGGTTGTACCTCGCTTCCTCTGCTCTCTTCCTCTGTTCTTCCTCCAGTTCCAGCCTCATCCTTTCTTCTGTCGCTTCTTTTTCTTGCTGTCTCTTCTTTTCCTCCTCTCTCTCCCTCCGTTTCTTCTCCACCTCCAGACGACGACGCTCTGCCTTTTCAGCCAGCGCTGCAGCTTTTTTGTCTGTTTGGTTAGTTGGCACCTCGCTGCTTTTAACCTAATAGTGAAGTCAATAGGGTTATGAATATGAGCATACTTAAGCAACATCACAAACAAACAAGAGTGCTGATATTCAGATGAACAGAACAACTGCAATGGGGATATTACTTATTCAATTATTCAATGAAAAAAAAAAAAGGTTTAGTGCATAATTTTGTGTTTCGGAGACCTAATTTCTCATTTATTTTCTGCATACGGTAATTGATTTTTACAATACATTTTAAAGGCAAACTTTAAAGGCCTAACTATGAGTTTGTTAATCAATGATATTTCAGCCTTCATTATTTCAACTTTTTTTAAAAAATCGTGTTGAAACAAAGCTACTGAAAAAGTGGCCAGGCACTAATAACACTATATTGAGTAAATTTCGTTCAAGACACAGTATTTCCAATTACTTCTAACTCCTAGGGCCCTATCTTGCACCCAGCGCAAGTGACTGTACACCGACGCATGTATCATTCCTATTTTGCACCCGCGCAAAGCGGACTTTTCCCTCCACAGAAGCACGTCGGTAAGTTAGGAAATACACTTGCGCTCGCGGGGGCGGTTCAGCGCAAAGAGGAGGCGTGTTCCGGCGCAAACGTTCCTTCATGCTATTTTGCAGGTTTAGAAAACAATTGCGCCACTAACCAGGAAAAAATAGTTTAAAGTCTGAGGCGCGTTGCGCATGTTATTCATATGCTATTTTAAGGGCGCATGCTTGGCCATAATCAATGTAGCGTGTGCACAACGCGCACTTTGATTCTCTCATCTACACAGAAGCAGCAGTTTTCATTTTTGCAAATCATACATTATTACGATAGATAGATAGATAGATAGATAGATAGATAGATAGATAGATAGATAGACAATTTATTATAAAAGCATACATCTAGCTTACACATTTACCCAAATTATCATACGCCTGTTTAACCGAAGTTAATTTGGGTGGGTTTCTCCATTTCAATGTAACTTCTCTCTTATACGGCCGTGACGAGAGCGTTCCTCTCCTTGGCTGTGAACCGCTCCTGGCGCGCGCCTGGCAAATCCGCCGTTACAATAGCAATCCGCTATGGAAAAAGCGCGTCTGCTCTTAAAGGGAATGTGAGATGAAGCTCTGATTGGTTGATTTCACGTTACGCCCAAACCACACCTATGAATAATGAAGCTACTTCAGACCAACCCATTTTAGATTTGCGCCTGGCGCAAGAGTCATTTATCCCGCCGGGAAAATAGCAACAGCGCCGAGACCCGCCCACAAAGTTACTTGCGCTTTGCGCTTGACACTTGCGTTTCAGATCGTTAAAATAGGGCCCCTAGTGTGTATGTTTGCATTGTTAACAAAAACAGTTCTAAATTAAGTAAAATCAGAGTTGCAGTTGCAACACTGTGCAACAAACAGTGGTGTTTTGTTTCTGAATGAGTCTCACGGTTAAGTGAACTATTCAATGACTATTCATTTCTGAATGAATCAGTATGCTTGAAAAAAATGGGTGAATTAAAGATTTGTTGGCTTATTTATAAAGTCAGTCACTTGTCGCCACCTATTGTAACTGCGGGCAGTCACTGTAAAATCCTCACCACTAATGCACTGACAGTCTGATATAAATGGTATCTGTGTCCGAAATCACCCCATATGCCCTTAAATAGGGCACTATTTGAAGGGACAACCATTTGTAGTGATGTCCAGACGTTATTGAGTGCACTCATTCAATCCTAAAATGCACCGCAATAACGAGTGCACAACCGTTGTACGCTCAACGGCTAGTGAATACCCATAATGCACTGTGAGAGTCGAGCGCTGAATGAATTCCCAGCACCTGCAGCTGAATCAAATCCTCCATCCATTTTCCAAACCGCGCTGGTCCAGCGTAATATCATACAGGTATAAATTCCTTTTTAATTTGTTATTAAATTGTTTAATAAAGGTTTATATGCTAGTTTCCATGTAAGAGTTCAAGATACATTTTTTCTTTACTACTGGGGCTGCCAGTTTGCTACGTTTCAAATGATTATTATTAAACAGCAAGCACAAACTATACAAAATCGGCAGCCCTTCCGGCGCACTAAGTGTCGAATTCACTCACTCATTTTCAACAACTCCTTCAAGTAGACTATATTAGTGGAGTAATGTAGGTAATAGTGGATGAGGGTATGGGGGGGGGATTTCGAACACAGCAAATGCATATATCAGGGCTAGCCAATCCTTCTCATGGAGGGCTACCATCCCACAGAGTTTATCTCCAACTGTAATCAGACACACCTGAACCACGTAATTTAAGTGCTTAGGATTACTTGAAAACAACAGCCAATTGTGTCTGAGCAGGGTTGGAACTGAAGTCTGCAGGAAGGTAGCCCTCCAGGAGCAGGGTTGGCTACCCCTGGTATAGATTCAAACAAATGTCTAGCTGTTGAATGAGAAATACTCACATCCTTGACTTTCTCAGATTTGGTGGGGTCTGAGGCAGGAGGGTGTACTGACTGAGGAGGCAGGTGGATGAGAGACAGGGTTGCTGGGCTGCACGGGCCGGATTGGGCTGCCACCCCCATTGAGCTGGTTCTGGTGGAGTTCTGTGAGAGTCTGTGAATGCTGGCATCTGAACGTGCTGTGATGAGTGAGTTCTGCGATCTTTGAGTGCTGTAAACTGGTCTGGGAGAGTCTTCATGTGCTTCATGTGTGTCTGTACTCTCCGAGTATGTATCAGCATCCATGTCGTCTTCAGAGTCAATATAGGTTTGTTCTTCTGTGCTCTCAGAGTTTTGTTGCTGGTCATCCGCTGTGTCGTGAGTTGTCACCTCTCTCTGAAGGGTCATCTGTCTCTCAGGCTCATCCAATGGATTTGTCATCCACTCAGCTTCCTGTGGCCGAGGTTTTCCTAAAACAAATGCATTGAAAATATATTTTCTTTCACATGTTCTTCATTTTTTCTGTTTATGAAATGTTTTGTGTTTAATTGCTGTCCTAATGAGTTGCCTCTAATAAACATAAATATACACTACTGTTCAAAAGTTTGGGGTCTGTAAAATGTTTTTGAAAGAAGCCTTTTTTAATCAAAAATACAGTAAAAAAAAAGAAAAGTAAAATTGTGAAATGGTATTACTGGTAATTAATGGTAATATATCTGTTTTCTATTTTAATATATTAAATATATATATTTCTGTGATGGTAAGGCTGATTTTTCAGCATTATTACTCCAGTCTTCAGTGTCACATGATCCTTCAGAAATCATTCTAATATGCTGATTTGGTGCTCTAACATTTACTGTTATTATCAATGTTGAAAACGGTTGTGCGGCTTAATATTTTTCATCTTTGATGGATGGAAAGTTCAAAAGAACAACTTCTATTTGAAATAGATTTTATAAATTGTATAACATGATAAAACTGTTGTCAGTTTTGACCAATTGAATGCATCCTTGCTGAATTAATTATTAGTTTATTTGAAAAAGGAAAAGTGCTTACCCCAAACGTTAGAATTATACAGTACATATAACAGTGTACATAAAATCTGTTTACCGCAAAACTTCATGATGTCTTTAAATTCTGCCTACCTTATTTCAACATAAACTCACCAACAACAAATGCTGGTTGATCCTTTTTCTTCTTCTTTTTAACTTTAACCATTGAGGTCTGGGCTTTTTCAGGCTTTTCCTTTTCTTCTTCTTCTTCTTCAGCCTCTTCTATTTTCTGTTTTTCTGTTTTGTTTTTCTTCTGCAGATTGAGAGCATACTATAATAATTATAATGTGTATACAATAAATAAGAACATTTGGACTAGTATGTAACTCACTTTCTTTGAGGTAGAAGTGGTATCGTCGGGGACGCTGGTATTCTGGGTCTCAATGTCTTTATGAATTTGAACGGTCTTCCCCTTTGATTTGACTGTTTGCTTATTAAGCTTTTTATTTTTCTTTACTTTCTCCACCAGTGCGTGTTGTGAATCTTCTTTTCCACCTGCGTTCTTTGAATGACCCGTGCTGTCAAAAATAACAACAAAGGATATCAAATATTAATGGGAATCAACTGGAGCATAGTGTCGGAAGTCTGGTGTTGGGGTTAAGATATAGCCCAGATGGAGTGAGGTAGGGAGTGAGAGAGATTTACTGATAAGAGCTCAGATGTGAAGCGATACCCTAATCTCCTCTCGGCTTTCTCACCGCTCACAGGGCCTGAGAAGGGTTCGGGCTGAAATCTGAGCTGCAATCAAAGAGCGCCGGAGACTGGGACGGATGGAGTGACGAGAGAGGAATGCAAACAGTGATTAGACAGGATATTAATGAGTCCCAAAAACCTTGGAGCCAGGCTGTTTGACCTCTGTCTGACCTCTGACTCGAAGTCGCAACCTGCTTTGTGTATGCCCAAAACATGACAGGAATGCAAGCAGGCTGATGATTGAAGAGGTAAAAATTGATGAAGCGGCGGAAAGCGAGAGGGAGGAGTTCAGGGAAATTAAAAGGACGTTTAGGGGATTGATTGTCCATTAATTAGATAAAGCACTGGGTCGTATTTATTATTATAAAACTCTCTAACCCTCTCTGATAAACTATAATTATAAACTATAACTGCCACTTAACCAAAACAGTATTTTGTTACTGTTTCACTCTGACCGGCTCATAATTTAGCACAATAATATAAACATTTGCAACATAATTCAGTCCCTTATGCATCATTTATTTGGATAGATGGGTTACATTTGCACATTATTCAGGGAATTTATTGTCATTTGGCTTTCCGAATTCAAATACACAAGCATGGCAATCATGCTTACCGGTGCTGCACATCAGTACAGAATTTATGAACACAAACACAAGAGCACAACATGACATGTGATTGAGACTCACTCTGCTTCCATTGGTAATCCTGTCTGGATTTCTGTCTGTCCTTGAGGAGACAGAGACTCCGGTGAATGTGCTCTGGGAGTGAAATGTGTTGATTTTGGGATGATAGCAGACGCATCACCTTTGGTCTTCCTTGACCCCCGTGTCACCCCTGTTTCCGGCTGTAAAGTTGCCTTTACTTTTCTTTTTTTTGGGACCCTAGTGGCCTCCTCTCCTGTGGGCAGAGTCACAACTATTTACTTTTTGTGAATATACAGAGAAGTTTGGGTAAAAAACAGTAAATGCAAGAATGGTTCTTGCTCTATTCTTTTAGATGGTAAACAGAGTCTACTCAGACTGCAGAGCTTAGATACCAGATCAGCACCATTGCTCTTTATGTTTCTGTGTTGAGCTGTAACTCAGGTTACCGGTTTTGTTGAACTGCTGAGTTGTGGAGCTGCTCATTTCCTCTAATCTCTCCTCAGGTAAATAGACCTTGTGAGAGACAGGATAAGACTCAGTCAGATTAAACCAGGCGTTAATGGATAACTTATAATTGCATGCTATATGTTATACGAGTGGAAGAATTACCTGTGCTTCCTGAATTATTTCACCGTCAGAGCTGAAACAATCCTCGATCCTCTTGGCGTTAGTCTGCTTTGCACGTGATTTGACCTTAATTACCTACAGAAAACATTATCGCTCTTACATACCGTTTGTAAAATATTTTGTATATATTTTTAAATAAATTAATTCGGTTACACTTTAGTTTAGGGTCCAATTCTCACTATTAACCAGTTTCTTGTTAGCATGAATATTACTAGGATTTTGGCTGTTTATTAGCACATATTAATGCCTTATTCTGCATGAGCATATTCTACATCCCGTAATAACCCAATCACTAAACTTAACAGCTACTTTACTTACTATTAATAAGCAGAAATTAGGAGTTAATTGAGGCAAAAGTCATAGTTAATAATAACTATCAACTAAACTAAAGTGTGACCAGTAATTCTTATATTCAGCAAGGATCCATTAAATTGATCAAAAGTGACACTTAAGACATTTATAATGTTAAAATAAGATTGATTACTTTCTATTCATCAAAGGATCCTAAAAAAAAGTAACGCTGTTTTAAAAAAAATATGAATCATCACAACTGTTTTCAATATTGATAATAAGAAATGTTTCTTGAGCAGCAAATCATCATATTAGAATGATTTCTGAAGGATCATGTGACACTGAAGACTGGAGTAATGATGCTGAAAATTCAGCTTTGCTTCACAGGAATAAATTACATTTTAAAATAAATTCAAATAGAAAACAGTTATTTTAATTTGTAATAATATATCATAACATAAAAAAAAAATTTACAGTTTTTTTTATCAAATAAATGATACAAATTACACTGACCCCAAACTTTTGAATGGTATTTTATTTCATTGTGATTTCTTCAAAATCAGTTATCCTGAAACTCTAGTTCAAGTGTTGCAATGGTAGCAATATGGTAAAGGCTTCATAGAATATTATGACGTTAAGTTAATCAGTTGTATAATAGTGTGTCACATGATATATAAGTAAGACAGAAAGATTCACCTGTGTCTCCTGGATTATTTCACTGTCAGCGTCTAAACAATCCTCCTTTCTCTTGGCATTACTCTGCTTTGCACGGGATCTGACCTTTAACACCTACAGAAAACAGCATCTCATATATTTTGAGTTTGTTATTTCCAGCTAAATCTGTAACTCTTAGATCCACTGATCTGAAGATAGTTTAGGCTTCACGGATTATTAAGACTTCCTGGCTGCAGAGATTGAAGGTGACCAATCTCATAATACCATGCTAAACAAGAACAGGTGGAAGAGGAAAGAGGAAGACTCACTTTTTCCTCCTGAATTTTTTCTTTGGCAGCGTCTAAACGATCATCCTTCCTCTTGGCATTACTCTGCTTTGCACGTGATCTGACCTTAAACACCTACAGAAAACAGCACTTTACTTATTTTGAGTTTGTTATTTCCACTTAATTCTGTAGCTTTCAGGTCAACTCAAAAGATGGTTTAAACTTCACAGATTATTTAGACTCTCTAGCTGCAGACGTTGAAGGTGACAAATCTCATAACAGCATTCTAAACACAATACAGGTAAAAGAGGAAGACTCACTTTTTCCTCCTGAATTATTTCACTGTCAGCGTCTAAACAATTGTCCTTCCTCTTGGCATTGCTCTGCTTTGCACGTGATCTGGCCTTAAACACCTACAGAAAACAGCATCTCTCGTATTTTATTGTGATTTCCACAAAACCAGTTTGAAACTTTAGGTGATCTCTTACTTGGTTGTAACAAATCTCATAGTGTGTTTAAAGAGGAAGACTCACCTGTTCTTGAATTATCTGACAGTCGGAGCCTAAATCATCCTGATCATCTTCATTATTCTGTCGTGTGTGCGCTTTCCTCCTAAATACCTACAGAAAAATTCACATGTGTGATCACCTGTTTTCATTCGTTGCAGCCCCTCTCTTTCCAGTCTGTCGGTAATGCTCTGTTTTCTCAAAAAAGCACAATGTGCTCTGATTGGTTGGTTGGCTGGACAAGTGTGTTGTGATTGGTCAACCGCATTGAGTGTGTTTCAGAAATGTCACGGCCCTTACCATAACCGCGAGTTTCAACACCCTACTAACGCAACTCAACCAGGCATCGCCCCTTTATTTTGTGAATATCTTGGGCAGGAATTTTTCAATTCCGTTTTACGTGTCCGTTCCTGGAAGAAAACTCAAGACTACAATGGAGGCGTTTCAGGGAGTTCAGAAACAGTGTGCACTGATATAGAGAATAACTCCCTTTGGAGGGACTTTGTGCTCTGTAACTTTTGCAGAGTTTTTGACTTTTTTCATGCTCAAACAGCAACATTACACACTAAAGAAAGTTGAATATGTAAAAAAATTAAATAAATAAAAATAGAGAAAGTCATTTAGAAGGACTCACCTGTACATTATTAACAAGTTTATTGTCAGAGCCAAAACAATCTCCCTCATTCTCATACACCTCTTCTTCTTCTTCTTCTTCCTGTTCTTCTTCTTCTTCCTGTTCCTCCTCCTCCTCCTCCTCCTCTGCATTAGTCCCTGCGTGTGTTTGGACCTTAAAAACCTACAGAAAGCTTTTCATAAAAACATGATCCTGAACATCGATTTAATATTCAGCTGTATACAGGTGTAAAAAGACTCACCTGTGTCTTCTGGAATGTTTGATTGTAGGGACCTAAAATATGCTGCTTCTTCTTAGCATTAGTTTTCTCTGCAAGTTGACTGACCTTAAAAGCCTATCAAAAAACACCACACAAATATGTTGTGATTTTCTCAAAAACAATTACCCTGGACAATTCAGGAGATCGTCATAGATCATCAAGGCTTTCTGGTCAAAAAAGTTGCAGTTATGATCATAAACCTAAAGAAAATGTCTGATAAGTTTACAGTGCAAAGTTCTTGTGTTTTTGCCATTGCTCTGCACAATGCTAAGTATCACACAGGATGGAAAACTTCTCTGGTGCCAAAAAAGCACTTAGCAATGTCCTTGAATTATCAAAAAAGACCAAATCAATGTAACAACAGATTGCACCATACATGTTGCTTGATTTAAAAACAACTACTGGTCAACACATGCTGTGCTCCACACTGAAGTATAATAAAAATATTAATTCATAAGAAAAGCATGCAGACTTTGTCTGCGTAATGGAAATGTCATTAATTTGGGAACAGAACTGGCTTTGATTCAAAGAGATTAATCTGACTTTGCTATATTGAGGTGGAGTGCACTGAACTGTAGTTCATGGATAATTCCTTCTCTCTCACTGTGAAATATTTCATACTATAATATAAAAGTGTCTCTCTGACTCTCAGCAGATATAGTGAGATGTTTTGTGATCCAGGCAGGATGGAAAGGTTTGCTTGAGGTCATACCTTATGACTAGAGTCAAGCTGTTCAATGTTAGAAGTAGTTTCTTCAGATGTACTAGTGGCGACTTCCTCTGCAAACAGAAATAGTATGTTTCTGTATGACTTTTTAAAGGAGTTAAAGAGAACACTTTAGTTTAGGGTCCAATTCTCACTATATTAACTAGTTGCTTATTAGCATGAATATTACTAGGATATTGGCTGTATTAGTAGTACTTATAATGCACATAGTAATGCCTTATTCTGCATGAGTATATTCTCCATCCCGTAATCCTACCCAAACTTAACAACTACCTTACTAACTATTAATAAGCAGCAATTAGGAGTTAATTGAGGCAAAAGTCATTGGACCCTAATCTAAAGTGTGACCAAAAAATTAATACCTTTATTTAGACAGGAAGGATGCATTCATTTAATGAAAAGTTACAGTAAAGATTCATAATTTTACAAACTATTTCTATTTCAAATAAATTCTGTTCTTTTGAACTTTCTGTTCATCAAAGAATGCTGAAAAACATCATGTTTTCCACAAAAATGTTAAGCAGCATAACTGTTTTCAACATTGATAATAATAAGAAATGTTTCTTGAGAAGTAAACCAGCATATTTGAATGATTTCTGAAGGATCATGTGACACTGAAGACTGGAGTAATGATGCTGAAAATTCAGCTTTGCCATCACAGAAATATAAGTGTTAAAATATATTAAAATAGAGATATTTTAAATTGTAATCATATTTTACAATAACACTGTTTTTGAGCATTAGAGACAAAAACATTTAGAAAAAAATCTTACAGACAGTAGTGTATTCTAAGTGACTCAAGAATCATTTTTGTGGCTCTAGATGCAATAAGAAAGATAGCCTGTGTTCAGTAAAATGGAAGTCATTCTGCATCCTGGGAGGTTTAGAAATCGTAATTGCTATGTAACATGCGGTCAAGTGATTTTCTTTGGAATGAAATGGACTCACTGGACTATTTGACTTCTTGACAAAGACAGTTTTTTTTGTGCTAATTCAACAAAATAAAAAGATGAAGAGTAAACATTGCACATTAGGTATTTAACTGATACTTTGTCTGTAATTTGTCTTTATCGTATCAGTTGAAATTAACCAACTAAATCAATCTCAATCAACTGTAAACAAGATGGCAAAATAAATCAACATTCCCAATCATAGATTGTTATGATCAATACCAGTTTTCTTTTGCCACAAATCTTGACACACACCTTGGAAAGTCAGGTCTGGTAAATCTCCCACTGGTAATTATGACTTCATGGTTGTGCTCAGCTTGTAAATACAATCTTTCTGACATGACATGAATGCACTGAGTTGTCGCAAGACCAAAGTTTAGTATGCTTGCGTCGCCTCTAATCACGTGGATGAACCTCATGGAAAAGTGCTGCATTCCACCAGGGGGCACAACTAACTTAGGCCTGTCCCAAACATGATCCCTCACAAAAACCTCAACAGCACATGACAGCACTTCAGCTTGCCATGCTAAATGTATTTATAATAGTATGTTTATATGTCTAGTCATTTTTCAGTCAAATCTTTTTGTCTGAGAAAATAGTTCTGAGGTTACTGTGCGGTTTGATTTAGGTTGTAGAATAGCAACCGCAGCTTCTCAGTTTGCTACTTGTTCAATGTATTTTGCTGGCACGGATATTCTCACACAAACTTTTGAACGCCAGATTTCTGTCTTCTGCATTTAACCATGAGACAGCGAGCATGTTCAATGTCCTGTTGTAGGATCTGCAGTGTTTTCTTTGTGCCTCTCTCTGTGTACCCGCCACCGGCCTATAGTCAGGACACAGAGCGGCCAGTTATTTTGCACCCCTGCACCGGTCACTGATGGTTTATTTTTCAGCAAGTCTGTCTGCTTTAATGGGTTCCAGCGCTGCTTTGATGTCAATGAGGCAAAGAAACGGGTGTGTGGAGGAGATAGACAGTACGAGGGAGGGAGTTTAACTGAAGGGGGATGGAAAGAGCCTCACATGTTCGCCTGTAAGGCAGTGTGAATGCAGCAGCGACCCCATCCTCAGGAGAGAAGGGCTGCGTTTGGTTCCACATGTGGGACCTCTGCTCTGTCTCTCCACACCCCACTCACCTTCCTCGCCCTCTGATCTTACCCACCCAGCCACTGCAATTATTCATCAGGCATGACACAATTCCTGCCAAAAAGCAACAGGAATGCACTTCTGCTTGCGTTCTCGTCCTCTTTTTTTCTTGATTTTGTCTGTCTCACTGGTCACTAGATTTGTTTTAACTGGATTTGCACTTATTTTTACATGTAAAATATAATATAAATCTCTCTGAGAGATTGGCATGGTAATTGATATGACAAAGTTAATGTATTTGGTCTTGGCAGAATGGATCTGCTATCCAGGTGGAGCTGGGGAAGGTGGAGGGTTTCTGAAGAGTGCTGTAGACTGACTGCTAACTGCAAACTATGCCAAGTATTTGAATGTTGAGCAGCAAGCTCATTGGCTGCTGATGCCACAGCACCCAATCAGCTGCGTTATGTAGATAACAATGTGATTGCTAACAAATAAGGACCAATCAGCATGCGCCATCTAGAGTTTCTTCACAGAACTTTGTATATGTCAATTGACCTTTCGCCGAGCCCCGCCCCCCTTAGTTACTGTTGCTACGTCCGACAAACAAATGGTCAAACACGACCAGCGCGACAGATTGCCATGACGGAAAAAGGTATACCCGTGCGTGTCAGTGACCTTTTTTGGAGCAATACCTCCGCGATATCCTCCAGATCGAGGCAAAAGTATGAGGATATCGAGGTTACAGTATGCAGTGGAGGGATATATTATAATATAAAAATACGCAATGAAGGAGACACGACTACTATCTACGTCTCTATCGAGGCTAATGCTTACCGGTGTTCATACACATCATTTGTGATTATGACAAAGAACGAGGAAACAAGTGTTTAAAAGCATTGTAAGACACTTACTGTTGTGTTTTTGTGTGAAAGAAAAAAACTGTCTCTGAAAATAAAAGTGCTGTCAGCAATAATTTCTTATGTGTGTTTTTTCGCATAACACGACTAAAATTTTAAATGCTGCAAAACACATGGGAGTTATATTCCCGATGCTGTAGTTTATTTGATCAGTCACAGTATATCATTAATCAAGCTTAATTTGACTTTTCAACTACAATTAGGCAGGTGAACTGAAAGCTTTTACAATCTTTTAGCTATAGCCTAACTTAGGCCTATATCATTGACAAAAGTATGTGGTGCATTTTCTTCCAAAAATGATTTTCTTTCTCAAATTCATGCTTCAAGTTGACAAAGCACAATAAACGAAATCACACAATAACTGTTTAACCAGACATAGCCTTAATTTGCATCTAACGTTAAATAACTTTCATTGATTGTCTTTTCATAATTCACTTACCATAATATTTATTAGGGGGACAACAGATCACAAAAATCGCGGTTGAGACCATAATATTTATTAGTGGGGCAACGGATCATAAAACTCGCGGTTCAGACAATATTATGTTTTTTAAGTTACAGATAGGATCGTTTTTCAGATCAGAAAAACAAAACAAAAAAAACTTTAAGTAGCCATCGATACCACAGCTAGCAGACGTATTTATGCTTCGTAATGTTCGACACATTTAACTGGGAGTGGGGCCGTCCACACTGTTTTATCCATTGTAGGCACCGCTCACGTTGTGTTTTCGGCTTTGGGAATGGAAAGAACACAACTCCTCCAGACAATCTCTCGGGGTATGTAGTGTCCGATTTACAAACGCCATGGGCGCACGCTTCACAATCTTGCTAATGTTTGTCGGACCTGCTCACATAGTAACGGTTGCTATGATGTGTGATTGGACAATGGCCGTTTTGGGGGAGGGGCCGGCGAAAGGTCAATTGTTAGTTACCTCACTATTATTACTAGCAGTTGAAGTCAGCATTAAATCAAAATGGACAATTCTTATTTTTTTATGGAATGTTGCAGTATTTATTATAAATGACTTATCCACGCACGTCATTATTTATTTATTTTAATTCATGTGCCCTCATAATCTTTAATAAAAATAACTTCCCCTCTCTCTTGCAGTGACTTCTCTTTTCTGATGACGTGTTTACTGGCGATAGGGCGGGATCAACCTGTCACTCACATGACATCACAGCAACAGCAAACCACAATGATCCAATCAATTCCCAATGGACAAAATCAAGTCCCTCCCTACATTTTTGTCTTGTTGGAGAAACTCGGAAAGATGTCCCTATAGGGAAGAAAAGACTATCGTGACTTCCATTTCATGCCGACTTTAAACTGATCACACTTATCCGTTATTAAATATGAGATTGTCTACTAAACTGTTTGGATTAATGTAGCTCATTATTTTGATCTCTCAATTTTTTTCCCCACAAAAGACATTCATGTATAAAAACCTGCACAACATTTTCTTTAGAATAGTCAGCGGAAGTCTAGAGGGATTACAATGTTTTTACTATATCAATGTTATTTGCGATATCAGCCTTGGGTCAAAAAAATAAATAATTTTTTACAAATGGTACTGAAAATATACACTTAATTAATAAGCTTCACAAAGCAGGGGAGCATTGCTGCCTCTTGTTTTCACATGTCTTCCTTCCCTTCTGCTAGTCCATCTGTAATGAACGCCACCCGTCTCCAGCATTCCAGACACCCCAGAATGCTATGTGGCACCTCTGAACACTCCTTACTATTTTCAGCAACCAACTTGTTAGCACATTGTCAATGTCCAGACAGACAAGCATAAAACATCCCAGAATAAGCACAAGGACACACGTATTGGCATTTGGTTTTAGGTTAACGTAAAGAGCTGTCTGCAGCACTAATGTTAATTGCCTGCTGTAAAACTTAGCTTTTGATTGAAATATATCAGTAGGGGATTTACTAGAACTTGAAGAAAAATAAAGGTCACACTTTATATAAGATGTTTTTAAGTACAACAAGTACCATGTACTTACATAAAAGAAATTAGTAGAGTAAATTATGTTCATGTTGTATTGCAAGACACTTTTGCTGCTATTGAGGTGGGATACGGGTAAGATCAGGGACAGGTTTTGTGGCATGGGTAAATTTAAGAATGGGTTAAAAGGGAAGGGAAGGGTCAACTGTAGTTATAGATGTAATTACAGAAATTGATTACTGATGCAAATACATGCAGGTAATTAAGTACAATGTAAAAACATGGATATACGCAATAAGTGCATTGCACTACATGATTCATTTAAACGTTAATACAAGTAGTTAAAGAACTAATAACAAAATAGTACTCTCACAGTACCAAAATGATGGTATCAGATAATTATGCTGCCTTGGTTTTTGGATATATATCATGGTATGGGGATGTTGCCCTCGTGATGATAGCCATTTGCTCCAACAGTCTTTATTTAGAAAGTGTGGATGGAGGAGGGGGTTTGGTGAGCTAAGGCGGGTCGGTGGGGGTTGAGTTTCTGACCAGTGACAGGATAAAGGAAACAGAGCAGCTCCAGAGGTCGACTTGAGAAAACACAGCCTCTGTCAGTCACACAGACTCCTGGGCCGGGATTAGGCCTCAGCCTGGGGGGGGATCGGGTTTCTCTGTCCGGGATACCTCACTGCTGCAAACCACTACCAGATGTGGAGCAGCCAGCATGAGAGCGGGAGGGGGCAGCGTGTGCTTTATATGCATATTTGTGTGTTTCATTGTACTGTACTATTTTTACTCATATTTTGCTCGTTAGGGCCCATATGAGATGAGTTTGAGAGTGGGATTAATTTCTACCAAAAAAAAAAAAAAAGGTTGGTTATGTAAAAATGCAATTTTGCTGAAAGGTTCTTAAGTGAATCCATACCAAGACATCTACAGCTACAGATAGAAACTCATATAAAAGAGTAGCCAAATAATAGAATTTTACAATGAATGTTATTATATTATATTATACCTGATCATTAATACTAGTACATCATATGTTTTATATGAATATTATTAATAATTATTATTAAAATAATAATATTAATATATACACTACCATTCAAAAGTTTGGGGTCAGATTTTTGCTAAAATACTTTTATTCGACAATAATGAAGATATTTATAATGATTTCTATTTCAAATAAATGCTGTTTCGTCAAATAATTAATATTTTTGAATAGATTTTTTTCTATTCATCGAGGAATCCTGAAAATATATATATCATTGTTTCCACAAACATTTTAAGCAGCATATCCATTTTCATCTTTGATTAAAATAAGAAATGTTTCTGAGCAGCAAATCAGCATATCAGAATGATTTCTGAAGGATCATGTGACACTGACGACTGAAGTAATGATGCTGAAAATTCAGCTTTACATCACAGGAATAAATTGCATTTGAAAATATAATTAAAACAGAAAACAGCTATTCTAAACTATATATGTTTTCTCTTTTTTTTTCTTTTTTTTTTTTTTACAAATAAATGCAGCATTGGTTGAGCATAAGATTCTTCTTTCCAAAACATTTAAAAATCTTACCAAACCCAAACATGTGAACAGTAGTGTAACTGAATGTATATTGTTTCATATTAACCATGTCCGATAATAAATCTGCACACAGAGTAAATTCTTCCAGTGCTTTGGATAGGAAACTCTAACCTTCATCTGAGGTGTGGTCCTGTATAATGATCGTCCAAGGCTGTTTCAAATCTCCCTCAGAAGTCATAACCTTAAGAACTGGAAACAAAGAGGTACATTCTTCATGTTAACATCATCTCTGTCTGTTACGGACCTCCTCTGCTCTCTATTTTTGTTTTGTCTGCTGTGTTTCCCCTTCAGAGAACCTTTATTTGACCTGAACTCTTACCCAGCACCTACTCTGTCCTTGTAATACACTAACACAGACTCCCCTGACAACAAGTTACATTTACAACATAATAACTAATAACACACATCGTTGAGAATAACATCTTGTGGACATTTTAATGCGTTTCCCCCCCCCATTTTCTTTAAGACCCCAATGCGAGCAAAGGCCAGTATAGACATTACTGTGTTCTGTGTTTATTTGGTTGAGCACAATATAAAACCAAGTAAAGCCTCGATTACCGTGACCTTGTGTGACATCACCCTTTATTGGGTGGTCCTCGGTGTCAACTGCGGGATCCCAGAGAGACAAGCGTATGATTTCACCATCAGGACCCATTATTAAGGTGCCCAACGCTTTGCCTCGCTCCCATTCTGAAAACACACAGATTCAAACAGACAGACTTGACAAACCTAAAAAAGGATATAGAGGGGCTCCAAGATGACACATGGGCCACATGTAAAAATGTCATGCATTAGACATATCAAACAAAGTGTCACAGAAATATGTTGTCAAATGGTATTTTCATATTTAATATCAGCATAATCTCACTATTCGGCATTTAACGTAAAGTTTATACATACATTTTTGTATTTGAGTATTTTCTGAAATGCACAATATTGACGAATCAAAAGCATCTAAATAAAAAAACTTTTTAGCATGCACATCTTTATAAGCAAACATTTTTCTAAAGCAATCCTTATATTTACTTTATAAATACATTTTGTATATTAACATTTTGCCATTATATTGACATAGACTCGTACAGTAATTTGAGCAAGTACACTAATTGTATAAACTCAAAGAAAATCTATATACTGGTTAAATTGAACTATACAAATATATCAATATTATTAATATTATATTTATTTATAAAATATTATATATTGTAATATTATGTAAACATTTATTTATTGTATAATATATATAGACAAATATATATATTTTTGAGTTTATATGATAATTATATACACTCAAAAATATCTATGTAATGTTAAAATGAAACTATAAAAATATATCTTTAATGCAACTGCATTTAGTTATTAAATATTCTACAATGTACATTTAATAAAAAAACAAATTACATTTTACATTTTTCCATAGTTGAATAGACTCAAAGAAAGACTAAAAATATATATTTATTGGTCAAATCTAACTATACAAATATACCTATATATATTTATTTATGAAATATTATACAATGTAATAAATATGTTTTTGACTTTATGAAGGATTAACCCTTGACCTGCTTGTCAATGGGACGGGTATACCCTAGACTCTAGACAAACTGGCCTGCTTTTAGTGTAACTTGTTTTGAACCGTCTTTATGAAGCATCCGGCTACCTCTGAGCTCCGGAGGAAGACAGCCTCTAGTGTTTCCTGTCTGTGCTTCTGTTGTGTCTGCAGGGTCATGTAGGTTCTGTCTGTACACAGCCATGGAGCTCTGTTTACCGGGACCCCTCCGGCCCACCAGGGGTGGCAATGGACCAAGGGGGGGATGTTGATCTGAGGGAATTAAAGGAAAAGAATTCACTTCAGACTGAACCAGAAATGACTGCAGAAATGCTCAGAAATTCTCATAGAGGCTTGTTTTGCCTGGATCCCAGAGCGCTAGAGGACAACTGAACCTTAGCCTCTGTGTTGTTATTTACCGTATCAGCCCCTGAGATCTCCCACCAACCCCTGTCCTCACTCCCCACTGCTCTGCCTGTCTAAAGACTTCATTTAGCTGCAGCCAAGCACCAGCCGAGCCACACATGAAGAGGTGCTCGGCCCTCAGAGGGGGGCTTTGCTCTACCAGCACGGCTTCACTGTATGAGCCACTGCAGCCCTGGAGCGTACAGCTTATTTAAGCTCTGGATGAGGAGAGTATGTGTGAACTAATGAGAAGAGGAAAGGCGGTCAGCAGCATGAAAAATGAGATGGTTAAAAATGAGAAAGAGATATTATAAATTGGCAAGACTTTAAATTAAGGTTTTAACTCATTAATATGCATTAGGTTTTTGAATACGTCTTTTCTTCGCTATTGTGACGTATATCACAGTGACACGGCTTCTCGAACAAGAAAAAAATTGATTTTGTCCATTGGGAATTGATTGGATGGCTGTGGTTTTGCTACTGCTGGGATGTCATGTGAGTGACAGGTTGTTCCGCCAGGGAACATGCATTTAAAAAATAAATAAATAATGATGTGCTAAACCTAACCCTAACCCTAAGTCATTTATAATAAATACTGAAATATTCCATAAAAAAATAATGATTTCACGGTGACTAACATTTTAAGTGCTATAAATTAACATTAGTAATGCATGAGTGAGACCGGTCAGTAAACCTCAATACTGAATTTCATTTTTTAAATGTAAAAATTACCCTGAAAGTACATTCAAACCATATTCATATATAACTGTTATTATAAAATTCAAGCAGGATCACATGATTCCAGACTCTTTGGTAATGCTTGTACATGTACAAGTCTCAGTCTTGGCAGTGTTCTAATATTTTTTCATCACTTGACCAGTTTTCAATACCGCAGTGCTGTTGACTTTCAGGATGAGTCATTTTGAGTTCTGCGCCCAGGTGTTCTTACAATATGTATCTCAGTAATATTATCTTTTGAAAATGTTTGACAAGTTTTTGAGTTTGAATTGAATTGCAGCACCACTTTTTGAATGTGTCAGGTAATGCTTCAGTTGTACAGCACTGGGCATAAAGGTTGATACTTAAAAAGATCATATCACAAAAATGATCTTTTTATAATGGATTGTTTTTGTTGTATTTATTTCAGCATATATGTTGTGAGTCTGCAGCCACACGATGTAAAATCTAAAAAGAAATAAATATTTCACTACCTCCCTTTTCTAGATCGTCAGACCACATGATGTGCCCGAGGTCCATCTCTATAATCCTGCACTTGCTGTCAGAGAGAGGGTCCTGTCCTCTTTGGTCGAGCCCCTCTGCATGCAAATCACCACATGGCTTACGCTCCTGAACAGGGGTCCTATGAAGGTCATCTAATGCACAATAAAGAAAGAATGGTAAAATGTGGTATAATGAACAAATCCATTATGCAAATGTACTTGTTGGTAAAAGTGTGCAATGTGATGTTGCATACCATCCGGCTGATGGGTGTCTGTATGTTCTGTTTGTGTAGGGAAAAGCAGCAGCACTTTCCTGCACACACGGCTCTCTTCATGTGTAGTTCCCACTTTGATGCCAGGGAGATGTACGTGTAGTTCTCGTTGTGGTAAATTCTCACAGCTCCTTTTTTTATCTGTTATTTCCGGTTTATTCTTCAAGACAATTCCAAAAGAACTACATCATTTGTATGCACTTAAATCATTTTCAGAAGATATGGTGAATTTATAAAAGACAAATATATTGTTATTCGGATGTTTGAGAACCGTTCAAAAGTTTGGGGTCAGAAGTTTTTTTTTAATGCTTTTATTTAGCAATTAAATCCAAATTAAATAAAAAATGTATACAAAAACAATTATATTATTATATCACGTTTCCACAAACAAACAAAAAAGCAGCAGAACATTAATAATAATATAAAACGAGCAACAAATCAGCATATTAGAATGAATTTGAAGGATCATGTGACCCTGAACACTGAGTGAAAATTCAGCATTTTAAAATCTATTCAAAAAGGAAACATTTATTTTAATTTGAAATAATATTTCACAATATTAGCATTTAAAAATGAATTGAATTACAAATGAGGAAAATGATAAGCAATTTATCATGCAAGATTCAAAAATATCCATTATCCTCTTGTGGAAGAGTAATTCAGAGTAGAACAGAAGCTAGAGCAGATGTTAAAATGCAGAAAAGTACAGAAAAGAGAGAACAAGGAGACAATTTTTTTTAGGTTTATTTATAGTAAAGAGTCATTTTGAGATTTGCGCTTGAATAAGAGTCCCAGGTGTTTACAATACATATTTCAGTAATAGGTGTTTTCTCTTTTGAAAATGTTTGACAAGTTTTGTCAAGAAGCTGCCAAGAAATGAACAAAAAGTTAACATCACAGAAGTTAACATGCAGAAAACTAGAGAACAAGATTTGTTTGATATTTTGTTTATAAGAAGTGCATTGGATTAGAGTAATGGTTGATATAAATGTGTCTTCAGCCATTTCTTGCAGTGTAATTACCAAATACCGAATTCTTACCGTTGTTGAAGTATTGTCAGAGTCTGAGTTGACCAGCGGGCTCTGGTTAATGGGTGGTAAGTGGAAGACGGTGAAGCTGGGATCTGTTTCTATATTCACTCTCCTCTCGTGAGTTTCACCCCCACAATGTCTCACTAAAGCAAACACAGTTTTGCAGAACATACTTAGCAAATTTATGACTTCAGGCTTGTATCTGGATGTCATATGTGGATTTTATGGACTTTAAATGGTCCGCTAAATACTGATGTACTTCTTGTCTTACTCTGGCGGGATCCCTCCATGTGTCCACCGTAGTAGTTGACCCGTGAGAGTGGGCTGTATTCCAAAGACGAATCCACATACACTGACCTCAGAGGGCACGTCTCTGCAACACCATTTCCACTCTCCATCCGAGTGCGCTTCCCACGGCCATTTAGATCCTTCAGATGGTCGATAAGATGTGGGAGTATCTGGTATATGTCAAAGCAAAATAATGAAAAGCTCTTTAGCTAAGTTTAGAAGTTTGGAAAGACACATGGACTAAAAAGTGGAAATCATTTAGACATTTGATCAAATTCACATGTACAGTACTTCACCTTAGCATTTCTGGTCTCCGTTTTTCATTGTAAAGGTTCAAAAGCCAAATACTTCACATAAACAACAGTATATTACATCAGTGACAGAGATTAACCAAGAAAAATGAAATCAGATGCTGTTAAAGGTCAGATGTTTATTTATGAGTAGAACTTTCCAAGTGTCTGGCCTTATGATGCCAAAAGCACAGTCAATTATATGGTTTGAGGGAATTTCAGGTCACTGTTGGGAAACAGACGAAAAGAGCCAGAGCAACATGTACTAAAGATGATTAATCTGGTTATTGGACTCACTGTTTTATCTCCAGTCTGATGTGCAGGTTCTGTCTCAGGGATCGGACTCATCTGAGCTCTGCATGTGTCAACCGCTATCCTGAGACTCCTATCCTGTACTTTTCTCTCTTTCGGCTTCTCTCTCAGTTCATCTTTCTGTGCTTTAGTCTTAAAGGTCATTTGTTCATCTGGAATCAAGATTGATTTTGACATTAGGTTAAAGCGAAACCGTTATTCTCTGTATCCAATTATGTTTCACAGCATCACAGAAGAAGCTGCTTGAAATCAAAATGGTTTACATTTTAGGAATCACTTTTTACTTCCTTTTGGCAATGGGAAAGTAGAATCCAAACTAAAAGCTGTATGTCCCAACATGAATGGAGCGCATTCAGAGGCAGGTATCTGACATGTGTTAAAGATCTTAAATATGTAAACATTCACCCTCTGAATGGACTTTAACTAAACACTGGCAAACACTGGCAACACATATATTTTTTTGCATTTCTGCATTGTGTTCACTGGCATTGCTCTCCTGCACAGGATGTTGTTGATCTAATCAAGAACTGCTTTTGAATAGTTAACGTTTATCTGATCGTTAGTGTCACTTGTGTTAGATTTCATGAACTATACCTGGTGCAGCATGAGTTTCCTCATGGATTTGTACATGTACCAAACCCTCCGTTATGGGCGGCAGAGGGCCAAGGGTGGCCCTGTTGGGTCGAGGGGAACAGAGGAAATGTGGCTGGTATCTGACCTGCCCATCTTTTTCTCCTGAAACACAATGAGATTATAAACACAATGAGATTATTATAATTTATAAGGTGTTGCTCCATGGCGGGTGGGGGTTCCTTCGTTAATAATTTGTTACACAGAACTTTATTATATTAAATATTAAACAAAAATTATTCACACCTTCACAAAATCCAAACATTCAGTGTAAGAGTAAAAAAAATGACAGAAGATTATTTATAGTAAGTTTATTTGATTCACAGCGAGCTTATTTAGAGCAAACAGTCTAAACTAAAAGATTGTTTTGGTAATTGTTCTACACATATTGTCATATAGATAACCTGAAAATACAGTACTTTATTAAGGTTATTAAGGTTTATCTTGCTAACCACTCTTACTAAAAAATGGGGTAGAAAACATCTTCATCAGTTTCACAACACACGTGTGCTCCAAATACAGAAACACGCTGCAAAAGCTCACAACACAACTAAATACAGGAACGCGCTGCAAATAACACAGACCCCAACGGAAATGTTTCCAGGGGACCCCAATAAGTGACGAACCCGGCTGGGACGTGCTTATTGCTCGTGAGCATCCCTATGCCCTACTCCCTTCAAAGGGCAGACGACAGTGCCCTTGAAGTGGGACTTTGGAGTGAGCAGGGCACTAGTGTGCCATTAGCCGTTTGGAACGCACTTGATGAAGGGAGCAACGAAAGACACTGTAATTTCCTCATTATTTTCAGCTGGGATGTTCCCATGACAACGCAGCATGGTGTCCATAAGCTGAATAGCTGTTCTTACGACAGAAATATAATGCTTTTAACATAACGATTGCATTATTTATTTATATGTATTTGTTTGTTTATTTATTTTATTTTTACAAAAAGGCTTTTAAAATATGCATTATATATATCTTTGTGTGAGTGTCTCAACTTTAAAACTCTGGACCCATTACCTAACATTTCTTATGAAACTTTTCTTTATGAAAATTTAAACATAACATGACAAAATGTGTACACTGTAAGTCTGTAACTGATGTAATAGATTAATATCTTTCCCACATGTTCTTTTTCTCTATCTTTTTTATTTATTTATCTATTTTAGTTTTCAGCTCATTTTTTTTCTCATTTGTATTCTGTATGTAAAAAAAAAAAAAAATTAAAATAAATAAAATAAAATAAAGTAGACTTTTGAGCTGTAAGCACCAGCACGTCCCAGCCGGGTTCGTCACTTATTGGGGTCCCCTGGAAACATTTCCGTTGTGGTCTGTGTTATTTGCAGCGCGTTCCTGTATTTGGTTGTGTTGTGAACTTTTGCAGCGTGTTTCTGTATTTGGAGCACACGTGTGTTGTGAGCCGATGAAGATGTTTTCTTACTGTGTTTTTTTTTTCTATTTGCATGTATTTTCTTTAGTTGCAGCGCGTTGAGCTCTCTCGGCCACCGTACTTTATTCTATAAAACTGTCTATGAATAAATAAATAAAAATTCTAAGCCTATAAAATATTTTAAGTGTTTAAATATCCTCACCTTTAACCTGGTTTAGATTATAGTTATCTTCTCTTCTTCTGATGTTCTGTGTAGCATGTTTAGTATCTGGCAATAAGCGGTGCGTTACACCAGCAAAAGATCCAACTTTTGCCTAAAAGAAACAAAGAATCATATATAAAAAGAACATGTGTTTGATTTTCACATCTTCATGATTTCTTAGGCCTCTACAAAAACATAGAACTGTTCCACATTATCTCTAACTATCTCTTTTGAAACCATTCAAACATGATGTTCACCTTCTTTCAAGGTTCACTTATTTTCAAGGTTCCTCCTATTTGTATTAAACGTCAGTTAAAAATTAAAATGTGAATGTGAATGCCAAGCTGGAAGTCACACTGGAATTCTTTTGGATGCAATACCTTGCAATTTTTTTTTCAAAAGAATATAAAAGAACTGAGATGTTTTGATCTCCTGGGTTGAACATTTAACAATAATAAAGAGATACCAGGTGCTAGACATCAATGCTTTGAAATCAGTTACCATGAAATCAAAATGGAATATTGCCGTATTTATTATAAATGATTTTTCCATGCACATCTTTTTTTTATTATTCATGTCCCCTTGAAAACAAAATATCTTCCCCTCCCTCTTGTAGGGATATCTCTCCTTTTCTCTGATATGTGTTTACTAGCATTAAAGTTTTTTTTTTCTTGTTCCCATGTAGGGAAGAAAAGACTTATGTTTCAAGCCAACTTTAATTTTGTTTTTAAAATTGTTTTCTATTTGTCTTTTCAGTTTAGTTTGTGCCAAAGTGGTATAATTTAACATGTTGAATGCAAGTGGGTTATAAAGGTTTCAAGTTTTATAAAATAGTTTTAAAGATTCATTTTAGTCAGTTTTGTTTGGAGTTGTGTTGGTTTTGATTATTTTAGTAATTTAGATTTGCTAAAAACCACTGGTGTTATGTTGATAATTATGAGCATTATCTTGTTTGAATTCAGCTGGCTTTGCTGAGGATGACTATGGCGGCCATTTTTGAGTCTCTGGATGAACCTGTGTTGTTTTCATTCTGCTGCAGTTGAACGTGACAGATCGAGACTTCACACAGGCCACCCACACCGAAGACCCTTCTTCCTGGATCCCCTCCAAATCCCTGTCCAAACCCTTATGTCTATGAGGTAAACACACTGATTACTGCATTCAGCTCTCATCACCTGGATCATTCCCCTTTTGCCCCGAGAGAGTGTCATTTCGGTCACATACTGCAGCAATTTGTCGGTGTCATTGAAGTTGCTCTTTTCCTGCTGATCACAGTTTCTCTTCTGATGGTTCGTGCGGGTTTATGTTTGGATGATAGAAGATGGACATTGTGAAACGGAAGCCACCATGGAGTTTACGTTTCTCATTCAAGATGCACACCTGATTTTGGTGATTCTTTTGATCTCCTTCCGCATCGACAGATGATTTTCGGGGGCGCAGAGAGAGGGCGGATTAATGTGCATATAATGAGGGAACAGTCAAGGGCTGTGGACCATTAGCAGATTGTGGTGGACGGGAATTGGATAGATTGTGGACTGTGTGCTTATGTAAAATCCCTCAGGACACCTTTATTAAGATTTGCAGCTCACATCTCACAGAGGTCAAATGGCGCATTATGGGTAAATCACCAATTTGATTGACCTGGAATGTGTGGAAATTGAAGACACCTTGAGGACTGACCGTGTGTGTGTGAGTGTGTGTGTGTGTGTGTTGCGTACTGACGGCAGTGTTATCTCCCCGGTCCAGGTGCAGTTTTAAGCGCTCAGTGAAAGATTATGAAGTGAAATGTAAAATGAACATACCACATTTCACCTAGTTGACTTCAGGATGGTGTTACCTCTCTGGCCAGAGTAGCGGTTCGCCAATGAGGGCCGGTAAACTAATACTACCACAGAGTCTGTCACCCTGACCTGAACCTGAGTTTCAACTTTTCTGGGCAGTAAAATTTTGGAAGATTTATTGTGTACTGGCCTGTCCTTCAAGTTTATGTCCCACCTCTCTTGCTCTCTGGCAATCAGGAGGCAACTTCAGGCAGAGCTGGACAATAGTCCATTTGTAGTAGATCTGGGCCTCTTAACTGAAGAAATTTGACAGATAACGAACTGTTTCATGCAGTACTTGGTCATGTACGTGTGTGTAACCTGGTACATTAATCAGACGACTGTTCGGTTCAGCTGCCTTTTCAGTATCTAATGTTTTTTAAACTTGACCATTAAATCTTTATATCCGGAACAGTAAATCTGAGTGATATTTCCAGAAATACATGACCTCTGCAAACAGCATTAACATTATTGTGTGTAACACCCACTAAATACAATTACATTTATTGAAATTGATTTTATTTTTAATAGTTACCCTTGTGAAAAAGAAGTTTGCTTAATTGCATTAAATGTGCATACTTTTACCAGAATATTTTTTAATATACATACATATATATATATATATATATATATGAAGAGTTCAGATGCAAAAACCTCTAAATGCATCTGAAATTTTCTTCTAGAATGATAATTTTTATCAAGCTCGTATATTTAAGTTCAGTAATTTCACTTTTTTGATAAAAATGATCATTCTGGAAGATTATTTCAGATGGCACTTAGAGGCTTTTGCATCTGAACTCTTCATATATATAATGTATATAGGCTATATATATTTTTAATTTTTTTACACATGGGTGAGACGGTACATTTTTAAAGTCAAATTTACTCCAACTGTCATGACAAGTTTTGGATTTTGAACTCAAATTTATACGTTTTCAAAAATGACAAAAAAAGTTATCCATTGTTTCGACTATTTGTAAGTTGAAACAAAGGATTTCTTCATGTTTAGTTGAGTTTACTCATGTTTTTAAGGCATTTTAAGGCAAATGTTTTACAGTGAAGGGTAATAGTGTTATTCTTTCTTCTATTTCACAAATTTACCTTCTTTTTTCCAAAGGCCAAAATTGCTCCAGTCAGGTCTTGCAGTGTGTGCAGCTGCTTCTCAACTTCCTGTTTCGGGCAGCTAGGAGCCTTTCTCTTCCTGTTAACCTGGCCAGATCGGTATGCCAGTGCGAGATCTTCTGAATACAGAATAAGAGGCCCTCTCCTTGTACTGTAGGTCTTAGGTGGCGCCGGCTCTAGGCCTCCAAAAAAACGCCCACTGCTCGTAAGATGCAGCAGTGAAGGCTGGGATTTCCAGTTGAAGTAGTCCTAGTTAGGAAAAGATCATGTTTCTATTGACTGTTCTACTGCGTACTCATTGAAACTGGCCTTATATAGACACATATGTAAGAAACATTTACCTCTGGTTCAAAACAGACCTCCAGTCTTCCATCATTACCATCTTCATCGTGCACAATTTGGCCGTACCCACGACTCAGCAATGACAGGACAAAATCTTTCATTGTGACACTGATAATGTTCTTTGAATGGATGCTGAAAAAGTACATGTACAAGTTTTTAAAATCACAAAGGCCTTTTTAATTTGTAATATTGTTATTATATATAGCAGTTGTATCACTGTTTAAAAAAAAGTTGCTGCCTTAAATTTTTAAGTACAGTCAACTTAGATGTTTAAGTCAATTCAACTTAAATTACATTAGACTTAAAATAATGAGTTCAGTATTGTATAACTTATAAAAAAAGTATAACTTATAAAAAAGTTGAAAATAAAGTAATGTAAAAACAAAGGTTGTCATATAACTTATTGATACAATTAGGTTTCAAAGAAAGTCAAAAGTCAGCGATTTTCACAGTTGTTCAACACTGTTTTTTGTTTCTCGTACCTCAGTTTGTGGCCTAGCAGCACCCCTCTCTTCAGCGACCATTTCTCTTTACCTCAGAATGCATTTGCGTGTTTGTTCAGCATCTCCGCGGCTGCTTTTACATACTAAGAATCATTTCGGCCCATGTTACGAATGTCTGTGTTTGCTGAGCTTTGGTGTTGCTAGGCTCTCCACAGCTCCTCGGCAGAGCACTGTTTTCTTGTTTCCTTGGTTGCAACCAAGCACTTACCCCCTCCTGGTCAGGCCAGCAACTCTGACTACCTTTGCTAAACCCATCCTAAAATACAAACAAAAGGAAGATAACTGCTCACAGTTTTTTTGTGAGTAACTTGACAGGCACGTCCTGTCATATGCCCAGTACAGCACATACCTAATTAGTGTTATTGACTGTGCCACAAGATATAGACCTTTCCTTCCTTCACATAAAACCCCTCCATCAATCAAACAGACAGGGGGAATTGATAAAGCGTACAACTAAAAGACCTGCAGGATGTCCTTAAATAATGTAAGAGGTTACTGGAGAGGGTTAGTTAACTGAAACTAAAATTTAAATCATAGGTAGCACTTTATTTTACAGTCATGTTCCGCATATACATAAAATAACTGGGTTATAAACTACACTGTAAAAATTTATTTTCATGATTTGTTATCGCAACTTTTTTTCTTTTGTCAAATCAACTTGGATGATTAATGTGATTCAAATTTTGAGTTTCTGTTGATTAAGTCAATCTACTTTGTTGTATTAACTCTAATTTATCATTTCAATGGACACATTTTTTTAAGGCAACCAGGTAACTTACTTTTTTTTTTAAGTTGAACCAACAATATATATATATATTTATTTATTTTTTTACAGTGACTAACCCTGAACCTATCCCTTAACCTAACCTTAACCTATAGTTACCCTTATTACCAGTACTTTCTTGGGTAACTGTATGTACAAATACTGTGAAGTAAAGTGTAACCAAACCATAAAAAACTTTTTGTTGCTTGAAATAACATGTTAACTGAAATCAAATCAAATATATATATATATAAAAAAAACTCATTTTATTTCAGCCAGTTGCCAAGACTAACAGTTCTCATTTTCATTTAGTTTAACTTGATGTACTGAAATAGCTAAAACTGTAAATAAATATACTTTTTTTTTTTTTTACTTATAAAAATGACAAAAACACAACACAATTACTAACATTTTGACTCAAATTAAAATGAAAAAATAAAATAGAAAAATAAAAATATGAATAAAAAAATTTAAATTAAAATAGTATCTCATTGATTCTGAAATAACACTAGGATATGTGACAGTTTGGCCACAAAAGCACGAGGCAAGGAAAGATAAGTATATTGCATGCTGTATGACAGTACACTGTAAAAAATTATGTGATCAATACGTTTTGACAACATACAGAATTATGTTTTTACATTGCTTTAACTGGTCAAAAATAAGTTAAGCAATTTTGAAAAAGTCAAGCAAAATTATATTTAACTCATTTTTTTAAAGTCAGTTTAATGTAATTGCAGTTGAAATGATTTAAACAACCAAGTTTATTGTACATAAATATTTAAGGCAGCAACTTATTGTGTCGGCACTAATAAACATGTTTTGGGAACGGAACAGTGCATTGAGTAACACTTAAGGTCCCATTAGCGCATTAGTTAACATTAACTATGAACAACATATTTGTTACAGTAATTATTAATATTTGTTAATGTTACAAATACAAATGTTAGTTCATGTTAGCTCAGGTCCATTAACTGATATTAACAGAAACAACTTTTGAATTTAATATGTATAAGTAAATGGGGTTTTTTTTCGGGTTTTTTTTCATTGTTAGTTTAACAAATTTAACAAATGTTAACAAATGGAACCATATTGTAAAGTGCAGCTCTTGTGCTTCAATATACTTGGAGGTTTAAAATGAGTGTCACAGAAAAGACTGCTAGGGATGCCTTTGAACCACAACACTAGCCTCTTCAACCACAACTGCATGTGCTTTGTGTTACATGGTGAATCATTTTATTACTCTGTGAGATCATACTTTGTGATGATGAACAGAACCCTAGTTGAGCAGCTGCAGGTTGATGAGGACAAAATGTTAGGATACTTAACATTAACCTGCCAACACCCTCTGAGCTGACCTCTTGACCTACAATGAAATCATAAAAAAAAAATCATGATTATAGTAAAATAAGGAAAATAATTTTTTCTTCTGTGGCTTTAAAATGACAAAATATCTTGGAGTTTTACTTAATGTGTATATCACAAATCAGTTGTTTTTGTGAGTGCCATAGTTAACATGGGCACTGTGCACATCCAAAGAACAGTATCGCCTAGTGTATATGTGAGGAGCTCAACAGATTTAAACATATTTAAAGGTGCAGAACATTCTAGCTTGTAGGCATTCAAGAGACTTTGCAACATAATTATTGTTAATGTGATTCTTGAAATAAAATGTAACATTAATGTATTTTATTCACAATATAATATGCAATATAAAATTTTGGTGATCCCTTTTCCTTTGCAGTGCACTCTTAAAAACAAAGTGTCTTTATTGCATTTGCTTCCATGAAGAATCTTTAACATCCATGAAAACTTTCCATTGGACAAAAGGGTCTTCGTGGAAAAAGATTGTTTCGATTTTTAAAGTGTTCTTCTCACTAGGAAAAAAAGGTTATTTTAAAACCCGTTCACTGAAACTTTCTTTTTAGGAACCAAAAATGGTTTGTCTATGGCATTACTGCGAAAACCCTCTGGAACCTTTCTTTTTAAGAGTGATATTAATATTCTTATCAATAGAAGTCTTTCTTTCAAGACTGTTACAAAACAATACTTTTGAATATATTAAAGCTCTCCAATAGCACAAGAGATAAATTATGTGCAACAGTTGATGATAACCTAAACTTTTGCTTAAATATAAAGTATGTTTCGTTCTTGAAACTTGTCTTTGTAGTTCATTCATAATGCTTGCTGTAAAGTCAACTCAGCTGTGATCAAGTTTTCACAACATCAGTCACCTGTGGGTGGCGCTAAAGCACCGCTCTTACACTTCATCCCAGTTACGCAAATTTGTTCTATAATGCACCGAATATCACCATGTAGGTAGATCTCATTCTTTGAGGCTGACTTTGTTTTGTAGTTAAATTAAAAATAATTTTGTCTCATGTGCTTTTCTTTTTAAAAGTCAAGATATAATACCACATTTGGTGCAACAGTCTACAAAAAGGTTACTCCGAGCACTTTCTGATACAGGCTTTTTTCTTACAAGAAATGCTAAAGGTTAAACAGAGTAGGCCGTGCATGGTTTCCACATCTGCATGTCTTTGTTTTCATAATTTTAAAAAGAAAAACTTTTGAGTAAAATGAGTCAGTTCGTTAAAAATCTAATCATTTTATTCAGCGAAACTGTACAGATACAAAGGTCTCTTACCAAATTTTAAAAACCAAGTAAAAAACAGCAAGATTATTTTCATAAATACATATATTCTTTGAGAAAAGGTGATTATTTACACATTTCAACGTTTAAAGGGAGCTTGCATAAATTCACAGCTGTACACATGCATTAAAGAGTCCCAATCCTAATGCGTACTTGACGGTCCATGAAGTATGCATGATTGTCGACGTAGGGCTGCGAAAGTCATACAAGTCCCCAGTTATGTGTATAAGGCAAATTACTTCCAAAATTTCAGGTACAGAACCGTGAGCATTGCGCAAAGCATTCAGTAGGCTACTGTCTACAGAGATCACATCTGCAAATGATATCGTGTTACACAGAAATACACTCAAATGTCTTTTTCACATACATTTAATATGAGAAACCCCAATGGTTAAACAGACTCAGGCTGATAACACTGTTCATGATGGTCCGTTTCCACTGTGGAAACGTCTAGGCACACAGTAGTGTCCACAAAACTCACTCAACAAGTCTCGTTTCGCGTAACGGTTCGCCATGTCTCCGCTCGAGACATTTATCTCAGAGAAAAGTTGCATGGTCATTCATAGCCTGACCAAAACCAAAAACAGACTCGCTTCTTTTTCATACCGTCGTCTCGCCTTGGTTGCTATTGCTGAGCCGTTTATAAAACCTGCGCCACGACTGCAGAGTTTTCCCAGACCATATCCAAAATCCAGAGGTGATTCCTACGATCATGGTCATCAGGTACTTTATCATGAACACGGTAAAGTCTGGAGACATAGGGGCGAAGTTATTGACCGGGCAAGGGACGGCGAATCGCTTGCACGTCTGCATGTGCCAGGTCTTCTCCCATTGCTCTCGGAAAGCCTGCTCGTAGAAGTAGCAGGCGATCACGATGGTCGCGGGAACCGTGTAGAGCACACTAAACACGCCGATGCGCACCATCAGCTTCTCCAGCTTCTCCGTCTTGGTACCGTCGTGCTTCATGATGGTTCTGATGCGGAAAAGCGACACGAAGCCGGCCAGGAGAAACGAGGTGCCGATGAAGAGGTAGACGAAAAGCGGCGCCAGGACGAAGCCACGCAGCGAGTCCACGTTGTAGATGCCAACGTAGCACACACCGGTGAGGAGGTCGCCATCCACCTGGCCCATGGCGAGGATGGTGATGGTCTTAACTGCTGGGACAGCCCAAGCGGCCAGGTGGAAGTACTGAGAGTTGGCCTCGATGGCTTCATGGCCCCACTTCATTCCCGCAGAGAGGAACCATGTGAGGGACAGAATGACCCACCAGATTGAACTCGCCATGCCGAAGAAATAGAGGATCATGAAGAGGATAGTGCAGCCCTCTTTTTTGGTGCCCTGCGCAACGGTCTTGTAACCATCGTCGTTGAATTTGTCAATGCACACGACTTTGTCTTCAAGGAAAAAGCCAGCTGCGTATGCAACAGCCACCATGAAGTAACACCCGGAGAGGAAGATGATGGGCCTCTCCGGGTAACGGAACCTCCTCATGTCCACTAAGTACGTGAGAACTGTGAAGAGTGTACTCACACAGCACAAAATGGACCAAATGCCCACCCAGAGCCGGCCAAATTTGACCTCTTCCTCTCTAAAATACATCAATCCGTTGGGTCTAGTGGGCTCACATGGCGCACCGCAGTCCTTCTCGCCCATGAAGTGGTACTTCAGATAAGTGGGCACTTTGAGCTGCAGCGGGCATGTGAATTGCTGGTTGGGTCTGACCACGCTCGGCTGTAGTGTGATCAGTTCTGGCACGTAGGGCGTCGGGTTTGAGGTCGGGCTTCCCGCGTCCGATGTGTTCTGGCCCACGCAGATCTCGCCCGCGCCGTGGACCGGGAAGTTCTCGCAGCGCAGTCGCTCGGGCCACTGGAAGCCGAACTTGTTCATGAGGGCCTCGCAGCCTTGTCTCGCGCGCTCGCACAGGGAGCGACACGGCGGGATGGCTTGCTCGAGCACAGTGCAAACCGGCGCGTACATGGAGCAGAGGAAGAACTTCAGGTCCATGGAGCACTGCACTTTCACCAGGGGGTAGAACTGGTGCACCTCCAACCCGGCGTCCTCCTGGTTGGTGTGACCCAAAAGGTTAGGCATAATGGTCTGATTGTAGGCGATGTCCGTACAGAGAGGTATCGATATGGGCTGGCAGAAGCCGTGCTCGGGAATGGAGATGCCCTTCTCGCCATGATACTGAGCGCTGGACGGCTGCAGGAACAGGGTGAAAAACAGAAGAAAATATACAGTAATCCCGCAACAGTGTTGCATTTTGAGGAAAGCCGTTGTTCAGTTGATTCGTTCTGAAAGAAATGAAGCTGCGCGTTCACAGTCAAAGTTTCTTTGTGACCAGTTCGTAATTTTTTTTTTTTAAAACTCCTTGTTTGAGCTCTTGTCACGATACTCGTGGTCTGAAAGCAATCATGTTAAGCAAATGCGTGGATTTGAGAAGGAAGCCCTGACAAAAGTCCGAAAATAGATCCAAACTAAATCCACAAGGAGCGCATAGTTTTTCTTCTTCAAGGTTTTTGAGAGAATCTTTCGAATGTTATTTCGAGTTTTCCGTCTGTCTCTCCAAATCCCGCGTGTAAAAGCCTGTGTATCCAGTGACTTTAGAAACTGCCTTCCAGAGAGTCGTGTTGGTGCTGGAAAACTTAAGTCGGGTTTCTCGAGCAGAGCGCGCTCTCGTGTGCGCTGGGTAGACGCGCTACTCACTGACTGGAAGGTTTGAGCGCAAGTGAGGCGCACATACAATAATGTGCCGTCGGTTTCCACACACCCCTCATTCAAAATCACTGCCCCTCGATGCGGGGCGCCTTGAAACCACTAGCGTTTTAGACCAATCACAGGTTTTGTTTTCCTTTGCGTCTTGCTTTTGATTGGTCATTGGTTGTAATTGTGGTGGGTTTCAGCCATCAGAAACTTTCCTTCTATAGACGGCGGAGAAAAAAATCCATAGGCTAGATTCTGAAAGTGTAGTGGGTCTTTTGGGCATGCAAAACGGTGCCAAACCTTGCACATGACTAATACTAAGTCAGTCAATTTTAGTTTCTCAATTCAAATCCAGCTTTTATTTTTTTAAACCCTTCAAATGATAATTGAATGTGTATGTTGATAGTCGCCATTAAAAATTGAAATATGTGTTTACTAATTTGCGAAGTAGAAGTATAGCAACACTGAGTCAGTGTACAAAATGTAAACACCCTTTTATCTGATTGGCTTTCTTGTTATAATCTGAGTAGGCTATAATCATATAATAAATTGGAAAAAGCAGAGCAAAAAAAATCCTTTGAGTAAATATAAATCTGGTCGGGGGGGGGGGGGGGGGGGGGGGGGGATAAGGTAACATTACGAAATAGACAATTAAATGGTCTGAGTTTAAATGTAAATTTAATGACACCTCACACCCACTATTCAGGCTGGCTTGGAAAGTTAACTTGCTAGGAAGCATGGTAAATATTTTGATTATTTTCATATAAATTCTCATGCAGAGTGGGTGGGGACCATCAGCTAAACAATTTGGACTATTTAAGGGCAAAAAATGCTGAGAATTAAATGTACATGAAGAGTATGTCCATGTAAGGAAGAGATTAAGAAAAACACTACATGAAATCTGCCTGGAAGATTCTGTGAAATAGTACATTAAGGTCCAGATTAGAAGCTAAACCAAACAGAGTTTCAGTGGTGCCAAAAATGTGAAAAATTCACAACTTGTTACAATTATAAACCAATTAATTAATAAGTGTCTGAGACCAGCGGTAGCCAGAGCTATTGGCTTATTGAATAACTTATTCTTAATCATAAATAAAAAATCTTCTTCCCTCTGCTTGAGTGAGTTTTAAAAATAGATCTGAGCTTTATAGCTGTATGCCTGGTTACGTGGTATGTAAATGTGAGGGCTGAGGGAGATGATCTGCTCTCTGGACCTCAACATCAATCACACGGAGCCTAAAGCTGCTGCCTCAGAAATGAGCGCCATGGCACGCTTATTCTGGAACTCACCGTACAGCTCTACAGCAGCCCATGTTTGATCACTGGGCATATACACTCACTTCATCTTTCAACAGACATGCAACTTAAAACTTCGACCGACATTTTCTTAAGAGTATACTTCTCTGGCTTATTAGGGCTAAAAAATACATCCAGTAAGTTGTTCTGATGTTGGTTTAGTGATAAAATACATCATGACTTTATGAATTCATGATTCTTGTCCTTTGAGGGACAATTTGAGAACAGAATATGGTTAAAAATGCTACTCTTTGCAAGAGTGATTTACATAATTTTGTGTTTTTAATGTGCCTACGTGTATAAAGTAACAACTTTAAAGCTGAATATGTGAAATTTGGAAACGATATTGAGAGATGGTATGATGGTGGAATGGGTGGCTTGAAAGATGCCAAAAAGAAATGATTTAGTACAGATGATTAGACAAGTTTGAAAAGTTCATATGAGTTTTTAGTATAGACTTCATTAATATTTGTGGTTTCCCACTGGACCTTATTAGCTCTCATACAGCTCAGCTCCACATTTTTACACTTCAACTAAGAGAGAAAGTAAAAGGAGGTAATGAGGGGAATACGGGTGCCATGTAGTGGAATAAACTACATGATCTGTTGTATTTTGTGAAATGATGTGAACTTCATTGGAGCCATCAGTTCAACTCTCCAATCTTATTTGGCTGTGCTTTGAGTATTAACCTGTTGGTCGTACTTGTTTTTGGGGCTAATTAAATTTGACCTTTAATCATCCTGACAAAAAATCAAACCACTGCTTTTAGTGTGTCAATATTTATTGTCCTTTCTGTGTTTTATAGGCCCAGTTAGAGCTCTGCATGTCTTAATTTTTGTTTATGACTGAGGTCTGCATAAAAAAACAGCATGTGTATATAATTTTTTAATGTGCCAACTAATCATTCTATTTGAAATTCTTTAAGCATTATAGTATCTACAAATATTCTACAACATTTGAATCAAGAATCTTCTGTCCTATTTGGTTTAGAAAGAGGAGACATCTTAAGGAATCACAATGTCTTGCAAAATAATTATGTTTTTTCTTTCAACTAGTTGTCAATGAAGCAACTTAAATTATATGTGTTTTACTAATAGTCAGTGATAGTTTCAGAGGTTGATTTCCCAAGGGAGACGCTCGGATACACCCACCAGCATTCGCCGTCCCTCTAGACAAAACTCAACGTCACTGAGATTAAAAGTGAAACACCTCTGACATGACCCAGCCTGAGAGCTAACTGTAAGTTTCCAGGAAATTTTGGAAATCAATTGTTAGTTTTCCAAGAACATTTCCTCCCATTGGTGCTATGTTTTAATCACAAAAAAACGAACATGTTTTCCAGATTGTGTGGAGTTTCTGTTACACTTGGATCTATTGATGCTCGCCCCATCAAAGCTTCGTGATTTAGGACTTTCTGTACATGAGGAAATCTCATTACACCATGCTGGATTTGCTGTCCCAGAGATGTTTTTATCATGCACATTCTTCATGCATTTCCCCCAAATATTAACACTAAATAATATCCCTGTTCTGAACCTTTGCTATATAGTTTCATTCTTTCACATATAAGAAGCTTTTTTCAAATTTGAATGACGCTAGCAGAAAATCCCTCCCCCGGTCATTCAGCTCTTTCAGTAGCAGGTCCGTAAATTTGCGGGCGAGTCTGTTTTGATTTGGTCAAGCCCTTGGTTTCCCGTAGTCTGGCACCAACGTTAACTTACAGAGGACTGTGGCACATAACTCAACACTGCATACACGAGCAAGCCAAATAAAACGCTTAAGGATGGTCAGTGAACGCTTTGAGGCAAATCGTCCCGGGCAAAGTGTATATCACTGTGGTCATTTAGCTACCGTGTCAAACTGTAAAGCTCTGGCTCTCTTCAGTTGAGATTTTTCCTGCAAGAAAACCCCCAGAGTCACACACCCAGATATCTGCATGGGTGGTGCCGATATATTAACCCACTACTCAACACTTTTATGTTTGAAGAAATGTTTGCTCTTGTCTAAATTAATAGTGTGCATGTAAGAGAAGAAATACAAACCTTTTTTTATACCCTAGTTATGTAGGTCTGGACTTGCAGAAGAATGCCACAGCATTCATCAGCATTGCAGCTCCATTTAAATGTCCTTTGTTTGTATTATATTTCCATTGCTAATGGCAAGAGAGAGTATCATGATTCACATACATATTTAAAAAGCCCCAGGCAAGTCTGCCTATGACAGTGGTTCTCATGCACTGGGAGAGGTGCAGGCAGCAGATGAAGGGATGGTGTCTGCGGAAGGAATGAATGAAGATAGTCATGAGAGAGAGAGAGAGAGAGAGAGAGAGAGATCGAGACAGATAAAGGCAGAAAGAGAATAAGAGCCACAGGAAATGCAGGTTACGCTGGACTCTTGAGCATTGCCTGAGGATAGGCTGCAGGCGCTGTCTCATAAATGACAGGAGGCTTATTCAGTTCGAGTGTAATGTGGAAGGGGTTAATACGGCCTCTCCAGAGAAACATGACGTCCACGGTGTGAAATGCTGTAGATATGAATCTAAGATAATGTGCTGGGGCACAACATCAGGAACACCAGCTCGTAATATTTGTAATTCCTTTAAAAATGTGTCACACACACACACACACTAAGAGCTTTTGAATGTCCGTTTTTGTGTGTTTGAGAGAGAACAAACTTGTGTAGTTGCATGTGAGAGAATTTTTAGGGTGTTTGCATGTTCGTGTGTGTGTGTGTGTGTGAGCTGGACCTGCAATTAATTAGCAGTTTAAACTCCCTCATTTATTCCTTGTGCCAAGAGCTCCGTCCCTCTCCAGCTTTCCATGTACAGCTGTCACAGGGGACGGGAAAAGGGGAGGAAAGCTTTGGTTTAGCCCTCTGATCATCCAGCTTACTGAACATCACACTGTGTTACGGAAACAGAGCTCCAGGCTGTCTCCACAGGACTTCATGACAGATATCCACACCTTAACTGCACCAGAATGTGATGCTTAAGATGTTTTATTGCCACACAGTTTAGTGGTATGAACACACTTTACTCGTAAACTCCCCTTTTGACATGTTTATGTATATATTTTGTGAGTTGACAAGTTAGTTTCGTCTTATCTTGCACTCTTTCCTCCTGCTTTTTTCGTAGTGTGTTCTTCCTGACCCTGCATGTGCACAGTTTTCCCCCCCTCCTGTTCTGGTCGACATACTTCTAAAACTTTCCACTGATGGAGTTTGTCTGTCATTTGTAAAACTCAAGTGGCCAGCTGTCAGAGAGCAGGCGTCTGTCCTATAATCCCTTGATTCAGAGCAAGATTTTCTCTTTTTTCTACAATGGAAGATGTACTCGTCATATAAACACGCTATACCGTTAACCTAAACACAGTCGTCTGGCAATATACATTTTAAGGGAAACAATTTAGAGAAACGTGGGCTCATCAAAGGCGAAATGAAAGAAGCGGTCTGCAGGCTGCAAACACACTTACGTTACTTAACTGTAACGTTTGTTGGTTTAAGCTGGTCTTCATGTTGTCAAGCTGATGTTTAGCTAGTTTAGCTGGGTGGCCAACTGGTCAAAAACCCCTTTAAAACCTGACCAGGCTGGAAGACCAGTGAACCAGCTTCTTTTTTTTCAACAGGGTTAGTGATTTTGGGCACTAATTTTCTAGAACTTTTAGTTAAATAAATATGCAAACCTATTTATGCGAATCACCCCATATTTATTTTAAATAACATATCTGTAGTAGATTTAGTTGTATATTTTTCCAGTTTATCCAGTTATTTCTCAGTATACAAGTTAAGAGTCTTGTAATAGATGTTATCTCATTGTGACATGGTTGTGGTATTACACTAGTGAAAAAAAGTATACATAAAAAGAGAACTTACAGGGAAATAATATACTTTAAAAGAATATACTTCTTAATATAGGCTACTTGTACGAACTTAATGTAATGTTTCCGGACACTTAATTTTATGTTATTTACAATTAAATGTATTATAGTTAAAAGTTGTATTAAATGGAAATAGTCTACCTTTAGAGTTACCTTTTTTGACCCACTTAAGTAAATATTTATATGGAATATTAATTTGTTTTTGAAATATTATTAAAATGTACTGCTGAATGTACTGACAAGCATTTAGGTAAACTAAAAACTAAAATATAAAAATTGAAACTTGTCATGGATTTAAATATTTGTAATTACACATTTGTAATGATTGAGATGCAATTTGTTACATTTAAAATATATATCCCTGGTTTCACAGACAAGGCTTAAGCCTAGTCCCATGAAAGATGCACACCAGTAATGTTTTTTTTTTTCTAAGGCATGTTCATAAAAGCCACTTAAATATCATAATTGAACTAAAGCCTAATCCTGGCTTAATCTAAGCCCTGTTTGTGAAACCAAGCAATAAAGTTAAAATGAAAACGAATATGCAGTTAAAATTATAATTATTTTAATTGTAAGTATTTTACTTGTGCTTTAGCATGTTAATCATTAAAGGGATATAGTTCAATTGTTGTCATTCCAAACCTGTAAGACCATCTTTCATCTTTGAAGATATTTTTGATGAAATCCGAGTGCTTTCTGACCCCCCCCCCACACCCCCCCCCCCAAAGACTGCCACGTTATTACTACTTTCAAGGCCCAGAAAGGTAGTTAAGACATCATTGAAATAGTCCATGTGACATAATAAGTGTTCTCGTCTCTTCATAACATTAAGGTTGAACCACTGTTGTCACATGGACTATTTTAACAATGTCTTCACTTCCTTTTTGCACATTCAATACATTCAAAAATCCCTTTCACAAGGGTAGTCTTCATCACGAGCCATGTGTTGCTACTTTCATTTACTGCAAGTCTTCATTTTTTTCTCCCACAGAGGTTTTAATTTCACAGAGTCAGTGAGTGAAAAAGGAGATGAATAGAAAAGAGGCTGTTTTTGGTCAGCGGAGAGGTGGTAGATGAGGGCTAGCCTGCCTGGAGTGGACTAGAAGAGGGCGAGTATGTCAGGGAGAGGGCTGCTCACCCAGCCAGCTGGACTGGATCCGTCAATGGTTTACAGAGCCGCTACAGTATACAGGGCAGAGGTATGCTACCTCCACAAACCTGGAAAAAAAACATGGCCGCCAGGAGAAACTGAGTGATGAAAGGATGATTTATGCAGTACAAATATGCCGCACGTATGGTCTGCTAGAAAATGAGCGGGTAGGCTGTTTCTGGCTGCTGGGGTTGTGCTGTGAAGGATACGTGCTGCCGGTGTAGAGGGCAAGAGGCGGAGGGATGTTTTAACAGTCTTATGTAAACCAACTGGGGTGGGGGCGGCCATCTTGTGTTTATCACATGTCAGAAAAAAAGCAAGGCCAGGGCACCTCTGGGAGCTGTTTGAAAGTGGCATTCTTACGCAGGATTAATAAACAAGGCGACCCACTGGATGGCTGGGAGTACAGGATCTCAATATGTGCTGCACTTTTGGCAGGAGGGGACCTTCCTTTGTTTTCACTGCTTCGGGAGAGTGTACGTGCCGGCCGCGTGTTACTGTTTGGTCTTGATGCTGTCTGATTGAAGCACCTGGATTTTTAAATTCATTTCACTCGATCAGGTCTCTAGCTAGAGTCTTTCAGTGCAGATGAACATGTGATGAAACAATGAAGTGCCTGTCCTATATTTCTATAAGTATCATTTCTTGCACCCTGACAGCTGCATAAGCTAAGTTGAATCAAAGGTCTGAAGGAAACAGCTGCTCCAAACATTTTTCAACTGTAGAGGGGGGTTGTAGAGGAGAACGTATCTCAATCATATCTCAAACTTCATTGTGTGTGCTGCTGTCTTTCTCTGATTACTTGTATAGCCAATGTGACCTCATTAGAATCCAAATGTGTCACGCTTTAAATTAGGTGTATATTTAATACCTACATCAAACAATAAGTACAATGTATTTATTGAGTTCATGTTGTATTGCAAAACACTTTTGCTGATATTGAGGTGGGATACGGGTAAGATCAGGGCTGTTTGGGGGTATGGGTAGGTTTAAGGGTGGGCTAAAAGGTAAGGGAAGGGTCAACTGTGTGATTAAAGATGTAATTACAGAAGATAATATCTGATGTAATTACATGTATGTAATTATATATAAGTACAATGTAAAAATGTATGTACACAATAAGTGCTTTGTATCAAACTATAATTTAAATGTTAGTTGTAAAGACACATAATATAAAGTGGGACCTTCAAATGTATTTGTACATACACTGTAAATAGTTGTAATGTGTAATTGTTACCTTAAAGTATATACTAACTTTTGTTTGTGTAATATGTCTGGTTGTAATAATGTTAAATAAATAAAACAAATCTGAAATGTGTACAGTGTATAGTATGTTTTAAACAAGCATCACTTTTGCATAGAAACTGAAACATATAGAATAAACATACAACATCTAAAGCATATATTATTTGTATAACACACACAAAGGTTTATGTTATTTTGAATTCATGGCAGAATTGAGCTTTTCCATCATGATTTACTACATAAAATAAATAATTTGAATGACATTACATGTATTTAAAGCACTGTGACACTTTATTTTGTGGATTAATTCTCATGAACTAGTTTCTTATTAGCATATTACTAGGATATTAGCTTTTTATTAGTACTTATAAAGAACATATCAATGCCTTATTCTGACCATATTCTACATACCTTAATCCTACCCAATACCTAAACTTAAAAACTACCTTACTAACTATTAATAATCAGTCATTATGAGTTTACTGAGGCAAAAGTCACAGTTAATCGTAAGTTAATAGTGAGAATTAGGCCCTAAAATGTGACCAATATATTCAAAGTCCCTCTGTAGTCAATAATTGTATCCCTTAAAACTCATCTTTGGCCACCAAAATGACATATTTCAATGTTTTTTTCCTTGGGAAAAATATTCTTCATGCCTTAAAATAGCTTGAATTTAGCTATTCATAATTTAGCACTCATTTAGCCTCATTTAGTATTCGCTGTTCTATGAATAAACAAATTAGCCCCGCCTCCACTCACACCAGCTCAGAGATCCACTTGTTGACGATCACGTGTTGACGTGATTGGTTACAGGGTAGTTTGTGACGTCAGAAACACCAGCGTTTTTGATACTGTCTTTGGTTCACTGCAGTTTTAAGTAGAAAATACTCAGCAATGGTGTTGACTTATGAATTTGTACATGGTTTGCATTTTAAAAACACCCCATAGACATAAAACAACATTAAAAGCTTGATTTTCAGCACAGGTGGACTTTAATAATATATAATATTCAAAGAGCATCTTAAAATATCAAGAGCCCCATCTGCATTTCATTATATACTGTATATATATAATACATAATATATACGTAATATATGTGTGTGTGTGTGTGTATTTAAATGAAATATATATATTTATGCATAATGTTTCTCCAGAATTTAAGTAAATAAATCAATGAATATTCTGCAATTAAATTGACTTGTTCACAAAATTTCTCTTCTGACTAATTATCAGGTGATTTGGAAAGTTTTAGTGTCTATCCAAACAAAATAAAAATGTAAGTGTAAACATCACTAATGAATATCTATAATATGAATTCTAATGAGATTACCCTGTTACTCACTCCGAGGAGATGTGGAGCCCTTATGAAAGAGTTATGTGGTTGCCCTGGTGCTGTTTGTGTTGCGGTGATGCTAAGGGGTGTTTGTATCGATCAGTCTCTTTAAACAAACAGCCAAGCGGGCAGCTAGGAGAGTTCAACTTTAAGGAGGCAGCCAGTCCAACTGTGCCTGGCAGGATTGGCTCTTAGCTTGACATAAAATCAATGTTCCCAGCTGATCACTGCAGAGTCGACCCAGACTTTTGGATGCCGCCTCACCTTGTCAGATAGTTGGCTTTTAAGAAAAAAAGAAAAACATTTAGTGGAGCTCAGGGATGGAGCCTGGTGTTTTTACTGTAAAGTTCAAGAGGCGTTTACATAACCTAGAGCAGAACTGGGGTACGGTATTGATCCCCTCACAGCTGGACTACTGAGGTTAGAGCTACACAGTCAGGGATATTAACACTTCTAGACAAAAGACAGCAGCTACAAGTAGGATAAAGGGATGAGGCCTGTGGGATGAGTTGGTGAGCATGGGGTTGTTTCATTCACTGCTGCATTCATTACGCTCCACATGGCTGCTGTTTCATGCAGCTTAAGCAGCTTGGGAGATGTTTTTGTGATGGCTGCTGAGTTGTGCATGTGTGTGGATTTTCAACATGGCAGAAAGTGGCGTTTGAATGTTGTATACAAGATTGTGAGAACGATAGTTAGCTGTGTGTGTTTATATGGAGTATTCTTAGCTAAATATCCCCCTGAGGCGGAAGTAATAGTAATTAGCCCCAGGGGAGCTGGGGTGCTGCTACGACCCCTCTGGCTGTGTTCCACTCTGAAAAACAGTGTATGTGTTTGTGTGTATCTTCAATGCTGACTGTGACAGATCGCAGTAATAGTGCACAACCCTTGAAGCTGCACAGAAATGGGGTCAGATACTATCACATTTTCAAACTTTCTGAACTATCTATCATATCTAACTCGATCTATCTATTTTACCCCCTTACATTCAGATTCACGCTGCAGTTCTGTATCCTGCTCTATTTAATTTTGATTCAGTTTCTGGAATTAGGTTGGAATTTAAAAGCCACTCTATCACTTTATTACTTTTATTCCAAACATCCACTTTGTTCACTGTTCAGACATCTAACTTTTCAAATGAACGAGGAAGAAGTGATGTCACAGGAAAGGTATGATGTGGATGGATGAGGGAAGGGTTTGTGTCTCAGGATAGTGGATCAGGGAGGGCCAGATCCCTGCGAGAGATGGGCCATTATAACCTCCATAAGCTTTTTAGTCCTTCTGACCGGTAAAAGGCAGGGGAAAGACATCTAAATTCTGGACAGGTACCCTCTTGTTCATGTTTTATTTATCTTCAAATCTTCTGTTTTACTCTTTCTTCTTTTTTCTGTTCTAACTCTTCATTTCTGAGCATTCCACAGTTTTCTCTGTCATGAGGGTTTGTTTTTCTCTGTGCGTCCATGGGATGATGCAAGTGGATTTAGTTCTAATTGATGAATCATTCACAATAAAATCTATAATTTACATAGAAGATAGGGTGAATTTTCATGTCATGTTTGCTGACTAAAATAAAGGATGCAATTACCCCCCAAATATTTTTTAGTCTGGTGCCATTTTTTGAGCTAAGAATTAAAATGCTTTTATTTTCCTCTGTAAAATGAAATAAAACTGCCTCTGTTATATTCTTTGTTGATAGCCAATCAAAAGGATTTTGAGGCGCTGTCTGCCTGTCAATCATTTTGCGCGTTCACAGGAATCAGTCCATATGCAAAGCCGGATTTCTCTTGTCAACAACGGCGAACACAGCTAAACATCCTAAACGAAATAGGAAGACAGGGGAGAATAAAGTCACCAAAACAGCAGCAAGAGGAGAGGTTTTTCATCGCTGCAGAGAGCTGAGAGCTTCAACGCGTTTGAAAACAGGTGCCGAACTTGCTTCGCTTTCGCTTAAACAGGTAGGCCTACTGTTGTGGTAATGCCAAAGCGGCGCGGTTAGTAGAAAAAGGGGACATGTTTAGTAAATTTGGCTAAAGTCTCCAAGTCGGCTATCATCGATTACAGCAGGTTTTATTTATGTATTTGTTTTAATTTTTTTAGTTAAAAAGACATCCCTGTTAAAATGCTTGAACTGTAGCTCACACTTGGCCTCCTGCTGCAATTTCAGTATTACACTAGCTTCCGGTGTTGTCAAAGCTCTCGCTGTCATAGGCTATTTCTAATAACTGTAGGCTAGATCACATTCACAACCAATTATATTGTAGTAGATATATTCTATATTATTAACTAGCTTATAGTAAACATAACATTTTAGTATATTATATTGAAACATAACATTGTAGGCTAGTACTTTATTGGAAAGGTGGATTGTATCAACATTGCTTTGTCCTGTCGTGTTACACTTCCTCAAGATTACATTTTTTGATTAATTTTCTCATAATTTTCATACACTGCTCTGCACCGAAAGTTGTGGTGGCCACTTATTCTGTCTTCACATGCATCAGACTTATCGTCAATAGCCTATGAGTTTCCGGGTAAAAAATTGGACAAATCACCCTCTCAGGTCATATTTATCAATGGGGAAACTCTGGGATAATTTTGATACTCTAGGCCCAGATGTTCAAAAAGCTTAATCTGGTTTTTCAAAGCAAAATAGGATTGGATCACTCTGATCCAGATACACACTTTTCCAGATTGCCAAATCTGGATTCCCATTGCTCCATATGGGGTACTATGTTTACTCCAAGGTATGTCTACTATAGGTAGACGTGGTGGATCAGCTGAGAGTCAGCTGATGCGAGCTTGACTGACGTGACCTGCCAGAACTGACGCTATACGCTTGATTTTTTCTTCCATGATTCCTGTTCTGTCCGACAACAGAGCACTTGAACGCGATAATCATGACTTTAGAAGTGGGAAGTAGGAAATTTCCTATAGCACGTGAAGGCAGCATTAATATTGCAAAAATAATAGAGCCCATTAGTAGCACATGCATCTGATGGAAATAATGTAGCATCAACTTTTTCTCCAAAAGTCCATAAAGCGATCTCAAGATAAGAACTCATACAGCCAATAAGATACGGTTTCTTTGCTGTAGGCCTACTTTTTTTTTTTTTTGCAAAGAACTTTTTTTTTTTGAAGTTTAGGAATAACCCAGTCAAAAAGTGTGCCACTGCTATGTTTGGTTCCTGTGGTTTGTGTAACTTTTGTTTGTGTCGTGTATCTGCATGTGTGTGTTTGTGATCACATGTGGTTTCATTATAATTTTCCCATGTTCTCAACTCCAAAACACGTACGACAGGTCTCCAGTTTCCATGACGACCATCGAAGATTTGTTGTTGTTCTCTAATGGAATGATTCTCGCCTGCCACTGTCTCTCTCTGTTTGCCGATGCTCCAGTTTTAACCCCTCTTATTTGCGCTGCTCCCAGATTATACTTGAAGCATAGAGCAGCTAACTAAATTTCCATGACGACTAATCTACCCCTAAATACCAAAAGCAATCAGGGCTTATTTCTACATTTTTTTGTCATCCATTCTGTTTTTGTATGACACTCAAAATTGAGATGAACTCTGCAAACCAGATTAGAAGATTACTGCTCTAGTGTTGCTGCAGGAGGTGTTTGACTCACATTTGGACTGTTCTGGAAAGAAAGTTTGACTGCCGTGACTGAAAGTTTTCAAATCCATTCTTACTCTCAGCACTTCAGTCTCTCACCCTGTTTCTCTTCCACACTTCTGACAGCTTCTGTACCTCAGGGAGGAGTAAAAAGCAGCCAAGGACCAATGCCAGCCAATCACAATCCACAGCAGATAATCCTTTACTATTTTAGCACACATGCGTGTAATACAAAATATTGCTTGATGTTTCGTCTAGTGTATATTGATTTTCACAATATTTTAACATGTCTGAATTACGCACAAAAAATTAAAAAACTGTTGAATCTGTGAGAAATCTGTGCTGTTTCACTAATTACTAATTGTATTAAATGAATGTGTTAAAGGGATAGTCCACCCAAAAGTGGTCAGTAAGTCATTTGCCTACCATTGACTTCCACTGTATTAACAAAATAATTAGCCCAGAGATAGCCTATTTCCTACACACTCTCATGGCAATTTGTAACTATTTTGCGTTTTGCTAGATTGGCGGTTATTTGTACAATCTCATTCATTTGTTTTCGTATGATCTGCTCATGCCCCACTGGCGGTTAGATTTAGGAGTGGACCTTCATGCTTAAGTTTTTTCCATAAGAAGCACATCGTACAAATTCATATGAAATCACCACCTCATGAAATCGGGTTGGGCACTTTTTTGAATGTTCCACTTAAGAAAGAAAGTCATACAGGAACAACATGAGGTTGATTATGGTTATGATATAACACTTTTAGTGCGCTCCCTGGTTCCATTGACGTCAGAGTTTGATTTCTTTTGAATGATGTGAACGCTGTCCGAACTCAGGCGCGCACCCGTGAACTGTACCCGAGTCCGCCTAAAAATGGTGGTCTGGGGTACGTTCATGTGAACTCCGATACGGTTCATTGCCGATATGAATTGATATGCTGATATGCATTTAAATCGCAGAAGTAAACTGCTATTGATGATTTGATAAAACTGTTTCCTGAGAGTCGTGACAGCGCAATCAGAGAGAATGTATATCTAATTTCTGTTTGTCTTTAGCAGAAGTTGACTCCCGTGTTCTTTAAGTGTCGTTATGTGCTGACGCTTTGGAATCAAACCAAAAGTGAGGTGAGCATTGAACAACGCTATGCATTTTACCGAATTCTCCTGCAATGTCATTACCAAGCAACAGGGTAAAAAGCTGCTGCTTTGATGATGCAAATGCACCACGGTTTGGACCCAAATAATATAATGTGAACACAATCGAACTAGGGTTCGGACCAGGCAATTGAACCAAGTGTGAAAGCACCCTAAATGATAATAATTTTGTGGTGAACTATCCCTTTAAATTTAGAGCCAGCCCACAACTCTACTGACCCATTAGGAAAAGTCCCAGTGGTCAGTCTATTCTTGAGTATGTCTTAGATGAAAGCAGAGAGAAAAAAGAATGGTGGAGGGGGAGAGATAGAGAGAGAGAGTCTGTTTTATCAATAAACTGACTGAGTTTTAACCCCTGTCCTGATAGCGCTATGCCTGTAAAGGTGGCCAAAGTGCATTCCAAGGATTCCAGGATAGATAGGAGGCTGGATATTGTAAATCTGCTCTGTTGCAGTAAACAGACACTGGCCAGGTCTCTTCATATGACCTGGCTCTTGCAGAACGCCTCAGACCTGTAGACGCTCCGTCTGGCATGTGTGAATCTCGTCAAGAGCTCACGAGGCCTTTCTATCACCATGTTTGAGTCTAGCAGGGAGATTCCTAATGCAAAGAATTTAAAAGAACTACATTTATATTCTTTTTTTTTTTTCACAGTGTAAAAATAAGTTGTTTCTTTAATAACTTTGGATAGTGGAACATACCAGTTATAATTGCTTTTTCTGTAAATCCATATTGAAGAGGCAATACCACCAGAGAATTTTTTTTTTTCTGCAAATGCTGAAAGCATTACTCAGTTCAGATGAGTGCATTGGATTTATTCCACACGCTAAATGCTTTACTGGCGCTCTCTTTGTTATTTGCATGCCTTATGGATGATAAATAAGCTGTATGTTTCTAAGGAATTCTCAATATTCTGCAGACTACAGTCCCACAGCCTGCTTCGCACTGAGACCATCTTTCAGGATAACTGTTGTAGTGAAAAGGTGGTGGATCTTGAGTTGCATTTGTTTGCCATGTTGTAAGCAGAGAGCAGCGAGTGATGAGTTCCCCATGTGCATCTGAGGTTTCTTTCACGTTACCTGACCCTGCGTCAGACTGATGAGGTGCTGTGTGATCGGCCTTTAGTCTTTATCGCCCTGGCGCCTCCTCTCAGGTCACAAGAACCTTAACCAAATGTGAAATAGTAATAGATCAGAGACGTGGATCAAAGTGATGTCTCTGCGCTCGGGAAGAAGGGTAAAGAAGGGGGTTAATGACAGGATGAGCTTCAGGGCAGAGGATGGAGGTTTAACCTGTCTTTAAGCCCATAGTTATGAAGACTGATGATGTCTTAGACATGCACAACAACTTCAGTCTGACCAGAGCCATGGGAAATACAACCAAAAGAGCTAGTTTCTGTCATGTTGGCAACAAGTGGACAGCACTAAGTGTAAAAGGAGTCCAGAAAAGTTGACATCAGATTACCGAAACCACAGATGTAGTGAAAAATGCTTCTCACAATGTTGCATTTGTAGTGTAAATGTTAATGCATCTTGAGCATACACAAAAAGTGAAACGAATATTCAATATTTTATTTGGTTGTTTCAAGCTACAATACTGTGCAAATATTTGGGGTCGGTAAGATTTTTTAATGTCTTTAAAAGTCTCTGCTCACCATGGCTGCATTTCTTTAATCAAAAAGTAAAAACAATAATGTAGAAACAGTTTTATTGTGAAAATTGTTATAGTGTAAAATAACCATTTTCTATTTGAATATATTTTAAAATGTAATTTATTCCTGTGATGGCAAAGCTGAATTTTCAGTATTATTTTGTCTCACGATCATTCAGAAATCATTCTAATATGCTGATTTCGTGCTCAAGAATAATTTCTTATTATTTTCAGTGTTGAAAGCAGTTGTGCTGCTTAATAGTTTTGTGAAAACTGTGACACAATTTATTTAGGATTCTTTAATGAATATGAAGTTCAAAAGAACAGCATTTATTTGTACAAACATCTTTGTAAGTACAAATCCTTTTTTGCATTATAAATGTCTTTACTGTCACTTTTGATCAATTTAATGCATTCATTTAATCAATTTAATGCTTGCTGAATAAACTATTAATCTCTCAAAAAAGTCTTAATGACCTCAAACTTTTGAACGGTGGTGTGTATTCGGAAAGAAACTGAATGTTCTAAAAGTATTTAGAATTTAATTATCTACAGTGCATCTGGCTCTTTAGATATTTTTGATCTCCCTTCAATGTATTTTTTTTTACTAGGCGACATTCTCAGTTCCAAAGGCAATCAGTTTTCTGTAACAAAATGGATTGCATTTCTATTTGTGTGAAATTGTGAAATGGATCAGAATAAAAAGAGTTTTCATTTTGCATCAATATAATTATAAAGCCGTAATTCAGACAGCGCTTCCATGAAAGTCAGAAGAAAGTTGAGATGACCAGCACCCAAGCCCCCTGGCTCTGTCCACTTTCCGGCATTGTCCCGGGGCAGGAGGGTGGTTCCCCTCCTCTGACCCTCTGGAGTTCTCCACACTAATAACTGCATTATACCTTCACACCGTGCAAATGGGCCCTTTTGTTGGTCTGCTTAGGCACTCGGGGGGTAAGGAAGGGGGGTGGGGGCCCCTCAGAGGGGGTTGCCAGGAGGATTTACTTTGTCATTTAAAGAAGGGGGGAAACTCAAAACACAGGGCTGAGGCTGGGCACTGCTCAGGAAGGCAGCAAGAGCCTTTTCTTTAGGCAGCATTGTTCAGATGGCTTTGTGGCTGGAATATATTATCATTTCAGGCTCTGAGGCCGATGGCTCTGTTGTATGAGAGATGATTTTGGGCCAGAGAGAGAGAGAGAGAGAAAGAGTGGAAGTGAAACAGTAGAGATTGCTTTAAAGAATCACTGACATGTATAGAAAAGTTTGGGTCACATGATAAGATGCCACTCATTGTATTTTCTTTTGTGCCTATCTTTGTTGCTAAATGCACTTTTAAAGTCTTTAACCAAGTTATTTGTGAGGTGGATAATTTGTTGTGCTTTCTCTTTTCTCTCTCTTTCTCTCTCTCTCTTTATTCTTGGCCTGCAGCTCAGTTCAGGTGAATCTATCCCGATTAGCCGACCGTATGTTTTTAGCAGCTGGTTGAATGAGCACATCACTTCACATTGTCTTCACTTTCTAGTTCGCTTGAAAGATTTCTGCAGTGTCCACCAGAGTAGATGCGTCTGGACGCAGTAGAGAACAAATATTAAAAGATAAATCGTTTTAAAAAATCCCAGTGACTTTTACTGAAGGAGGAATACAAGTCATATTTAGAGACCTGAATATCATAGAGAATTTTGGGTGCAACTGCACTATCGATTTGCAACCAAGAACACTCAACTGCATATAGCAATGCAGTCGAATCCACCCAGAACTGTGTGGATACGAACAGTTGGATTCTTTTTTGTGCTTTTATTTTAATAATAAATAACATTTTTAAATTGGAAATAAATTTTTTACATTTTCTTTACCCACCTCCTTCCAAATGTTGCAACTAAATAAATCACACAAATTGATTTATGGTAAATCAAAACTGTTATGGCTGCTGTGTTTCTATATATAGGCCTAACTGATTTGAGGCAATCCATGATGACTAACATTTATTCCACGTATTCACATTTGTATGGGTGTTTTGTTTCTGTTACCACTCTTTCTTGTTCATCAGTTTTACTGATATGGCTTTGTGACAGCGCTAGGTAGGTGCATTAGCCATCCTAGCTGCCTGATGCAACCGTCTGAAACAGAGCTCTTTTTCTGTGTCCTTTCAAGATATAATCACATCTCAATCAATGGAAAAGAATTATTCACATAGCTAGAGCCACATGTGTACGCTTTAGCAAACACCTCAAAGAGCATCTGATGAAGTCTCCAGGAGTTTATCTCTCTCTCCTGGATAGAACAGCGCTCTCTGCTTTAGGAGAAAAGGGGGAGGGAGAAAGAGTCATCGGAGAGAAAGAAAGACAGAGATAAAGGGAATTAAGGGAGGAAGAGGGTGAAACAAAGGAAGAAAGGACAGATAAAACCATGGTGGGGACCGTCAGCTAGGATGCCCCCAGCAGGAGACTGGCCCCCTTCCTTTCTTCCTTTCATTAGCCATATCCATCCATATCTCTATTACTCCTCCCTATTACTCCATCTTGGATGTCCTTCCTCCGTCATGTCCTCTAAACCTCACGCCATCCTTAAATTCTCTTCTTCTGCCTCATGTTGATGGCATCCTTCCTTCATACCCTGAGAATTGTCGGTGTGGGATCTGTCTCGCGTGCATGGCCAGGCGCTTCCTGTCCTCAAGGCTAGCAAGCTACACCCATCATAAACCCTTCATGTCCTTTAACGAGTGCAGAAAGTAAGATGAAGATAAGCCACATCTTGGATTGCTGCTGCTGCTGATGATGAGAAAGAGGACATACAGCAAAAGCCGCTATAGTGGAAAAGCTTCTATTTGGCATTCTTTTCTAAAAGAATACAATATTGTTTATTACAACATAACAATAAGTCAGGAATTTAAATGAAAATGGACATTTCTTATTATCACACACTGATAAATTTGAAAAGTTTCTTGAGTAACAAATCAGCATTTTAGAATGATTTCTGAAAGATCATGTGACACTGAAAACTGGAGTAATGATGCTGAAAATTCAGCTTTACCATCACAGGAACTAATTATAACATTGTGTGTGTGTGTGTGTTATATATTTATACACACCCACTGTACATCATATCTTTACATAAATTGAAGTATTTATGTTTTAATGCTCTCTTTTGGCTCTGTTACTTTCTAGAATTTTAGAAGCATTGAAAAGCATGTCAATGGGCAGCTTTCCAGAGGATTAGATGAGTAGAAACTGCACTAATTGGCTGGAAGACTGACTGGTTTACTCATGTGTGCTAAAGATGCTCAGAGAACATGCAAGACTGGTATGTCTGCTACTGCTTATTTTGGTCTAAACATGACCCATTTAACTGCATCTTAATTGTGTCACTGTATTCTTAGCATTTTCTCTGTTTCCCTCTAATGTGTGTCTTTTTATGTTAAATGCCTGTCAGGGTTATGGCAGAGTCTCTAATCTCCTAATGACAGTGGAGTTGTGGGTAATGGCTTTACGGGCATATAACAGCGTCTGAAATAGCTGATGTCTGTGGTGTCACTGATGGGCCTAAAACCCTTTTCAGCCCTCATTACCCCTTAAACCCGGCATTACTAAACAAGAGATCCTCATCTTAGTTCTCTTGCGTCACAGAAACCAGTGACCCTCCTCAGTCCTTCAGTTCTTTCCTCACCTCAGCTGTGCCACCATCTCCAATGGAAAAGTTTCACTCTTTCACTCCTTGAGTTTCCTCCTTGAGTTGCCTATGGGGAGGGGACAGAAATACTGAATAGACAGGGAGAGGCTACTTTTGAATGCGGTGTGCTTCGGTGGTATGTTAAAAAGTACAATGGTATTTACATCCCATTACTGCATCATTCAGGGTCATTAACAAGACAAGACAGGCCACAAGGCCCCAGGCTGCACAGAGAGAGAAAGAACAAAGGAAGAAAAGAGAAGATTTACCCCTCTTCAATCTTCTGTTTTTTACTTATCACCCAAAAATGACAATTCTGTCATCATTCACTCACCTTAATGTTTCAAACCTGTAAGACTTTCTCTCTTCTGTGGAACACAAAAGGTTAACTGAAGAAAGTAATGTAAGTGAATGAGGACTGCTGTCAAGTTGAAAATGACCCCATAAATGTGTCATCAAAGTAGTCCATATGTCTAATGTGCTTTAAACACTGAGTCATCCGAAGCCATATGTTTGTGTGAGAAACAGACTGAAATTTAAGTCATTATTATGTCATAGCCTGTGATGTCTGATTTTTACAAATAATCAAATATTACAATGATTAAACTAATCATTGTTTTGAATCAGATCTTTTCAGAGAATCAGTTGGTACAATTCACAAAGCCAGTGATTCATTCACGAATCGGGTTTACTGACTGATCATTTCGTCCCAGCACATCTCACTGAAACAAGTGCTTAAATTTCTAACTAAAACGGAAATAAAAAATAAATGAAAGCTAAAAGTTTCCAAGTTAATCCAAGTTTCTTTGGATTAAAGCACTCACACTTGGTACTAACGTTCATTAATTATAAACACGTTTACATAATATATTGCTTAACAGATCCTTGGTGCATTTCATTTCATTTATATATTTTCATTGGCTATTGTTATTTGAATGAACATGAATGGTAGCACTTTATTTTACACTCCTGTTTCGCATGTATACTATATACCAACCCGATCTCACGGCAATTCGTACGAGGTGGCTAATTCGTCCGAATTCATACGAATGACCTACCCCTGACCCCGCCCCTAAACCTACCCATCACGTGGGTTTAGATAAATCGTACGAATTCGTACGAGTGAGGTTGTATGAATTCATACGAATTAGCCACCCTTTAATCACTCGTACGAATTCGTACCAATTGGTCGTGAGATAGCGTTATATATACTTATTGTAGAAATTAATTATAATAACCGGGTAATAACTACTAGTCCTGAACCTATTCCTAAACCTAATCTTAACCCATGTACTTACCTTATATTACTCAGTACTTTCTTTGTAAGTCCACTGAAAGTGCACGTACTGTAAAATAAAGTGCAACCAACATGAATTAAAGGTATAGCGGAGGATCTTTCCAAATTTTAGATAAGACCCGCCCTCTCCACTTTTTGAAAAGTTTGATTGATTCACCAGAATGATTGACAATTAGGAGGACCAATAGTTTAGACTACCCACCAGGAAGTAAAACATCCTCCGCTATACCTTTAATAATCTGTTAATTATATAATGTGTTGATGATGACTTATTAATGCAAGATTAAATGAAGTCTTCCCATGATTATGTGTGTGTGTTATGTGCTTCACAAAGGCCATCTATCTGGCCAGGAGTGAGTTGTCAAAGAAATTAGTTTCCATACTCAACCTATTGTTAGACTTTGTTTTCTTATAATTAATGACCATCACGTCAAGATGAGCTATCTAGTATGGTATGTTTGCCTATATTTAATATCTGACTCCACTTATATGAGATGACTAATGGTCTGAATGATTGTAGCCAGACTTTTATTGTCACTAAGGCGAGAGTTTGGATCATGTTCAGCCCTCTCAACACTCAAACGTTTGAGAAATCTGATATCACCCCCTCTCAGGGACCTACTTCTTTTCTTTTGTCGCCCTTCTTTATTTCATTTGACGGAAAGGCAGTGAAGACCCTCTCTCCCTTTCCCTCTTTTGTCCAGCATCTCTCTTTCAGCGCTCTGTCTTCCTCTTTCTTCCCCTGGTCTTCAGAGTGGTAATGCATTCCTCCCCCTGGCCGTCCCACCTTGCGTGAGAAAAGCACAGTCCCACACAAAAACACAACTGTTCCAAATTCATAAATATTAATCAGTCAACACCCCTTTCTATTAAACTCAGAGACTGCTACTAAACTGGTAACTGGCAGCCACCCCTCCCTCTTTCACCCCTATTTTTCCTTCCTCTCTGACTCTCTCGTTCTCTCTCTCTCTCTTTCTGGGAACAGGCTAGTGAGTGGTTGCCGTCTCCTCTCGGTGTCATGACCCTGGGGGGGGGGGGGTTGGAAGGTCATAGGTTGCTGCATAGAGACTTTGACTCAATTGTGTAATGTTTCTTTGAAGAGAACAGTTTCACTCTACCCTTTTCTCTCCTTTTTAAAAAAAATATTTTGGAAAGTGTTTAGATGCTGCTTCCTCTCAAGCATCCACCTTATATTGCAGCAAGGAAGTAAGCTTGTTTTCTCTGAATGTGTGATACCACAGATTCATTAGCCGTAAATAACTGAAGAATGACAAAGTGCAGTAAACTTTAAAACTGTCCTACAAATGAGAACAAATACCAGTTTGTAAAATCAGCAATATGACAAATAACGGTTTGAGCTTGTCCGCTTTTGTCCACTTCCAGAGGTATGCATTCGAACTAATGCGTAAACGAATGCCTTCTGACCTAATGCGTAAAAATTATGGAAAGCACGCTTGCCGGACGGGATTTAAACTTTGTCGGCTGAAGACCCAAGTTTGGTTTGAAGGCAAAAAACGCACCAAGCACAATGTTCTCTCACCGGTCCTAACACACACTCACTGTGTTCACTGTGGCTTTGCGGCCGTCAGAGCAGAAACGAAAGCTGCTGCTCTCCATATGTTTTTCCATCGTCTCCGGGCGCGTTCATATGTAAATTGCGTGAGATTATTTCGTCCATTAGATTGAAAGATCTGAAAAAACCCATACATTTACCCGCCCATAGACCCTCCCCTAGAAGAAATCAGGACAGATGTGGCTGAAAGTGGACAAAAGAGACGGATTAAAACACCAGGTGTAAACAGGAATGGGTCTGCCTCGTCTACTTGTGATCCGATCAACCATAACACATTTTAATACCAGGTGTAAACAGGGCCTTAAATCACACTTACAAACTATATGAATTTCATTGTAAAATATCAAAGTGAGTAACATCTGCAAACAGAAAATAGGTGGAAAATGGCTTTTAACAGCTTTTCTCAGAACTAACTTTAATTTTCTAAGCCATTTTTTCAATGACCAACTAGATTGAAAGTGTCAAACTAAGTCAGTTCCTTACTAAGTTCCCCTCAGGTTCACACAGGTGCCTGAGCAGAATAACCACAGGTGTCTTTCTAAAAGTGTTCAAATACATTTTGTCTTAATCGTGAATGTTATTTATTGTTTTATAATTTGAACCCTACTTTTACTACTTTTTGTAACATGTTGGGCTTGGTAAGTGTTTGTGCTGTCTTTTTTTAAATGAATGTTACTTGGTTAATAATTCAAAGATATGTTTAGGTGGCCTAACATTGTGGCCACTGTTTTTCTTCTGTTTATTTGCAGTACTGTCTCTTTAAGATACACATCTTATCAGCAGTATTGGCCCACTTTTTATCCATTGTGAGATCAGCTTTTGCTTTTGACAAAGATGAAACTTCAGCCATTGCTGAAAGCCAAACTCTTTTCTTTCAGGACCTCTGCTCCATCTAAGGTCCCATCAGGTTATCACATAGGCCCCTGTGGCAGTGGATACCTGTTTCTCTATACAGCCCTTATCTGGAGCCCACCCTGCTGTGCTGAGCGTCCGTCTAGAGACACAAATTCCACTGCTGTACTCAGTGTGGCTGTGCTCGCTTCAGTGCGTCTGGTGAAGGCACATTCATGTGGTCTGAGCCTGAGAAACAGTGTGTGAACTCCGATATGGAGAAGCCTGTTGGATCAGTGGTATGAAAGTGGTGTCAGTTATATACCTGATGAAAGCTGTGCTTTTCTCATGGCTCCACTCAGAACTGCTCCTATCATCATACTTAATTACCCCAGCTCTTTAACAAAGGTAATTGTTGATTAAACATCATGGGCTAATGCTATGCTATTGTGAGGTTTGGCTTGATATAAGTTCTGTAAATTAAGTTTAGTATGTAACAAAACATACTTGTATTTTTAACATTTTGAAACTGATTTTTGAGGTGGAACAGCAATGTGATATTACATTTATGCATTTGTTGGACACTTGATTTGTTACATCATGATTTTGATGTTGATACTTCCATGTTTTACGAGTTGAGCTAAAGGAACAGCTATAGCACTGTAATGTCACCAGAGTCAGTTTGTTTAGAAGACATTTAAAGGACTTGGTGTTCATTTGACTTCACTTAATGGTGGATTTGTAAAGTCGTTTTTCAGTGTTCATTTCCTTCTTTATTAGATTCAATTATGTCCACCGCAGGGGTTTGACTGTACACTACTGGGTAGAATTTGGGATGTAGAATGTGCACATGAAGAATAAGGCATTATTATGTGTTTTATAAGTACTAGTAAACAGCCAATATCCTATAATATAACATAATATGCATGCTAATAAGCAACTAGTTAATAGTGAGAACTGCATGAGCATATTCTACATCCCTAATCCTACCCAATGCCTAAACTTAACAACTACCTTACTAGCTATTAATAAGCAGTAATTAGGAGTTTATTAAAGCAAAAGTTGTAGTTAAAAGTTAGTTAATAGCAAACTTGAGCGTTTGAGCAACCGAACACACATCTCCAATCCATACTGCTCCGTGATGTGTCAACGATCACTTTGGCCAGGTGGTATTTATAGCAAAGGGGTGGGACGCTTTAGATTCTAGAGAGCATTTGATTGGACAGAAGATGTGACGAGAAGCTGAAGTCCGCGGTGATGTCATAAAAATCCATGATCCATTTTAGTGAAAGTGAGAGACTGTAAGTTTTGAATGCTTATATCTCCTAAATGTGAATTTTGTCTTTGTTTTGGAACACACCAGCTTATTCATCAGTCTTAAAGCTAACATATTCATACTAAAAGCTAAAAAACTTACATTTTTATTTCAAATAACGTCTATCGCAATGAGAAACTCACCCTAACATGTCTATCTCTCAGATACCACTTATCTGGTGTGCTGCTGACCGGGTGGCTCTCTGATGGTGCATAAATGTCTGTTTTATCCTCGACTGTGCCCGCATGAGGAGGTTAAACACTCCATGCATGAGACGCTAAGCAGGGGAAGTCTTCTCATCATCCATACCTGATCTTTCCCAGCAGGACACCAAAGCAGAGCCATGTTGGGCTTTTTGCTCTCTTTGAGGGATGGAGAGCAACTAACAGTGCAGGAATGTCTGGAGGTGAGGGTGACTGAAAGATAGACGGGTGATGAGATTGAGAGAAAGGACTAATTAAGCTTAGAGGATGAAAACTGTCGACAGTATGGAGATTTGTTTACCCGTGAAGCCTTTTATTTCAAAGCAGTGCTGTCTTTCAGCAATTTCTTTAAATCGCTCCCTCCTTCACCGTCTCACTTTGTAACTCTACAGCTGCTGGGCTGTGGGACTCCAGAGAATGAGGGGAGAGAGAATAAAAGGGTGGAGAGTACGGATAGAAAGGAAAGTGATTTGTGGGGAGAGAAAGGTCGATGTGGTGCTGCTTTGAAGTCAAATGAATCAGTGTGTGTTTGTGAGCAAGATCCCAAAAGCAGAAAAGAGAGAGCTTTAGCTCTTTAGAAGAGGAGCTGAGGAAGGAGTGAAAGAAGAGAGTCAATGGCTGAGGGACTGTTGTGGACGGACAGAAAAGAGGGAGGGCTGCCGCTGCTGGTTAAAGAGCTCTCGCTTGAGTTTGGAGTGAGTGACTGACAAAACCCAGCTCATTCCTCACATTCCCTCAGTACTTTTCATCTTTTCAACATTTTCATGTGTTTTTCCAACTCTACTCCCTCTGCTCCTCTATGTCCTTTCATCTCTCACTGTTGCAACTTTGTCTAGGTTTCATAAAACCTTTAAGGACACTTTTAAATGTTTCCTCCTTCCTTATGATTCAGATTTCAAAAGAGAATGAATTATTGGTTTCTTAAACAATAGTTTATATTTGAAAGCATATATACACAATGTTTTTTTCAGGCTATATCAGGCTAATATTTATTTATGTGCTGAGCATTTTAGTGGGTGAATCTCACAAAAACATGTCCAGATCATATTTAAGTAAAATAATTAATTTAATAATAAAATAATTTGGTGTTTGTTTTTGCAAAGAATCATTAATGTCACATTTTCCTCCTGTGTTGTCATTACTGTAACGATGCGATGGTTTTTATATTATATATTAAAGTAAACAAATACTAGAATAATGCATAAATACTTGTATTTTACTTTTTTATTCACCTAATGTCAAAGATTTTTCTGTTACGGGAAGGCGTGTAAAGCACAGAACACGTTTTTGTATTCTACTGTGCTACTTTTCCATTGTTTTTCTTTGTAAACATCCGCTAGACATACATATTTTACCGTCTCACGAGTGAAACGCCATTCTAAAAACAGCACTCAAATTAAAATAAGTTTTAATAATGTGTTTCAAGATCTTGCATTGTTTTTCAATCCCACTGCCCTGCGTCTTACGTTTTTAAATGCAAAAACTCATTCTGTGTGATCCGGCCTTAAAAAAGGAAAAAAGAAAACATCTTGTCCTTTAAAAAATGCAACATTTTCTTTAAGTTAAATGTCATTTCTGATTTCTTACTTGAGGGTGAAATTTGACCCAGAAATGTTCTTGACAGGTTTCGTTAGGTTCAACAGTTAGCTCAGTTGTGGTTTCAACCAACAGTTTGGATCTGCTAGACGCCAATTAACAAACTTTGTGGTTTGTAAAAAAGTGTTCCGAATTTTGTTCATAGTTACTGCATAAAGTTGCACAAGAAGCGTATTTGCGTTTATACCATGGTGTATGTGTAGTAAAACCACAAACCGTCTTCTTTTTTTAGTAGGTCTGTCACGTTTGCCTGTCTGAATGTATACATCCTGAGGCTTTGAGGAATGTGTTTTGGTTTTTGAATGCATGAGAAAATTCCTCTGTGGTCTGATGAAGGGGTTATGTGTCATTCTAGTTTAGGTGGGTTGGGATTTTAACGTTAGCAACTTAGCATGAAATGGAATTTGCGATTGTCCTTGCTTCCCTGTTGTGACGGATATCCGAGTGAAACAACTTCTGGAATGAGAAAAAAAAAAAAGTAGGGCGGGACTTGATTTTTTCCTTCAGGAATTGATTGGATCGTAGAAAGTTGGGCGTTGCAAACTGAAACGACACACATCTGAATGGCAGTTTGCAGTCAGCTGTGAAGGATATTTAGTTCCACCATCCGCTGTGACACATACGTCATGAAGAGAACACATGCCGTTTGGAGGGGGAATGGAGGTGAACGTTTATAATCAAGATAAAGATTACGAGGGCACATGGATTTAAAAAATCTAGTAAATCTAGTATAGGCAAATACAAATACAAATACAAAAATCTAGTATTGGCAAATAGCAAAATATTTTTTTAGTAGTTACATTTTTTTATTTGCTGTTTTCAAGCTGGTCTTCTAACCACTCCCCCCTTTTGCCATCAGCCATTAACCAATGCCAATGTCAGGCTGTCGGATTCTCAAACAAACATAAATTATTTATCAAGAAAAAAATATTTTAGTAGCCACATTCTGATTAGGATGCCATTTTTAATGCTACTTTTTCTGGTCTCAAAAAAACCCAACACTCTTTGTGTCTTGTTTCTTAGGCTGTTCACAGGTTTGCTGAAGCTTCCCGCTGCTGTTGTTTAGACCGAGGTAGTTTCGAGTATGCTCTAAGGGCATGTTGTCTAATTCGAAGCTATATTTGTGGTCTTGGCGGCTGGGACTTTTCTGGAATATCATTATTTTCGTCTTTTTGAGGTTAACTGACAGGGCCCATGTCTAACATGCCTCTCTCTCCCTTTCTCTCTCTCAGACTCTTCAAACAGCTAAACTGTATGGAGATACTCTGAGCCTCTGGGCACATGACAGCCTGATCCCGAAAATAGTGCTCTGCTAACGGGGATGTCTCATCTCCACACCCACTCTCATAACCCTCCTGCAGCACCAGAAATATGACTATATTTACCCTCAAATAAATCAGACCAGCTCCAAATCACAGCACAGTTCCTTACCAAAGTCAGGTCTGGTTAACAATGACTCTGAATAGAACATTCCTGCAATATGCTCAGAACATTTATTATTGTTATGGAGATCATATACATATGCACATCTTTTCAAGGATTGACAGCCAGCCAGTATCATATTCAGTAGACTAAAATAAATGCCTCAGATAACTTAGATAAACATTTGCCACTGACGTCATTGTTAGACAATATGTCAAGCATTTTCGGTGTCCAAGCTGCAGTGAGTGTCTTCTATTTAAGGCTGTGACTTCTGGATTGGCTCTCAGTCCATCCAGCACTTTCCAAAACACTAGATAATTAGGACGCATTAGGATGTCAAGAATGTTTAGCAGCATCATTTACATTAAGCTCCATCTGGGATTCTGTTTCCATCTTCAAGATTCTCATTACTTTGTTTACAAGGTCTTTCCTGCAGGAGTGTGTGTGGCAGTGAGGCTTGATGTAACAGACAGTAGTGCATTAAAAGAGAAATTAGAATTTAAATTAGAATTAAAATAAATTTTCACAAGCTGTGTAACCCACAACCTTTTCCATTTCAATTGCAATTTTAGCTAGCTTTACTGGTATGGCAAATATTATTTTGGTATTTTACAAAGCATTTGCTTACAGATATGCAAATAAAACTAGAAGAAAACAAAACTGTGCGTATGCAAAACAGCTACGTTAAGAAGATTGGGCTCAGTATATATATATTTTTTTTTTTAAGAAATTAATGTTTTTATTTAGAAAAAGTACATTAAATCGAAAGTGACAGTAAAGACTTTTATAATGTTACAAAATAAATGCGGATCTTTTGAAATTTCGATTTATCAAATGAACCGTGTGGGAAATGTTTCACGGTTTCCACAAGAATATTAATTAGCACAAATGCTTTCAACATTGATAATAATAAGAAATATTTCTTATGCAGCACATTAGCATATCAGAATGATTTCTGAAGGATCATGTGACACTAAAGAATCTGTTGCAGAAGTAATGATGCTGAAAATTCAGCATTGCCATCATAGGAAGACATTACATTTAAATATATATTAAAACAGAAAACAGCAATTTTAGTTTATTATTTCATTTAAATGATTATTTTGTTAAAATTTTAGCAATTTTAATTTAGTTGTGGATATCGAAGAAGCTATTTTCATTGGCTATATTAAGAATCGTCCCTATTTTGTTTCCGTTTGTAATGATATACTTTAGAAAAACTGGATGCCTATCAATAATGTCATATTGATTACCTGTGACCTGTTGTTTCTGGTGTAAGCAGGGAGGGAGGAGGCTGCTCAGTATGTGGGACATGTTTCCTTAGATTTATAATACTTAGACAAATGGTGTTTGTTTTAGACCCCGTGTTTCCCCAGCTCCACTCCAGACTTGTTGTTACACTTTAGAGCCAATGTGTAATGGAAAGAGTGTAATGCAAAGAGTCTGTAGTCTGTGTATCACTGTTCAGTGAGACCAAGAATGTGATTGAGAAATTCAGATGTCAGCGACAGGCAACGGTCTGTGAGTTTGAGTGGCAGCATTGGAAATTTGTAAGTGTAGAATGATGTGATGAGGATCGGAAATCACCTCCTCAGTCCTATACTGGAACACAAACAAAGTAAAGGAATCTTTCCAAATACAAAAGGTTGTTTCATCATTGAACGCTTTTAGATGTGATTTTGTGACTTGTGAAGGTGTGGAATTTGGGTGTATACGTCTGTTCCATTGCCGTGATCTCCTGGGTGCTTTCGGCAGCTGCATAAACAACACTAAATCCTGGGCAGCCTCTCTGCTCAGCTGGGGGTCATGACAAGGTTTGTCTCTTCCTTTCCCTTCCTCCACCCCTCTGTCTTTTCCTTGTCTTTTCCTCTCGCTCTCCCTCTCTGGCTATTTCTTACACATAGTCACACACACACACACACACACACACACACACACACACACACACACACACACACACACACACACACACACACACACACACACACACACACACACACACACACACACACACACACACACACACACACACACACACACACACACACACACACACACCCCAGATTTGGAAGTGAACTATGTGAAAAAAAATTCACTAAGGCACTCATTGAGAACAGATCTATGAGAGTTAAAATGTGTTATCATTCACAAACCGTCCTTGGAAACACTTCCTGTTCCATACTTTTTACAAGCAGCATTACCAAATTCCAGATGAGGCAAAGAATTTATTAAAGGGAGAAAACTTCCACTCATATAGATGGTAGCAGACATATTTTGAAACCTAGAGGGCAACTACTTAGACTGAGATTAGCATTTTTTTGCTTATTATACATACATGTATAAATAAAGCTCAAGTCAAGTCACCTTCATTTATATAGCAATATTCATTTACATTTATATATTATATAACAATATAGACTGTTTCAAAGCAGCTTTACAGTGATAATAGGAAATTAAAGTAACATAGATTGTTTTGGCTTTACAGCAGCTCTAGAATAAAGTTATTGTCCAGCTAAAGTTAGTTTTGATTGATTCACTTCAGTTGCAAAGATCATTAGTTATTAACTTCGCTTCACGACACCGTTCTAACAGAAAACACTTAACACGCTCCGGCCCGCTCATTCGCACAACAACAGTGCCTGGTGGCTCGAGAACACAAACCTTGAAATAGGTTCCAAGGTGCAAGACTTGAAAAAAAAAAAGAATATATTTTTTTGTATATCTTCGCAAGCTTTAAAAATGCAAACCTGTGAAAATGCTGATGGCGTGCACATGCGTATTAGGTGTTTAGTCTATAGGTATGCGCGTTTGAATACATATGTGCATATGTGTGCAGGCGTGTAGTCTTTCTTTACAAATTGACCTCAACAAATGACTTTTCTGGCTTTACAAATGTGTAAAACAGAATTATTTATCGCTTCTGCATAGCCATGTGAACCGGAACTATTTTGACAACGTTTTATCTGTACAGAGGTAAAGGAAAGGAGAAGGGGCCTTCACAGGGGAGAGACTAGTTGACACTTCAGCACTGCGTTGTCGTCGTGTCAAGGCACAGGTCCTTCATCAGATCTGGATACAGCCTGAATCAGGCGGACTGCAGCAAACCTCGGGATAAACAGAGAGACTAATATTAGTGTAGACGCCATTCTTCTTATGATGTAACGAGTACATCAGGATTTATGGGAAGTGTTCCCGGTTCCGGCTGACCTAAACTATGCAGCCTAACATTGAATTCTAGAAGGTCAAAGAGATGTGTTTTTAGTCTAGAAAGTCTTAGTCTTAAACTGACAGAGTGTGTCTGCTTCCCGGACAATGTTAGGAAGATGTCTCCCAAGGGTAGCATGTACAGAGTGAACAGCAACGGTCCGAGTACTGAGCCTTGTGGTACCATACTGAACTTGTGATCGATAAGACATCTCTTCATTTACTGCTTCAAACGGATAACGGTCAGATAAGTATGATTTAAACCATGCTAGTGCAATTCCACTAATGCCAACATAATTTTCGAGTCTATTTAAAAGAATGTTGTGGTCAATAGTATCAAATTGCACCACTAAGATCGAGTAACACTAATAGCGAGATACAACCACGATCGGATAATGAGAGCAAATTATTTGTGACCCAATGAGAGTTGTCTCAGTACTATGGTACGGTCTAAATCTAGACTGGAAATCCTTGCAGATACCATTTCTTTCTAAAAAGGAATAGTTGTGAGGATACTGCCTTTTCTAGTATCTTTGACAAAAAGGTCAAAGGTCGATTTGAGATCGGCCTGTAATTGACTAATTCTGTAGGATCAAGTTGCGGTTTTTTAACAAACGGTTTAATCATAGCCAGCTTAAAAGTTTTGGTACGTATCCTAATGACATTAATGATATTAAGAAAAGGATTTTTGACCTCTGGAAGCATTTATTTCAATAGCTTAGTCGGTTTAGGGTCTAACATACATGTTGTCGATTTAGATGATTTAACGAGTTTAGAAAATTCTTCCTTTCCTATAGCAATGAATGAATCGAATTTTTCCTCAGGGAGACTACAATGCACTGCCTGATGCAATACTGTAGTAGACGGTTGCATAGTTATAATTCTCCCTGATATTATCAATCTTGTAAGTAAAGAAGTTAATAAAGTCATTACTGCTGTGCTGCTTGGAAACGTCTGGTTGAAGCTTTATTTTTCATTAATTTAGCCACTGTTTCAAATAAATACCTAAGGTTTTGTTTATTTTCTTCTAATAGGGTTGAAAAATAGGGTTGTTTTTTTTGTATTTCCTAATTCGGGGAACAGACACAGTCTCTATATGATGATATCTAGGTGAAAGAGTCTCTATGTGATGAGATTTATCTGACCTCAGTGACGTGAGACAGCTAGCAGACGGTCGGTTTAGCCAGTCTGTCTGCTTTCCTGACCTGAGCCCCAATTCATGTTTGAGCTCTAAGACTATGTTCCATATTACTAGAGAGAAGAGCTGCACCATCCCAGGAGAGATGAATACCATCTCTTTTCAACAGGTCAGGTCTGCCCCAAAAACTTTTCCAATTGTCTATGAATTCTATATTATTTTGCGGACACCGCTTAGATTTAAAATTAAAATAAACCACTTAAAAATACTTCAGTCAATAACGGAAAGTAAAATATCCCAATATTTGGTTTACTGTTATGTGTTTTTTATCAGTATTTTAGCTCAGCAACATGCTAATGTTGAACCAAAGACTCTATATATACCAAAACTGTTCACTCATGTTGCTATGAAAGAGAAAAGGTGCAATGCACAATGTGGTGGAATCATCAATTGGGAAACTTTGCCCTAGAAACAGTTTCTTCAGATGCGCCCAATGCCCGTTAGCTGGATCAACCTGAATCATATGCATTTTTATTGCTATTTGAGCATAATAAATATCATTTATGGGACATTTCATGTCAGATTTTGTTGTTGATTTTTAAAATGTTAAAAATGTGAGTTTGACATGCAGTTTTTGAGATTTCAAGATTCCCCGATTCAAGTAGATAGGTATTGGTCTTGCATGTTGCAAATATGGCTGCCGAGTGAACTGACTTTCCTTGAGAGACTTTGAACACTCTGTTGAAAGCAGAAGCAAGTTGCAACACAAAGATGGCGCCCATGTAGAACTTTACAGATTGGTCAAAGATCCATAGCCGCGTTTCCACTGTCGGGCCAGGGCCGGGCCGTGCTAGTGCGTGCCAGGGCCAGTCGCGTTTCCACTGTCACTTCCGGGGCTTGATCGGGGCTTACTCGGGGCCAACGGCCAGGAATTCTGGCCCATCGAATACCTTGGGCCAGCTCGGGCTAGAGGCGTGGTCAAGGTAAAAGGCGGAGTTAACGGTGTTAGGGAAAGTTATGGTCTGCGGCAAGATGCACATTTCACTTTTTTATATCGCGAAAAATTAACGCTGCTCGAAATGGAGAATCGCCTGTACTGGTCTGTCGAAGATACCAAAGCTCTTCTGAGCATTTGGGCAGAAGAAAGGATACAACGTCCATTTGACGGCGTGTGCAGAAACGAGGACGTTATAAAATACATCGTTGCTGAACTTGCTAAGCTAAGCATTCAGCGAACAACGCTTCAAGTTCGGGAAAAAATAAAAAAGTTGCGGGCGCAGTACAAGGCGTTTAAAACGCACAATGGACAAAGTGGTGCCCAGAGAAGGAACTTTCCATGGTTCGACTTGATGGACGGTGTGCTGGGTCACCGTCCCTCTGTTAGTGGAGAGACAAGTCGGGACACTATGGCAGCCGCGGACGGTGAGTTAATACATGCTATCTTCATAAATTCTAAGTTTTCTAACTTCCTAAGAAAACAAATAAAATATTGCATAAGTGGCTCCTATGCGTGTTTATGTTTTGTGTGCTAGAATCGTCATCCCAGAGTGCTTTATTTGACTCAGAAGTGGAGCAGGGACCGTCTACTACACTTGTATGACGTTTGACGTTTGATCCAGGGAGGCGTGTTAAGGGCGGGGTTTAGGGCAGCGCTGCAGGGCTAATGGCCCGGCAGTGGAAACGCAAGCCCGGTGCTTGAGGTCCGAGGCCACTGCCCCGGCTCGGCTCGCTGTTAACCCCTAGCCCGGCCCTGGCCCGACAGTGGAAACGCGGCTCATGAGGGGCAGGATGGTGCAGTCACATTAGCGAAATTTGACAGGTGAAAAAGGAATGTGCAATGTATGAAGCATAGCTCAAACACAAGTCAGTTTCAAACCAAGCAGCTTTCTGATTAACACAGCGAATTCACTTGGCCAATAGAAACTGTTATGAAATCTGCGGGGGGAAATCTTTCGGCCTCATTCGAAATTCCTGATTGCGTTGATTCCTATTGAAATGACAGAATTTTGCTCATAAAAATTCACAGAACAGCTGTAAATGTGACCGCACCTTTAGGTTGTGGTGCAGAGCTCATACCTTCACAGTGCAAAAAGTATTCTTAATACTTGAAATCTTAAGCCTCTTCTTAAGGCTAAATGATTTTCAGGATCAATAACTATTTTGAGATGTTGGGCCCTGCTATCAGTCACTAGTTTTTGGGTAAATCTTCATGTTTGTGTAGGATTTCAAGCTGTCTGGTCAGTGAAGTCTTCATTTGGATCATGACTCTGTGCTGACTAAGATGAGTGATACCTGCTCCCGCTGGGGTTATTTTGATCCAGTCCTGAGAGCAGGTTTGAGTGGCAGTCTAGGGCTGCTGGTGGGGGGAGTTGCAGGCCCGGACGGCAGCACATGGCGAGGGGGGAATGAGTGTTATTGCAGGAATGCAGAAATGCCTGACCACATCATGTGAGAGAGACAGACCAGGGGAACCCCCCACGCACTTATGCTGTATCAGTCGTCGTTCAGACAGACGGCATGAGGGCGAAGAGCAACCTTGAAGAGCTAATCTGAGATCAGTTTCTTAAGCAGTTTCTGCTGTTGGAATGTGGGGAGATAAAACGGGTTCCAACACATTAAAAATAAATGGTCCAGTTAGTACAAAAAAAGTTTATATCTTGAAAATAAAATTTTTAAGCTCCAAAAACATTTTATTTTCAAGTTCTTTAAAGGGGTCATGAACTGTATTATTTGATTATTTTATGTTTCCTGGGGTGCCCTTATAATGTTAGTATGATTTTTACATGAACATTTTTCATAATTTAGAAATAAAATGCATTTTTCCAAGTCTGATTTTAGCCTCTGATTTAAACGCTTTGTTTGAAGGGGCGTGTCTGTGTGAGACTTCAGTGTAAATGCCCACTGCTGTGATTGGCTGACATGTTTGCAAATGAGATAGCTAGTATTACATGTGGAACTCTCTCGAAATTTTTTACTACGTTTTTACTATTACAGCTTTCGAGATTAATGAATCGTGAAAAGGTTTGATCATTGAATGGTGAAATTAAGAGATTTCACCATTGCAATGCAATTTCTGCACTCTCACGAATGCTTTCACCAAATAACAACGCAAACACAATGTAAATACAGTAAGAGCTTCCTTGTGCAGTGTAACAGCGTCATTGATTTCATAACGAGTTTTGGCAAGTATCTATCCATATAAACCATATAAAGTGTGATTGACAGCTTGGGTGATTGGAAAGGGAGTGCTCTTTGATCACTTTCTGTATATAATTTACATTTACATTTACATTTATTCATTTAGCTGACGCTTTTATACAAAGCGACTTACAATTGCTATATATGTCAGAGGTCGCACGCCTCTGGAGCAAAAAGGGGTACAATTTAATCACAGTTTAAATAAGATTATTTTCATTCTACTAAGAGAAATGACGTGAAGTTGATCGTTTAGTCACTGGCTTGACTCACTGAAGCATAAACAGTATTGAGACGATTTTGAGAGATAATCTGTCTGAACCTGCGCCGAAATTGACCAAATAATCCACAGTCTAATGCACCGAATACAAGCAAATAATGCACTGCTTAGACATTCACATTGTTGAAAAAAAAACCCCACTATCCTATACATTAGGTCGGATCTGGTAATGGTTTTATTGATCTTTTGTCAATCTTTTTTTTTTTTCGTTCTCATGTCACTATTCACTAACGCGCCAGTGGGCGGGGCCAAAGACACCGTGATGTAGACGTAGGAGTTTATAATCTTCTGCAAAGGCGGTCTTTCGCTGCCCTGTGACGTCATAAGTCTCCACTTTTTAGATCCTGTTGTTTTCTGGCCTTGGTTTCAATAAAAGCAGTTTTTGGAATAACAAGGAAGTTTTGAGTTTTTAAACTTACAGGGTATTTTTATAGTATAACGAACTCTTAACTGTCAAAAGATCAAGGAAAATTTGAATTCTTAGTTAATGACCCCTTTAAAAACATCAATGCCAATTTACTGATCTGAAGAATCTATAATGTTAATATCAAGTTAAGTAATTCAACTTATGCAAGGAATGCTGTTGTCAGCTATAGCCATTATCACACACACACACACACACACACACACACACACACACACACACACACACACACACACACACACAAAAGAACCTGACAGATCAGGCCTTGTTTTTTTGCAATAATGAGTTGCTGATTCTGCATTATTCCACATTTTACACAACTAACCAAGTAACTTAACTGAACTATTGATTTGAGTTGAAATGACTTTATATGAGCGACATGAGCCTAGAACAGTGTAGGAGATAGCAGTCAATTATAAAGTTTAGAAGTCATTACAAAAATAAGTGACTTTATTATTATAAATAATAATAATTAATATTGTATAATATATATAATAAATATATTATTATTTTTATTATAATAATTTTTTTGCATTACTTCAAAATGCCCCTCATGCATTTTCTATGTAAATGTTACCCTCTGTGTTTTTTTTTTCCCCCATAGTTTTTGTCAATAATATTCCTTAAAACTCCATGGATTACTCCAAATCTCAGTTTGTGCTTATGACAATTTCATATTTCGTGTTGAAAAAAGTTTTATATTTGAGCATTTTTTGAGAAAATAATCATTTTATTTTTACAAATGAAAACAATGCCTTTTTTGTTGTAATGTATTTGTCTTATGTGCTTTGTTTTGTTGTGTTCTGTGTTTTGCCTTGTCTTGTTTTTGAAGAGAAATGAATCTATTACGGGTCATTTTGACCACCTTTGTGCATTCATGTAAAATTCTGTGTCATGCATTAGAGTTAATGCAGTCAAGTATGTTAACATAAAATGGGTTTGAAATGCTGCAATCCTTACATGTCATTTAAATCATGAATGATGAGTTCAGTGAAGCGACGCCTGTTCGTGGCCTGTTCATGAGCGTCTTGAACAAGCGCTCCTCTTGGCTCTCAACGTAGCCTGCAGTGTTTGCATTTAGCAAGTCCTTGTCCCTCATCATTCATTTCGCTGACAGATCCAGGGTCAGCAGGTAAATTCTTTGACAATGCACACAGACTGTTGGTATCTACAAGAGAAGGAACACAAGACTGTTTGCATTGCTGTAGAGCTCTCATCGAGGTGCCCATCTGGATCAACAAAGAAACAAGACCCTGACTAGCAGCTCTTGACCCCACGCTGGCTCCTGTGTGGCTGAGAGCGGGACGGCTGTGTGTAGGTTGAGCTGACGGGGAGATACTATCTGACAGGCTGTTATTTGAAATAAGGCTTGAAATGGGACCGAGACATTCAGGTTATGCGGGCCTCCACCAGGGGACACAGCGGCAACGATGGGAATGTTTATTTGCCGTTGAGTGATTTTTGTGGGGACTGAGCAGAGTTCATTCATCATGGCCAAATTCCTTGCAAATTTCCCCCTTTTTGTGACCATTCTGCGCCCACCCCCCTCTCTCGCTCGTATTTTTCTCTGATTCTCTCGCACCACACGGTCCTCCTCGCAGTCACACGTAGAGTTCTCTTGCTGTCGCCATGCACCTTTTGTCCCTGTTCTCCCAATTTTAGTGGCTTGTCAAATCAACACCTCAATCGTAAGCTTGACTTTAGCCGTGCTTTTGTGAACAATCCTCAAAAAGCCCTCAGAACAATGACATCAATTTTTCAGCTAAGTGGCCCAAATCAAAGGTGCCTTAGGCTCTAGCTTCATTCTGTGTGTTTAAGCTAAAAATAAAACCTGTGCTCAAACTGCCGTCATCCAGGCACTGCTGGAAGCAGCGGGACATGTGGAGAAATAAAGCAGGAATCTTTTAATCTCTTGTCCAAGTAATAGGGGATTAAAATGCCCCCCACTGCCTCACAGCGTGGGCCTCCACCGACCCCTCCCCGCTCCCCCGGCCACCCCCTCCCGCCTAGCTCAATGGCACAACAGGCTGAACACGACCTCGCTGGCCCTTCGGTACCTCAGTGGGCATCGGGCTCCACTTTTTGGAACAAGTCCCCGGCCCTGTCAGCTCATTCCATTGTGCTTCGAATTAACCCCCTCTGCATCTCAAAGAGACCCCACTCTCCCTTCTGCCGGGCCTCTGAAGAAATGCTGGCCCCACACCCTCCCCGTCCCATCATGCCTTGCTTTCTACTGAAAAACTCCTCTAGCCGTGAAGAGAAGAGAGAGGCCTCAATATGTTTTGACCACTGCTGAATTGTTGTTAAAGTCCAAAATCACAGTGCCGAGTTGTTTTGCTGAGTAAATTAGAATGGGGTTACTGGCTATTTATCTGGGAACTTTATTAGAAACTGCAACATGGAAACAATGATAGTTTTTACCCTCTTTGTTGTTATCCGGCGTAAATAATCTAAGCAAATGAAATCAAAGATGCGTTTGTGTTTCAATAAATGTTTTCTCCCTCTGATCTTGCCCGTCTTCTCGTGACAGAAATAAGCCTGTTAACTTCAGTGTAAAATGTACAGAAGTTCAATTTAACAGAAATGTAAAATTATCAGGGCCCGTATTCATAAAGATTCTAAGAATCCTCTAAGAAAACTCTTAATTTAGCTTAAAAACTTTTACGTAGGAGTCTTAGCTTAAAAGCGATTCGGGACCGATCTGAGAGCAACTCTGAGTAAGGAAAAGACAAAAACTTTCATCTTAGTAAGGAGGCGGGGTTGACCCCGTTGCTATGTATGACACAATCTTTTGAAGACTGTGATTGGTTGGTTGTCCAAGAAGAAGAAAAAAAAAAAGTGATTTTAAGTATAGGGTCTATTCTAAGCCTTCCCTTTGAAATTACATGCGTAATTTTTCCTATTTGACCGTTCTCACACACACACACACACACATTTTATATGTGTATATAAATCCTTTTTTTTTTTTTTACCATGCTGTTAATTTCCTATAAGGTATTTGATTGGCTTAGAATGATAATAAATTTTCCACTCTTTCCAATTACACTGATTGCTGGCATGTCTATTTAAGTGGTGGTTTGAATGTTGGTTTTAATGTATCAAACATGGAATTTTCCCAGTTGCCAAATATCGTAATGTAGTGATTACTTTCATTTCTGGCGCTGTGCTGTATCAGAGATGTTAGCGTGTCTCCAATAAGATCAGTCACAAACATGATCCCTGCACGATCTAATCTATAGCGTCTTATTAACTCACTGTTATTCATTGTCTGCAACACATTTCTTCTCCCTCTTCGTCTTTCTGTCATTTTCTCCTCTGCTAAAGAAACTCTTAAGCCTCTTAAAAGTCCTCGTCCGTGCTCCTAACAATTTTGAGCTTAAGACCTCTTTTAAGGGTTAAGATGCTTTCTGAATTACTTTTTTCTTTACTAGGATTTTTTCTTTAATTTTAAGAGTAAACGCCCACATTTCTAAGAATTTTCTTAGAATTTTGTCACTAGGAGCTACTCTTTGCATTAAGATTCTTTATGAATACGGGCCCAGAAGTTTATCAAGGATTCCCTTCCAGAGCTCTGTGTGATGACACATACTCTACTGGTCAAAAGTTCAGGGTCAGTAAGATTTATATTTTTATTCAGCAAGCATGCATTAAATTGTTATTTATGTGAATGTTGGAATGTGCTATTTGCTGCAATATGGGAAAACTCTTATATAATTATTTTGTCATAGGAAAAATTTATATTTATTTTAACAAAAACAGTGCAAATAGTTTTCTGAAGAAATATATGACTAGTTTTTGTTGTCAAATCACTCTATACTACATAAGTGATTTATTAATTTGCATGAGCTTTTATTTAGGTTGAAAACTGCAGTTGAGCTTCTATTTTGGTGGAAAACAGTTTCTGTGAAAAATATTTTCTGTTCATTATGAAATTGTGTCAGGACAGATGTAACGAATGGGAAACTCTGGAATATTCAGAGGCTAAATAATCTCATACACTCAATCTTCCAGACCCTTAAAATACATATAACCACAACCCATGTCTTTACGTCTCCAGATATATATCTCACACTGAGCTTTAAAATGACCTAACATCTTGTAGTCTCAACCTTTAGCAAGATTACAAAAAAAAAAAGAAAGAAAATAAAACCCATATTGGAATTTATAATATTCGTATAAGTGAAGCTAAATGTAAAATGTGGGCAATATAGAGAAAGGAAGAGGGAAAAAGAAGGATCAAGAAAGTGAAGAGTGTAGAAAACAAGGGGGATGGTGTTAAATGGTGTTTGCGTGAAGAGCACCCTTGAAATCTGTCCTCGCATGAGCTGAGAATGAGAATAAACAAGACCTTTATCAGAACACGTCAAGTCACAAGAAAAGCTGCTATAACTTCACCTTATGCTTTTCATTTTTCCAGTCCTGCTATTTGCTGAATGTAGAATATCGTAAACCTGATTTAATTCTGCCTCCCTGACATCAGTCCATTTATACATCATAACATTTTGTTTTGCTATGGTGTTTTTTTTAAATGCAGTAAATGTTCTAAGGGTGTTTTTCCGTCTTCTGTTCAAATCATTGCATGGTTTTGCTTTTGTAAACCTCATAGCAGCACTATTTATAGGTCAAAGCAATTTACCTGCTTGACATGCATGTGGATATATAGGTACAGATGAACCACTGACAGGATGTACATCACTATGGCATACAAATGGACGAATACAGGTAAAGTAGGTCACTTTCTGATTATTCGTCATGAGCTGTTTTTATATATAATGCCAAAGGTGCAAGTGATGGAATGTTCAGGTTCACAGTACTTTACTATGCTAGCTAACGAAATAGCTACACACACTGCAGACAGATGAGATATGATATTATGGATGAGACCACATAGGTCCATATGAGGTGAGCTATAGAAGAGCTCCCCACAGACTGAGCTCAGGACCGGAGCAGGGCACTTAAAAGGCATTCCTCAGAGGTTTGTGTAAAGCCAGAGCATTGTGTGTGAGACTGGAGGAATGCCTCTGCATAGCCACTGGGGCAGTACTTGTGCTCCAGTAATCCTGCCTACTGCTTTATCTCCAAACAGGTTACGCTCATCTTGAGCTTACTGGACCTGACCCTGGATTTCATTCCATAAAGTGTGGAAGGAATTCATTAACCCAGTTAAATTACCCTTGGACATCGTCGTGTGGCTAGCATTTGGCTAACTAGCACCAGTGTACTGTTGCTTTGATTACAAAATAGGAGCTGTTCTTTTAATTCTGGCTTCAAATAATGAAAAAATCTTTACTTTCTGCATCATCTCTACCTCAAAGTATCTGCAACAACAACAGCTTCAGTGAAACATAACAAAAGGGAGGTGGTAGCACTTCTCACACAATGGTACGGATGTATTTAGCATAGCAGGCATGCCTTTGTGCCCAACAATAAAAGAACAATATCAAGTTTTCATCATTTTCAAAGTTGTTTAATCCCTCTTGCAAATAATTCATAAAAAGCCCTCTAGATTAGCCTCTGCTTCTGTTTAATCTGATTAATGATCACAGCACAGTTCCAGTGGTGGGATGAAAGCAGGAGCTTGTCTTTTCTCTGGGGAATCAGGGAACTTGGATAAAAGGTCAGAGGTCAGATGTGTGGATGATCCCAGGCTGAGAGTGATAAAGCCATCTTAATCAAACAGTTAGATCTGGTCTCACAAGCACACAGTGGAGATTATGGGCTGTGAGTGGGGTTATGTAATCAATGAAGTATTGCCCATTTGATTATGGTTTGGGACCTTGAATAGGCAATATGTTAACCAATTTAAAATGATATTTATATATTTATTTCTGGCGTCCAATTACCCGTCCGCTCTCACTCTGTATTTCAGTGTTTCCCTAGTTTTTTTCCATATGAGGATAAAACTTATCTGATGCTATAAAGTCCTGTATTGTGTGTGTGTACAGTATATATATATATATATATATATATATATATATATATATATATATATATATATGTATGTTTTGCAAACAATGGGAATTTTAGGGAATTTAAGACTTTAAAGTGAAATAAGGTTCACTTTATTTCATTTACTGTTCCTACCCCCTTCATTTGTCCTAATAATGGAAAATGACCTGGAATAACTATAATATTTTATATAAAATAACAAATTATTTCTAATATTACATTACATGTCCTTTTTTCAGTCAGAATAGCAATAATAGGAAAAGGTAGAATCTTGCTTGATTCACTGGTTAAACCTCTACTGAGCTTTGATTATTTTATTTATTTTTAATGCTTTTTTCACCACTACCTTTCCCTTTTTGCTGTGTTTTGAGTGTTTTGCCTTGTGAATGTATCACATAATGCATGATGGCTACTGTACTTTTGTAATTTTGCTCTCAAAAATATTTATGTGCTGTATTGTTCTCTCTCAGGTGAATGAGAACTCCTTCCTGCTCTGAAAGCCTCCTGCTGAAATGTGACAAAGTGCTTTACAACCTGGCCATAAATACTTACCCTCCATGTCTGTATGGGTAGTGTGTGTGTGGGTGGACAGTGTTCTTCCATGTAAAGCTGCTGACCCTGCAGTACACACACACTCAGCCCATCTATCTTTGCTTACGCTCAGACTCTTTGCAGCTGTAAATGTGTTCATTTTTAACCATGACTAAGGGATGAAGTGCTGCGTGTCTAGTTTGAGATTCCACAGCAGATCGGAATCTAATGTAGATGACTGTCTTCCTAGATTTCCCACAACCATCTGAACCAGTTTACTAAACTCTTTCTCTTTTCACCGGGGCTCAATCTTTCTAATTTGTTGTTTGTATTGTAGATTGGACATGCTCCAGGCTTCTGATAAAGGATGTGGAAGTCTTTAATATGACGGACAATTGTCTGAATAAAAACCCACAGCTTCCTGTAGTTGACCTCTTTTCCTGTTTCTTCTGAAATTAGGTTAATATTGGCAAATAAACCCAAAAGAACAACTTTGATGGTGAAGATTATGTTCTTAGCAGTCTGTTTAATAGAAGTAATTGAATGATCTATAGATTTGCACATTGTGATTGATAATCAGTTGAATACAATTTTAAAGGATAAGTTCACACACAAATACTTAACCTTATGTCGTTTCAAACCTGTATTACTTTCTTTCTTCTGTGGAACACAAAAGAAGATATTTTGAGAAATGTTTCAACAGTTTTTATACTTCTGCATATAATAAAAATCATTGGGGTCCAAAACAGACATTTTTCAAAATATCTACTGTTGTTTTCCACTGAAGAAAATCATTCATACAGGTTTAGACACTATTAACACTGTTCCATGAGGAACCTTTATAATCATAAAACCTTTCCATCACACTAAAGGTTCTTTTTCATGGAAAAGGGTTCTTTATATGTGACCCTGGATCACAAAACCAGTCAGAAGTAGCACGGGTATATTTGTGGCAATAGCCAACAATACATTATATGGGTCAAAATTATAGATTTTTCTTTTATGCCAAAAATCATTAGGATATTAAGTAAAGATCATGTTCCATGAAGATATTTTGTAAATGTCTTACCGTAAATATATAAAAAAATTATTTTTGTGAGTGAATGCAGAACAATCGCGAACATAAATGAACAACTTAAAAGGCGATTTTCTCAATGTTTTGATTTTTTTTGCATCCTCAGATTCCAGATTTCCAAATAGTTGTGGATCAGCCAAATATTGTCATATCATAGCAAACCATACATTAATGGAAAGCTTATTTATTCAGCTTCCAGATTATGTATAAATCTCAATTTCAGAAAATTGACCCATGTGACTGGTTTTGTGGTCCAGGGTCACATATGATTCAAATTAATCAAATACAAATAAAAAATGGTTATTTTATGTCAAGTCACATTTATTTGTATAGCCTTTTATACAGTACAGTCTTTTAAGCACTGTTGACTTAAAAGTTATTAACTGAAAATAGTTCTTATACATGGCTTCGCCGCCAAACCCCTTGTCACATATATGTTTTGTGTTGACTTAGTTTCTTTGTGTTTTACTTCTGTTCCTGTTTGCCTGTGTGCCCTGTCATTCGACCCAGTTTTCTAGTGAGTTTGATTAATGATTCTGTTCACCTGTCATTTGTTAATTACCTCATTTAGTCTTTGTATATACTCCCTGTTTTGTTCAGTTTGTTGTCCGATCTCGTCTTTTTTTTTGTAGTGGATGTGTTATCCCGTGTTTCTGCCATGTATCCCGTGGAGTATTGATGTAAAATACTATTTACCGGTACTTGCATTCTTCGTCTTCATGTGCTCTAAATACAGCAACCCGTGACTCCCCCCTTTTGGAACCTTTATTTTTAAGAGTGATGAGGGTGAGTAAATGGTAAAAGAATTTTCATTTTTGAGTGAACTGTCCTTTTAAGATCCACGTGGACATTAGCTTTCAGTTATCTCTCTTCAATTCGTCATGTGTAATTGTGTATGTCTTGATGGATTATGCTGACTTTGTTTGCCCTGATTATCATGGAAATGGATTTAAAATTATTAAAATGTGCTAAAGTGAGCTAGGGCCCAGTTTCCACCTGGTATTTAGATGCGTTTTGGTCGATCGGATCACAAGTAGACGAGGCAGACACATTCCCGTTTACACCTGGTGTTTTAATCCGTCTCTTTTGTCCACTTTCAGCCACATCTGTCCTGATTTCTTCTAGGGGAGGGTCTATGTAAATGTATGTTTTTTTTCAGATCTTTCGATCTAATGGACAAAATAATATCACGCAATTTACATATGAACGTGCCAGGAGACGACAAAAAAGAAAAGAAAAGCAGCTTTCGTTTCTGCTCTGACGGCCGCAAGGCCATGCTGAACGCAGTGGGTGTGTGTTAGAAAGCAGGAATGGTGAAAGAACATTGTGTGTTTTTTAGGGGTGTAACGGTTCACAAAATTCACGGTTCGGTTCGATACGATACACTTGTGTCACGGTTCGGTTCGGTACGGTTCGGTACGTTTTTGATACAGCAAATGGAAAGAAATGCCAGAGAAATTTCCTTGATTCAATTTTTTTAATTATTTTTTTATATTAAAACTAACATCATAAAGTATGATATTTTTTTTTTACTTTGAGCAATTCTAGAGCTATAATTGACTCTTCTTAGGAGCATATAAAACAAAACAGCTCATTGGAAAAAATTTAATGTAATATTGTAGTAGTTATAAACAAAGGTTTATTTTAGTTCAGATTAACATTTGAGGGCAGCAATTGTATTCATAATGTCAAAATAAAACCGACGTAATGTTACTTGAAGGCATTATAGCCTACTATTCCTGCCAAACTTCCATGGTTGCAGTTAGTGTTACTACAGTAAATCCATGGTGAATGCTGCTGATCTGTGGACACTGGATAGTACATTCATGTTTCTTCCAGGTTTCCACGTCAGCGCTGTTTGATCCGTTAATAACAGAGAAATGTGCATGTTTCTCACTAGATCTCGCAGCGATGTTATTACTTCTGTGGCGAATTCAAATGCTTTCTTTATTGGATCTCTTATGATCACGATCGGCTCGCGCTGCACTGGTCCAAACTGATAAACGGTCCTTCAACCACACAATAACGAGCAGTTTCGTTCCGCTTGCATTACGCTTGCCATTTGATGTTTGACAATGTTGTGGTTGCGCCGGCGTCTCTTACATTATGAGCGCGCTTGCCACGCGCAACTCGCCTACATCGGCAAAGCGCCGAACCGAAAGCCTTGTACCGAACGGTTCGATACGAATACGTGTATCGTTACACCCCTAGTGTTTTTCGTCATCAATCCAAAGTTAGGTCTTCAGCTGACAAAGTTTAAATCCTGTCTGGCTAGTTCGCTTCCCATAGTGTTTACTAAGGTCAGTAATACAGAGAGTAGGCGGTCTTTTGTGGTTGTTTGGACTCATTCGACCACATGAGCCTCTATACGAAAGCTGGTCGAATGAGTTTTCGACTAACTCTGGAAGTGTTTGAAAGTGGACAAGCTCAACTTTTAGACCCCATTTACAGCTGTATTTAGCGCCATCCACTTGTGATCGGATTGACGAAACGCATCTTAATACCAGGTGTAAACGGGGCTCAATAGTGCTGCACTCTTATTTCATTAAATTAACCGTATTTTTTAATAACCAAACACACGAGGGACGGGGCCTGTGTAGAGCATTCCCAACTCTGTGCGGAATCTACGGAACTTTTTCCCACCACACATTCCGTGTGGTCCGGATGAGTAACATTTGCATCAGTGGCACTCAGAAAACACCTTAATCTGCTTTTAAAAATAAAGAAATGACTTAACAGTCCCTGGGAGTCTTCCCTAATCAAGCGCTTTTCCTCCTCATCCCTGTTTATCTAGCTATGTTTATTTACAGTCTTGTAAACAGATGCGGTTGGCATCTTTTTCTCCTCACAGATTAGTGTTTGGGGGGTGGGAAGCCGCTCAGGCCCTGAAGGCTCGCAGTACTGAATTCGACCCCTCCTCGGGATGAGTATGGTAATGTGCGAGGGAGGGTGGAGGGTCTCAGGAGGGGGGAATCCTTCAGTCTCTTTGACGCTGCTCCACCCACCGAGGAGCCCATCTGCTGTGAGCCAGCACTCAGTGTGAAAGACAAACACGACACGACTCAAACCTGCTTCCTCTGTTTCCACTCTTCTGTTCTCTCTCCACCTCGCTGCTCATTCCTGTATTTTCTTCTCACCTGCGACCGAAAGCTGACAAAAAAAAATAAAAAAAACGTGTTGTGTTTGGTGTGTTTTCTGAAGGGGAAACAGGTGCTTTTGGTGGTCTCTCTCCCCCCCCCACCAACTCCAATCTGAGCCATTCTGACAACAAAAGAGTTTTTTACTCACTTTAGTTCACTGGGCTCTGCCATCTCCATCAGAAAGAGGCCTTGTAGTTGACATGCTAATTGCTGAAAAAAGTAATTTGAAGGAATGCATCACAATGAGACTTCTTCAGTCATGTTTCCCCCAAGATAATGTTTACAATGGACCTGACATAAATGTGATTTATATCTACTGGTCCCAAATTTTGTTTTGTTTTTTAAACTTTTCCATTTTAAACAGCTTTGAGTCTAAAAGCTGAATGTACTGACAAAATAAAAAAAAATAGTCATACATGATTTTTCCTTTAACATCTGAGAAGTTTTATTTGTCACATCGTTTTCCGCAGCATGACAGAATAATAATAAATAAAAAAACAGCATCTATTCAAAATGAGCTGAGGAACTTCAAAACCTGCCATCGACTGATGGCGCTCGCTGTGCCGCATTTGTGCAAAATACGTCGTATCAATGAGATAATAAGAAGAGAGGCAGAGTGCTGACAAAAAGCAAGAGGCGAACAGGGAGTGAGTGTGTCAGGGGGGGGAGGGAATGTGGCCATTTGTCTGAGAGAGTTAATGGTGGCCGAGGCAGGGACCAGGCCTCTGGAGTGAGGGTCAGTGTGTCCATGCTGTGTGGTGGTGGGTCCTGCAGGGAGAGAGGGCAGAGAGCAGCCTGGGGCCATATGGCCATCAGCGTATCCCTTTATGATTTATCATCCGGTTACACTCGACCAGCATCTCAGAGATCCGCTCCACTGGGTCAAGTTCACACGGGGCTCCAGTGATCAGTCTCAGTCAGGCTTAAGACATGACGCATGGAACCAGAGCTAGAAATAAACCTGCTGCCATTTCATGTGCATGTGGATATAATGTGTGTGTATATATATATATATATATATATATATATATATATATATTCATCAGTAAATTCCTCAAGAAAAGTTACACGTTTTCCACAAAATATTTAAAAACATTGATAATAATCAGAAAAATTTCTTGAGTATCAAATCAGCATATTAGAATGATTTCTGAAGGATCATGTGACACTGAAGACTGGCGTAATAATGCTGAAAATTCAGCTTTGCCATCACAGGAATAAATTACATTTTAAAATATATTCAAATAGAAAACAGTTATTTTAAATTGTAATAACTTCAGAATATTGTGAATACTCTTTTTGCTGTATTTTTGATCAAATAAATGCAGTCTTGATGAGCATGAGACTTATAGCAAAAACATTTTTAAAAACTTTTTAACGGTATAGTGTAGGCCTATACTTTCTAATGCACCTTATAATCATATACTTATACTAATGAATAATTTTATCGTATAGTAGTTGGATGTAACTATTTTCACACTCTCGCTACTTTAATTTGTCAAAGGAGAATTCTTTAGGAGAATAGTATAGTATTTATTGCCTTAAATACTGTTTTCACACTTTTTCTGATGAACAATACAAATAATCTGTTTAAAAGTCATAAAATATTTTCCTCACAAAACTTGTCTCATGTTTCATCTCAAGCTGCTCTTCGCTAACATTGTTGTCTCCTTGCAAAACAAGGACTCTCACTTTTGATAACAACATCTGAAAAAGACAGATAAAAAAAAAAAAAAATTTCACACAAAACATTTTCAAATAGTTTATGCTTATTTCACTCAATTTGTTTAGACTGTTAGATAATCATATTTTAAGATTAAGTACAAGGCATTCTGAATACCTTTAAAAAAAATATATATATATATATCCTTGCTTCAGGAGTTACACGATTTCATAAGAGTGAGAGATCTGTAGTTTTGATATGTCTGAAGCATCTTCCTCCCCAAGGGAACGCTCAATCACAGTGCAGATCTTGATGTTAATGTTTTTACTTCTTCAAAATGCACTAACAATGCTCCGACTTATCACCTTCTGATGGGATCTCTCTTCGTTCTCTCTATCTGTGTGAAATCTGATCACTCATTTCACTCTCAAATGCTATTAGCACCTTTGGCATGTAATTTAATGCTAGAGAGGCCCAGGATTGCACCGCTGTTAAAACTTTGCTCTCTCATCAAAGCCAGCTCAATACACATCTCCCCGCGACAGCACAGTGCGAGAGACAGCAGATAATCACTCTCATGATTAGATTTCTCCTCTGTGGCTTTGTGACTCACTCAAAACAGCTACACTGTATCTCCATACAATGCACAGGAATGCAAACCTAATTACTCTTACCCAATTACTGGACTGAGCTGTAAATAATTAAAAGCTAAAATGACAGTCACTTACAGAGGTTGAGAGATGCAAGTCCGTAGTAGGAAACAGAGAGACCTCTGTAGGGCAAAAGAGGAAATGCAGTCATGTTTTGCAATGCATGACCTCTGGCCTGACACCAAACTCCCCAAGTGTGAATGAGACTTGGCTCAGATAAAGGTGTGTATGTGTGTGTGTCACCACCTGGGTACCTCTCCAAATGGGCCACAGAAGAGGTGAGAACATGGATCAGGTGGCCAGGACCGTTTACGCAGTTCAACAGATGGAGTTGGCACTACACTGATATGTGTTTGTCTTAATTTGGCCTGATGAAAGCGGGAAGCTCTGACTGTTGCAGCCTACCAATTACACTCACAATACACATGATAAACTAACTGATTTAATTGGAGGTAAACAGTTTTGATTCATTTACCATGCAGTCGGCTGCAAAGAGCATCTCTGTGACAGGGGTGTAAATTCACTGCACTGTTTACCCAGACAGAAAGCTACTTTGCATAATCTGGTTTGTTTTGTGTCTCTACCCAGGGTTTGATATCTAATGTTTAAGCAGTTTAACAACAGTTAGTTCTGAGCCTCTAATTTGATTGGCATGAGTGGTCAAACATCACTGGCATTTTTTACTGTTTGCATCACGCTGCTTGCTCCAGACAGACTGTCAGTCTGTGTATTAGTGAGGTTTTTTTTCACTGACTCATTCTGCAAGTTACGTTATAGGTGGTGACAAATAACGGTTCATAATGAGGAAGTCATCGGTTCATGCATTCAACCGGTTTGTTCAAAAACGCGAATTAATTCAGGTATAACACAAGTGAATGTCTTTAGGGGCTAGCCATCATTCACCCAACCAGTTCAATCAAAACCAATTTTTTATTCATGTATTAAACAAGTGACTAATTGAATTTGCAATAGCGTACTAACATACTATTCTTACTATGTCAGAATTATACACTCACTATTCGCCAATTCATTCAAAAACACTGAATCAATCAATCAATCAATCAATCAATCAATCAATCAATCAATCAGTTGAATGAGCGAGCCTGTGCAAATCTTCGGAAAAAAAACAGCACTCTTGCTTGCTTGATAGTTTAGACACAATATTGCTAGTTATTTCATTTATTTTGGTTCTGCCAATGAAAATACTACCAAATACGGCTATATCAGATATGTTATATATCAGGGTGATATCAGATTTTTGTAACGCTTTAGTTTAGGGTCCAATTCTCACTCTGAACTAGTTGCTTATTAGCATGCATATTACTAGGATATTGTCTGTTTATTAGTACTTATAAAGCACATATTAATGCCTTATTCTGCATGACCATATTATACATCCCTTATCCTACCCAATAACTAAACTTAACAGCTACTTTACTGACTATTAATAAGCAGAAATTAGGAGTTTATTGAGGCATAAGTAATAGTTAATAGTTAATTAATAGTGAGAATTGGACCCTAAACTAAAGTGTGACCCAGATTGTTACTACATGAATTAATGATAATGATTACTGCGATTGTTTTTTAAAATATATATATATATATAGAAATTTGGAATGAATGTGTAAATAAAGATATCAGTCAAATTCATCTTTAACTCTGTTTAATTTGTCTTTTCTCTTTTTTTGGCCAATGAATCACACTCAACACACAGGTGTAGGGAGGCAAAGAGAGAGTTTGTAACCATAAATAAACTTTTTGCAGACTGGTATTTAATAGCATGATATCTTTTTTTTCTTTCCGTTTTCTGACGGGTGGCAGCAGCGTTAAGGTGCAATTCTTCAACCTACTTTGCTGGAGTAGATTGTCAACCAGATTACCAGTTACTGTTGCTGCATTATTTACAATCATATGTGTATGTAATACAATATCAATATATTTAAATATCAATAATAGTATATTGTGAACCCGCTACTTCTAAATCAAGCTAAAGCAAAATCATCAAGCAGCGATAGGCCTATCCGGATTCCGGAAGCCCTGTAGATACATGCATTATTAAATGTGTCATCACTCTATTACAATCACAGATGAAACTGATTTGTAATTGTCAAGACAATAGGGCTCATCATGTGTTAAGCTGTGGTCTAGTGAGCAGATTTCCACAGCACTTGTTCACCATTATGGCCCTGCCAAGCGGGAGCGCAGATCTCTGCTCCCTTCCTTTTAATCACAGAGCGAGATCTGCGCTTCTCTAGCTGTGTGAGGACATGCAGACGTGCAGCTCAGTTTAATGAGGTGCTTCTCTCCTCTGAGGCTGCTGGCGATGAGTGTCGGCTGATTCTCTCTTTAAACAACATTATCTGGCAGCATTTGATGTGAGCCAGCCTGTCAAACCAGAATCCCACAGCAATCTGCATCTGAGCGCAGCGCGGAATACTTATAAAGAGGGAGAAGATCTCCTCGTTTGCTCTCTCTGCCTCTTTTTCTCGCTATCTCGTACTTGCACACACACACCGAACACACACCCATCTGAAACCTGTAAAGCTATTTTCATACTCGCATTTGCATACAGATGAAATTTACTGCTAGCCTAAATTAAGAACAAAAATGTGGATGTATTGTTATTTACCCATCAAGGGAGTTACCCTGGACTAGAAACCAGGAATAGACAGAACCCCTGGGGAGAGAATCATCAAGCGCTGTTATCATGTGACCAACTGGTGGGCCACTTTCATGTCCCAGCGGTGCCCATTATAAACCCCCAACACACACAAACACACTCCCACCCTCACACCATCTCGTCATATTTCGCTTCTGATTGGTTCCGTCACACCCGCGATGACTGCGAAGGCAAAACATGTAGTGCAAAGCTGTTTCACACCCTCTCTCAAACTGCTTTACTGGGAGGGCACCTGTGTAGCTCCTCATCAAATTAATATGCAAATGAAGCTGTTCGTACAATTAAATTAACCACACAGAGATCAGCCGTTGAGATATGCTGAGATTTGCTTGAAGCTGCATTCAAAAGTCGATTGTAAATAAATAGCTGTACAATGTTTAATGGCTGATAGCACGCTTTTATGCATGTTTACTAACTAAAGCAACAATGGAGCTTCAAACTAATTGGACATCACCAATGGACTCGCTGTGTTTCACAGCTGTTTGATGTGTTTTCAGGCTTTTTAATTGCTAACGGGGAATGTTAGCATACAATGTGGCCCTCCAAATTAGTGGGAATCTCATCACCATGGGGTCACCAGTGACTTGATATGAGTTCTTTCTAATTTAGGCTTTTGAAGCCACGCACTGCTGTCCCAAAATAGCTACATTTAATCAATGTAAAAAACAACAACAACAAAAAAAAACCCAGATAACAAACAGTATTGTAATTTAATTATTTAGATATTGTCTTACATTAAAATTATGTGTACTGTGTGTTTATCTGTTGTTTTTGTATTTGCATATTCAGTAAAATAATAGCAAAAACAATAAATAATTAAAAAACAATATTGTAATGATTTTCCATATCACTAAATTTAACCATCACAAAAATTCTATTTTCATTAGGGAATTATTTAGTGTGTTTATTAAGCTGTTTTCCTCACCCAATATTAATATCATGCTAATACTGCACATGTGATAATATTGTAAATAATCCATTGCCAGTAAATGGCCAGTAACTTAACACACTAAAATGGTATTGGTGGTATTGCACCTTAGCGCTGGTTGCCATCTGTCATAAAATGGTACAAAGTAAAGCAATAAGCAAAAGCAATAATATCAGTGCCCCTGTCCCAAATGGCATACTTCATGTATGTGCACTTGCAGTCTGCAAGACTGTAGTGTGTCCCATTTGTCATTTTAGGTTTCAAAAGGGTGCTCGCGAACGCCCCCTTTGCGGCTAATATGAGCTCCACTGCAGACTTTCACTACCCTACAGTCAGGCAAGCCTGCAACCTTAGCCGAAAAAGCGTAACTCCTGCTAACGCTGCAGTACGCAGGGAAAAAAAACAAGAGGCCGTTTTTGCTTAATTTTTTTATGGATGCCAATGGAGGAGAGGCTTCACTACGCGAAATAAACCGGTTTTATGAGGAAATAGCTTATCATTTAATGAATCAATAGCCCAACAGCTAATCTACAAAATGTTCGTTTTGGATTGATCTATTTTAGAGTTTACACCAAAAACGTGACGGGTATGATTCAGTTTTTGGCACTTCTCATTCATTTCTATGGTACCCACAAACAGTGATTGGCAGACGCACAACTCTGAACAAAATTAAATGACATCAAGGCTGCAATGTGTTTGGTTATCAAGGCACACGTGATCCAAGTTGGCCATTACACCTTTTCAGATTCTTGTAGATTCTCCCAATAATAAGACCATCTTTGGACTCGGAGGAAGATCACCATAGGGTTCCATTTGGGACAGGGCCATTATTGCTAATTATTTTGGCCTGGATAATTGTGTAGTGAAAATGTGATATAGTAACAGACCTACAGTTACATCATTGCTCACAATGAATTAACTCTCAAAACAGCCCCTGGACCATCATTTCTAGTGAATCACAGTTTCAGAGTTTAAAACAAAGTTTTGAATGTTGGCAATGTAAAGTTAAAAAAGATAAGACAAGAAGACAAAAAGAAGTGTTGTTCTTCTCTAGTATAGATGGCTATTAAATAGTCAATATGATCCCCTTCAGCCTTGATGTAGGCCTACTGGTTAACTCTGTGAAGTTCATGAAATCATAAAAACCTCAGCCTCTATAGTGTCTTATTTTTTTCAATCTCTGAACATTGAGCAAGCTAAAAGTGAAGGTGCTAAACATTTTAAGAGCTTATATTCGTGAAGAGTTGCTGGCTAAGCTAAAAAAATTATAATAATTGTTTCATCTTTCATTGTTATTGAAATAATTTAAGCATTTTCTGTCTTGCCCACTGCAGGTAGATGGCAGATATGGAAATGTATATGCGTGTGAGTATCTGTGGATATGTGTTCAGAGGAAGTGAGTTTGTGCCAGCGAGAGAGTAGAATGTACATGAGTGCTTCGAGAGTGATTGAATATGAGTGTTTTTCTGAAATTTTAATTGGGCTTGCACTTTTGCCAGACTGTAATGCAGTGGTGACAGGCCCTGCCTGAGTCACGACAACCAGTTCAAAGACATGTCAGACTGAACCAATATCCCATCCTCTTCCCTCTTCATCTTCCTCTCTTTCTGTCAGACTGCCAAACAGACCCAAACTTATAATCTCAGAAGATCAGGAAAAAATGAGGTTTGTCTTCATTAATATATTCAGCCTGAGTTGTGTGAAAAACATAATTATTACAGTACTGAATGAATCTGAGCATTGGGTTATTGCACTGCAGAGTCCACAACAGCAGCTGATTCTCCTTAGGGCCAAAAAATACCAGACTTTGGATATCAATGATATCATGCCTCTCTTGTTACCTTTCTCCTTATCATTCACTCTGTTTTTCTCACATTCTACCTCCATATACTCTCACGTTTTAATATTTGACTGCATTATAGAGCAGGGGTTTTAGAGCAGGGCTAGCAGAATTTGATTCTGTCTATACTTACTATTTTAAAATATGGGGATATTATGGGGATATTTAATTTAATTTTATCAATCAATAAATTCCACTAGAAACAAACCTTGTTGTATTATTTTAATTTAATACTGTGAAGCTGCTTTGATACAATCTGTATTGTGAAAAGCGCTATACAAATATACTTGACTTGACTTGACTTAATCCAAATTCACATTCTCTTACGTACTGTAAAAAAAATGTTTATCAAGTAACCAACATGACTGCATTAGATTAAACCAACCAGGTCATTTTTGATCAGGCGGTTCCTTGCATTCAGCTATGCTAATACTTCCATTCAGAAACTTATAGTATATGCAGAAACAGGGGTCTGTGCTAAAAAAAGAAAAAAAAAAACTTATACCATTCAAAAGTTTGGTATTTTTTTTAATGTTTTTGAAAGATGTCTCTTATGCGCATCAAGGCTGTATTTATTTGATTAAAAACAAGTTAAAGTAAAACAATAATATTGTGAAATATTATTACAAATTAAAATAACTGATTTCTATTGTAATATATTTAAAAATGTAATTTATTCCTGTGATGGCAAAGCTGAATTTTCAGCATCATTACTCTGAAATCTGAAATCATTCTAATATACGGATTTGCTGCTTAAAAACACAATACCATCAATGTTGAAAACAGTTGTTCAGATTAATATTTTTATGGATACTGTGACTGAATTTCTTTGAGGTGCTTTGATGAATAATAAGTTCAAAAGAACAACTTTTATTTGAAATAGAAATTTTGTAACAAATAGACTACCTTTACTGTCCCTTTTGATCAATTTAATGCATCCTTGTATACATTTTCTTAAAAAAAAAAAAATCATATTGACTCCAAACTTTTGAACGATAGTGTATATCCCAGTATTTTCTGATCATTTGTCATAGTTTATATGATTGATGTTTAGCAATGGAAGAATGGAAGGAATTTGATGATTTATGACATGATTTTATGACATATATTCCATGGGAATTAAACCCATGACCTTGACTTGACATTTCTAACGCCATGCTCTACTGTTTGAGGTATAGGAGACACACAGCAATTGCAAGGGCTTTAGAGGGAATGTATGAAATGATAAAATGACGAAATATATATCTTTAATGCTATGTTAAAAGCATCTACCAATAGAATAAAAACAAAAAACAAAAGTCCCATACATGAAATGTATAACTACATTCAGCCTACACCTTAAAAAAAAAAAGTGAATGGAGGCAGTATTTACCTCAAAGAGTCATTATTATAATACAGTTTACAGCCTTCAAGGGATAGTTCACTTTGAAATTAATTTTTGGTATGTTTTAGCTTACCTCAAGGGCATCCAAGATGTAGGTGTCTTTTTTTCCGCAGTAGTTTCAATTTTTATATTTTTAGGTCAAACCGTTCTTGTCTGTCAGTCATATAATGCAGGTCGATGGTCATTATCTCAAAACACAAGCACAGAGTCCAAATTAAAACAATTCCCCGTCGTCCAAATTAAACAATTCCCCATTGTAAGTACACATTGATGGCCTAAGACACGAAACGAGCGGTTTGTGTGAGAAAACGAACAGTATTTATATCGTTTTTACCTCTTATACACAGCCATGTCCGAGTGATCTGATCTGACGTGTACGCAGACTGGTGCATAGATATATACACTAGATGTCGCCTTAAAGACATTCGTTCCAATGAACTGCCGTAGACAAGGCGACATCTAGTGTGTATATATCTATGCACCAGTCTGCGTACACGTCAGATCAGATCACTCGGACATGGCTGCGTATAAGAGGTAAAAACGATATAAATACTGTTCGTTTTCTCACACAAACCGCTCGTTTCGTGTCTTAGGCCATCAATGTGTACTTACAATGGGGAATTGTTCAATTTGGACGACGGGAAATTGTTTTAATTTGGACTCTGTGCTTGTGTTTTGAGACCGTGACCATAGACCTGCATTATATGACTGACAGACAAGAACGGTTTGACCTAAAAATATCAAAATTGAAACTACTGCGGATGCCCTTGAGGTAAGCTAAAACATACCAAAAATTTATTTCAAAGTGAACTATCCCCTTAATCAAAAGCACATCTGGATAATTATTGCCACAGGCATCGGTTTCAGTGGGAACAACAGGGCGACATCCCCATCACTCTTTGCCATGACCGATTTTGTCCCTAGCACTTTTTTTTTCTGTGGACAATGAAAAAATAAAAATAAACTGGTACACAGCAGGGATGCATCTAATACAGAGGAATAGTAGCAGGAGTTAGTGTGTGTTAGTCTGATTAGGCCGATGTCAGCGCTGGAATGTGAAGTGTTTAATGTTTAGCTGTGTGTTCGCTGCGGTTGTCACCAGTGGCGGATCCTGTTATAGAGCAGCAATGTTCTTTCCCTACAATATATTTTTTTTATCCACCCTCTGTTACAGTGATATCACAACATAAAATGCAAACCAATGTTGTTTATGTGTAGCAAACACTTTTAAATTCTCTTACAGTGCATTCAAGGTTGACATTGTATGTGTTTTTTCGCTTTTTGCTTTTACTTAATGGACAATATGAAGCAGACAGGGAAGTGAATAGGGGAGAGGGAGGGGAAATGGCATCTGGATGTGATCTAGGTCAGACTTGAACCTGGATCCCTTTTAAACAGCCCTTATATGTCACGAGTGTATAAGATAGCACCATGTTAAGGACAGGAACAAATACAACCCTCTCCTTATGCAATCAATGGCATGCAGCTGTTTTTTTTTTTTTTTTTATAAAAAAAATCTTTACATTTAGCTGGGATTGACCTCAAGAGCTCTTGCACTCGAAGCAAGAATGTTTATTTGTAGACCAACAAACCATTATCCCGTCACTGATAGTGCCAGATTGCCTAAAGTCAAAACTGATATTCCAGTTTTGACTTGAAAATCTATTTTAGCACGATTTTAATAGAATATTTAGTCATTGAATTAAAAACAGATGCTCGATTGGATTGAGATCTGGGGAATTTGGATGCTAAGTCAACACCTCAAACTCGTTGTTGTGGCCCTCAAACCAATCCTGAAACATTTTTGCTTTGTGGCGGAGCGCATTATCCTGCTGAAAGAGGCCAAAGCCACCAGGGGATACCGTTTCCATGAAAAGGTGCACATGGTCTGCAACACTGCTTAGGTAGGTGGTACGTGTCAAAGTAACATTCACATTGATGGCAGGACCCAAGGTTTCCCAGCAGAACATTGCCCAAAGCATCACACTGCCTCCACCGGCTTGCCTTCTTCCTATTGTGCATCCTGGTGCCATGTGTTCCCCAGGGAACCTTCTTCCATTGCTCCGTGGTCCAGTTCTGATGCTCACATGCCCACTGTTGGCGCTTTCGATTGTGCTTGAGCAATTTGAACTACAGTAGTTTGTCATTCAGACCACACGGGCCAGCCTTCGCTCCCCACGTGCATCAATGAGCCCTGGCCTGTCGCCGGTTCACCACTGTTCCTTCCTTGGACCACTTTTGATAGATACTGACCACAGCAGACCGGGAACACCCCACAAGAGCTGCAGTTTTGGAGATGCTCTGTTACAACCCTATGGTTTGTGTTTTGTTACATCTCTGTTGTTTTGTGAGTGTCTGTGTGTGTCTGTTTAGGAACGTCATCTGATTGGCTGAATGATGCTATGTCCTGATTGATGCACAGTACTTTAAAAGCCATGTCATCACTTCCTCTAACGAGAGAGATTTTGTGTTTTGAGCAGAGAGAGTTTGTGTGTGTGTTAGGAGAGTTTGACTGTGTTAAGAATATTAGAGACTGTGAGTATTGCTTGTTTGTTTGATATTGGACATTGTTTGTACCTGAAGAACTTTGTTGGTATATTTGACCCATTTGCCTGTTTTCGGACGCTGATTTGGACTGCCCTTTTCAGTTTGTTTGCCTAGTTGTAAATTTGGGAAAGTAGGGAGTCTGACGCCATTTTTGTTTATTGTAAACTGTTTTGATATCTGTTTTTGGATAGGGAGTTTCTTTTTCTTTTCTTTTTGGGTCAGGGTTTAGGAAAGAGGTTTAAAAATAAGGGTGTTTTGAATCAAAAGTCCCAAATGAAATCAATAAATGTATCATTGTTCAAATTTACTACATTTTTCTGAGTCTTTCATGTTGCACCCTTTCCACTAGACGGGGCGTAACATGCTCTGACCCAGTCGTCTAGCCATCACAATTTGGCCCTTGTCAAATCCTTACGCGTGCCAATTTTTCCTGCTTCTAACACATCAACTTTGGGGACAAAATGCTCACTTAAAATATCCCACCCACTAACAGGTGCCGTGATGAAGAGATAATCAGTGTTATTCACTTCACCTGTCAGTGGTCATAATGTTAGCCTGATCGGTGTGTGTGTGTATATATATATATATATATTATATATATATATATCTGTATGTGTGTGTATATGAAAGATCACCAAATGATTGGTCCAACAAAGTTAATGGGTTTGATCTCTATCTCCTCCTGAGCCATAAAGAGTCAGAGTCTTATCGCTGTGTATTTTTACACAATAAGACTCTCTATATTTCTTCTTCTATCATTCTTATTGGTAATCTCTTCGCCTACTTGTGCCCGAGCAGCTGCCTTTATTTCTTAACACCACAAATCCACCAGCAGCGCGTACACACACACACACAACACTCATGCTTGGGAGATGTGGTCCAGAGAGGGATGTAAAGCTCAAAGTGACGAAAGGTGATGAATGTGCCAGAGTTGGACAGGAACACAGCACAGCTCCAGGATTACAGAGCTCAGCTCCACGTGATAATGAGTGAAGGGGTGAAGACATGTTAAGAGGGCTCTGGACACATTGTGAGTTATGACTGACTTATGAATGTCTGGGCCTCTGGATCTCTGCCTCCCTCTCACACTTGCTCGCATCTCTCCTCATACTCCTTCTCAACCGCCGTCTGCTATGAGCCATTATTCATTTCAAATTTAATTTTGCATTGCAAACAGCACTGCTAGAGAGGCACACCAAACACTAAAAGAAATCTTTACAAAAAATGCACCGTTAGAGTGTGACTAACTGGAAGTAGTGGTGCTTCTAAATGCATTTCTTAGTAGCGTGACTAGCTGTTTATTACCGTGTGTATATTATATATATTTATTTTTCTGGGTCCGTTGCTAAAAAGTATACTTCAGTATACTTAAAAATATATACTTTTAAAGATTACTGAAATAATATACTTATGTACAACCTGAATGTAATGTTTTCTGTCACTTTATTGCATGTTTTATTTTACAAGTAAATACAAATGTTTTAGAGTTTTATTTTATGCAATTACTTGTACTTTACATGTGCTGGTATGTTAATCAAAATAAGTGTACTTCTTTAAAGCATGACAAAAGATGAAAATGTACTTTAAAGTAAAACTTTTCATTTGACTATTACAAAGTGCACTTTTTGAAAGTGTACATATAAGTGATAAGATAAACAATCAGAATGTGTACTCTGTCTGTAAGTACACTTAAATGGCATTTTATTTCATAAATATTATATTATCTACAGTTTTTTTAAATATACTTTTAAGATTCGAACTTTCAATACAATTAAGCACACTTCTTTTCACAGGGTGTTGCATAACTGTAGTTTATCTATTTTAAATTATGAACAGCAATAGCTTGTGGCTTGATAAAGTAGTTTGAAATTAGCTTTCCCAGTACTGGACCTTATAAGGTATTGTGTATAAAGGGAGACAGAGACAAATGGAAATGGTGTGTGTGTGTGTGTGAGTGAGAGAGAGAGAGAGAGAGAGAGAGAGGTCCTGTGTGTGGGGTCCTGGTATTCACTACATTATACTCAAATGTCCAAATTGACCTTGTGGGGACATTTTTTTTAATCCACATGAGGAACCAAGCTTATAAATCATAAAGAATGATATATTTTTTTTATGTAAAAATGCATAAAGTTTTCTGTGATGGGTAGATTTAGAGGTAGGGTTAGTGTAAGGTGAGAGAATATACAATTTGTACAGTATAAAAATCATTATGTCTGTGTGTGTGTGTGTGTGTGTGTGTGTGTGTGTGTGTGTGTGTGTGTGTGTGTGTGTGTGTGTGTGTGTGTGTGTGTGTTCCTGCATGTTTTTACTTTTTCCGTTGTCTGATATTCAACTGTTTTTTTAGTTGTTTTTTTGCTGCAACATCAAAATTAACAGTGTATTTTTAAAGGCTTATTTAATTTAAGAAGCAATGACATTCTGATTTCTACATCACTGTTCAAATATACATTTTTCATTTTTGATTAATGAACAAGACCCACATCTGTGTCAATATATATATATATATACACTAATTACAGCATCAAAAGCAGCAGTCGGTTCTCTGAAGGAAAGATATACACTGAGGAATCTGATTGGATTTTCTTTAGCCTTAAAATCTCATTATTTTCTCTCTGAAATCACTGAAAGGTTGAAGTGTAAGATACATTCACAAGCATCCATATGGTTCCCAGTGGTTGTGGTGGTCATAACGGTGAAGGAGATAAAAAGAGAGCTAGATAGAGAGAGACAGACAATAATTGCGTTCCTAATCTCTTTCAACTGGAACCAATTTGGCTAATAATCCTGTTAGAGGAGCAGGCAAACACACACATACACACACTTACTCACGCCTGGGACCTCAGCCCCCCCTGCAGGGGTGCATGGTGAGGTCTTCATATAAGGTCTTGATTAAGAAGACAATGTATGACAGGAATGTAAGGAATACGTGCATTAAATAAAAAGGAGAGTGCTGGGCTGGCTTTAAACGGTCATTGACTGTATGACTTGATTTATTCTGTGGAATGTCCTGTTTCACTTTACTTTAAATGTCACCGTGTCTTTTTGTAATGACCTGCATCTTTGGCCTTTACTCAAGTGTTTTCAAAGGTGATGTGTGTTTCTGCACCATTAGCGACATCAAACCATATTGCAATGTTTTTGTTTGAACAAAACAACTGAACAAACTGATAAAAACTGACTCAACTAATGAATGGTTTGGTTTGGGATGAAACTGTTTGTCCAACCAATTGCAGAGGTTAATTTTTTCAATGTTTTTGTTGCAGAAGTGCTGGAAACAATGACACATCAGTGACGCAGTCAGACTGAGGCAGATGCTCGAGCTGATATGAGGAATGGGTGAGTTTGGATTCTTGGATCAAAGTTGGGTCAGTTAATTGGCCCACATCAGTTCGATTTTTAGATGTTCCCTCCCACTCTCCTCCCCTCATAAACTGAATCATTTGGCCGGCAAACTCAAACAACCTGGTCCAGGGTTTAATAAATATATGCAATACATATATATTTCTGTTTGCTGGGCTCACAGCCCACAGGTGGAATTTTCCCAGTGCTCCAGATGCTCGGCCTGCTGCTGGGTTTCATCTAAATGTATCAGATTCATTGAAATGTGTTGGGGAAAATGAATATGAGAAGTCCTCAAAACTTCTACAAAACTCTGCAGGGAATTTCTGTAAAGGTCTGTGGGTAAATTCAGGAGGGAATGAAGAACAGAAAGTATACATATTATACATTTCCTAACCCAAAGTTATGTTTTGGCTCTTGTTTTCATGAAGTCTTTTCGAAGCAAGGATGGAGAATAATCTTGCGAAGCCCCAGAGTCCCATCCTCTTTGGCGGTGTCTTCCTGTCATCAAACTCAAGGTCTGTATCTTACATCAAACGCTTATTACAGAGCACATACTGTATATACTGTCTGATTTATGATAGTTTGTTGAAATATTTATGTTTATCACCAGTGTTTATTTGACAATGTGTTAATTACGGAGAAAAAAAAAGGGGGGGGGGGGGGGGGATAAAACATTTCTGTGTTAAGTTGAAATGGCAATATATACAGTAAAATCTAAATGTAAGGAAGCATATTTTCCATAGGAATTTTTTTGTTGTTATTTTTAATTTTTTTGTTAAAGATATTAGTATATGGCATGAAACAAACCAATCAGCTATGACATCAATCACAACATTAAAAACTTTGATGTAAATCAAAAAAGTATTTGCATATAAAAAAAGAATAAAAAGCATTGTGAATGACATAATTGAATTAAAAACAATGGAGAAATAAAAACCTATTGATTTAAAGATGTTAATTATAGATACAGAAACAAAAAAAATTGTTTATGGCAAAATATGCATATACACGAATATAAGTATAGCTTAATGGGAGTTGGCGATCGTTAAAGAGTTTTTTTGCCGGGATTTCTTTGCAGAATCATGAGTAATGTAGTTTTCACCAGGAATTCCACTTAACCATGATTATTTAAATAATAATTTAATAATAAATAACCTTGTAGCTAACAGTAGGTCTGGTATTAAAAGATTTATAAGTTATCATTAAAAAAATGATAAGTTATCATTGTGGATAAATAACATTTCTCCTTTCTGCACACATTTAAGTGCTGTTTGAGATCTGTTAGAGATCACAGGCAGTGAGAGGCTTCAGGACACTGGTCCTATTGAAATAATTCACCCTTGTTCATATCTCTCTGACCTCTGAGCCTAAGGTCAGCACTGGGACTTAAAGGGATAGTTCAGCCAAAAAAGAAAATGATGTCGTCATTTACTCACCATAAAGTTGTTCCAAATCTGTTTGAATTTCCAGAGTATTTTTTTTTTTACCAAACTATGGAAGTCAATGGTCCAAAACAAACAACTTGTAAACAAACAAATAGTATTAGTAAACAAACAAACAAACAAATAGTCCAAAACAACTTGAGGGTGAGAAAATGATGACAGAATTTTCATTTTTGGGTGAACTATCCCTTTAAGGTGAGAATGCAGGATGATTTAGTAACCCAGAGCAGTGAAGACTCAATAAAGGGGCTAAAAAAAAAGTTAACTAGTCAGTAACCTTTTTTGTGTGTGTGTCTGTAGTCACTTAATGTTTTATATATTTCAACCCAGTATAGTCTGACATGATGCAAAATAAAGCAATGTGAAGATTTGTTTTAAAATAGCTGTACTGGGAACCGTCTGGTGGTGTCTACGGGTCACAGTTGGACCAGCAGCGTTCCCTTGGGCCAAAAATTGTATGTGTGAAAGGAATTACCCTTGCGATTTCTCAGACAACAGAGCAGACTCAGCTGTTTGACTACCAGGCCACCCACACACTGATCTAATGAAGAAGGATCGTCAGAAAGCAGGCAAATACAGGCTGGCCTGTAGTCACGGGTGGTAAATGAAGGCAGGCGGCGGATGTCGATTGGTAAGATATCATCTATACTCAAAGCGCAAAGCACAATTTTCCAAAAATGCCACATCGTTTGAAGTCATGGGACATCAACCATTTCATACAAACAAGGTAAAAATGCAGTACATAAACAGCTATCCGTGGCATGGAACATGTGACATCGGGGATGATGTTGCAGTAAGTCTGTCAAACTTGTGTTTGCAGGAATAGGCCTATATGTGTGTTTATGTATATTTATCTGTCATTGCAGTCAAAATAGAGAATGCAGTTTAAGTGTTTCAGCACGGCTCCTCAGATCAGTGTACAAAAGAAAGGTTTCTCCCTGATGCTGACTTTCCTGTCTACAGTTTCCACAACAAAGGAAAATAGCGCTTGTGGTTTGAACATGGCACTTCTCCCCCATGCCACAGTGTGACACCCCTCTATACTCAAAGCTGTGGAGAAAGAGGATAGAGTGATATGGTTTGATACAAACTGTTACTGTGATGTGCTGCCAAGATATTTTGATGTCAAGTTAACTAAAATGAATCTGAATAAATTTATTAATCTAAAGTGGAACTTGAATGAGGATCAAACTAGTTCCAATCTGATTGGCTGGCTTTACACAAATAATTGGTACTTATTAAAATAATCAGTGTTTATTACTTTAATACAGAAGGAAATTCTGACTACAGAGCCAACACACATTTTCCAATCATTTCTTTGGTATTATTTGTACAACTGTTCAACTGCTGTGCCAGTATTTGAGCAACTATTTTGCCGCATTATAGTCTATTAATGAGGTACAGTCTATTATTGAGGTACCATTTGTCTCTGTACAGTTAAATTTACCCTCGTTAAATGTCATGTTAAAAAAGAAATGAATGAATCGTGGTTGATCGAGTTTCACGCCGCTTATTTGTGTTTGTTTGACAGACTGTTTCTCTGTGCGTTAGTAGACTCTTTCCTCAGATCTTATGCTTGTACTGTAGGTGGTGACAAGTGACTGTCTTTATAAGTGAATCATTGAATCGTTTAGTTAACCGAATAAATTTGTTCAAAATCACTTATTCATTCAGGAACGAAACAACTGACTGTCTTTATGAGAGAGTCATTGAATCACTAACTCAACCACATGAATTGGTTCAATAACATTGAATCAATGAGAAACGAAACATAACTAGAAATATTTTGCCTAAAAAGTAAGGGTTGGGGTTAAGGTTAGGCAATGTGTTTGACGCAAGTAATGACTGCCACCATCATCACATTTTGTTATTGATTATTCGAATTGCTAAAAGTGTTATGTTTGATATAACAACTATATATCTCACTCTCTAAAATGTGCAATGTTACAAAGTCTTGAACAAAACAAAATAGCATACTTATGTTTGAAATGTTTATCATGAGATTATGGCTGCAATCGCTGCATCCGAAATTGCATTCTTCCCTACTATATAGTAGGCAAAAAAACAAACAAAAAACAGTATGTGACAAAAGAAGTCTGAATTCACAGTACTCAAAAGAGTAGGTAAAAAGGCCACGGGAGAGGATTTATGAATGGCAGTGAATGGACGTAACTGGTAGGTCACATGATAATGACAACATGATGAATGTAGTATGTCCAGATTACATTCATACTCCACACATTCATACTTTATAGAACATACTTTTTTAGCGGTAGCGCTTATTCAAGATAAGTACCTACTCAAGAGAGTATGCGATTTCGGATGCAGCCGATGTGAATTGTTTCACATGTTATAATAGTGTGCAGTAAGCAGTGAACAGTATGCTAATATTCCATTCTAAACAATAGGACTAAACACATTTCACAGTGAGCTCTCTGAGTGGTATCTGCTTTAGTCCTTTTTCTAAGACTGTGATTCATCTTGTCCACAAATGCGCAGTTACTAAATTCCAGGCTCAAGGAAAACATCTGTAATTATCAGAGGAAAGTAAAGAAACCAAACAAAATGAGCTCAAACAAAGGATATATAATATAACGCATGCTCATTAGGAAGCTCTGTCTGTTTGCATCGTCCCTGAAAGCCCTTCAGGCTGGGAAAAGTCATGGAATAGGGAGAGTGCTGGAAAAGCAGCCATGACAGAAAGCAGCGGGCTTGCTAATTATCTAAAGTAAGAGCTCATGCAGACCACTGGGGTGCGTGCAGGTTGGATGATTGCACATGCTCGGATGGCTTCCATCCAAAATGAGGCCTTGGGTCTGAATTTAACACAGGCGTGACCCTCCTCCCCTCTTGGGCTTCAAGCATTCCAAGACGGTGAGGAGACCATGTACCCTCTGAGTCTTTCTGCCCCTGGATGTTCTCCAGAACTGCTGAGCTGCTTATGAGCCGGATCTCCTCTTCCTCCCTCTCATCCTCAGAAATGTTTTGGGTTTTTAATCTTACATTACAATCTTACATACAATACTAGACCAGTCCTTCCCCCCAAACCTGAACTAATGTTTTTGTTTTAGGTGCCCAGCAGAGTATTTTCTCAGTGTGTGTGTGTGTGTGTGTGTGTGTGTTCCTTCTGAGGCTGTTCCCAGTTATGTTTCACAGAGTGTTTCATTTTCACAGAACAAAGGCACATGGGATAAACTGCATCCCTCCTGTTCCCATGTTCTAATGAATGAAATGCTTGTTAAGAGGGGGGAAAAAAACCATCCACCTCCACATCCTTCCCCTCTGTGCCACAAACACAGTTCTTTAATATATACAGTGAGGTCCAAACGTCTGAGACCACATTTAAAATCTAATTTAAAGCTGTAAATAAGCAAAGGTTTGTCATTCGGATACAAATACTATGACATTCCTAAATTCATTAAAAAAATTTTTTTACTAAAATGTTATGATATTAATTATAATATCATAATTATATATATATATATATATATAATTAGAATGAAAACTCTAGAATGAGAAATGTAACAAGTATTTTCATTAGTTTGGATCCCACTGCATTTATAATATAAGATATATTTATAGCAGAAATGTGGGAATACTGTTCGGTGGATATAATTGAGATAATAAGTCAGTCTTTGAATTGTATTTGCCTTTAAAAAATCATTTTAAAGTCAGCAAATTATAATTGTATATATTGTATATCAAATATAAAAACTATTTTTTTAAGTAAAGGCATGCTTTGTGTGTTTGTAATTGTAAGAGGAGAAAAATACTTACAGACTGATTTTAGTGAACATGAGAATAAAAAAATAAAAAAAGACAAAATCAGAAATAGAGGCGAGTGACTGCTTTTTGGATGCGTTGCCAAAGGTCTGATTCTTACATGCAGACAAGGAGAGAGAGACATGCTTGATGTCTCTGACTGTGATAATGAGCTGTCATTAATATCTACCTTCTCCCTGCTGTCCTCCTCTCATTATCATAATTATGCTTGCACTTATTTCTCCCATCCACATTCCCAATACCAGACTTTTTCTTTCTCTCTCTGTAATGATGGTTCCTTTTCCTGAGAGATGCGGTCCACGGTGTCTGATGAGGCCTGGCGTATATGAAAAAAGCTGCTGTCATTTAGCCACATCTAAGTGAGTGTGACTCTGTTTAGAGAACATACACAAACCACACACACACACACACATAAATTGAGAAGATGAGTCAACTCGAACATTTTGGGGCAACTGAAACCGCTGGGAGTGTTATCACGAGGATAGCACAACAACAAGGACACCAGCACGCTGCTAAAAACCAAATGAGAACAGAAAAGATGGCAAAATGACAGCGGTGCTGATTGCAGTGGAAAGAGTTTTATTCCCAATTCAGTCAAAATCCTGATTTGCTGTTCCATTTTAAAATTCCAGTGACTAACAGTAAAATCAGTTAGAATTATGGACTAATCAGACTATTAAAATGTTTGCAGACGCTTAAATAATCTAGCCAACCATTTCACCATCAATATTATGCTTTTCCATTGCAGTCATCCTCACTCTGTGTTTAAACAGCGTGTGCCTGATGTTATTCAAATATCATATTTCTTATAGACGAGTGCATGTGTTGGAACAGCCAATTATATATTTTGCCATGTAATGAATTTGTAATTCAGTTCACGTTTTTTTTTTTACAGAGAAAGGAGGTCCACGTGTGCAGAAAGCCATTCAGAACACAGTCCGGCTGCACTTCTTTAAAGGTCAGGAACACTATTAATACTGTAAAGAAACAGTAATAACCCATGATTCTCCAGGTTCAAAACAAATATGCTAAAAAAAAAAAGAATAAAAAAAAAAGAATAATAATAAAAAAATATTTTATATTTTAAATTATAAATTAAATTATCTGGATGGTTCCAAAGCAGAAATGGTTGGAATAGTGTGTGTGTGTGTGTATGTATACATACACATACACACACTAATGTTCAAATGTTTTGGGCAGTAAGACTTTTCCCCCTTGTTTTGTTTGTTTGAAAGAAATTAATTGTGTACCGAATTGATCAAAATTGACAGTAAAGACATTTATAATGTTACAAAAGATTTCTATTTCAAATAAATGCTGTTTGTTTGACCTTTCTATATTCATCAAATAATCCTAAAAAAACTGTATCAAGGTTTCTAAAAACATATTGAGCAGCACAACACTGATAATGATAAGAAAAGCCTTTTGAACACTATCAGGATCGTGTGACACCGAAGATTGTCACTATATTACTATATTTTTACTATATAAATACTATATTTTTAATCAAATAAATGCATTCCCGATGAACGGAAGAGACTTTCAAAAACATAAAAAAATCTTACCAAACCTAGACATTTGAACAGTATTAATTAATTAAAGCTGCATTCCGTAACTTTTTTGGGTTAAAAATTATCCAAATAAATTTTTTAAGCAAGTACATAACCAGCCAGTGTTCAAAACTATCTGCTTGCCTTAGCTCGATTCAAAACCGTAAGCTTGTAATAATGTTTTTGATTCCAGTGGTACTGGTGGATTTCCGCGGGATATTCGAGCATGTCTTTGCGTCATTACGTCACATCTGTACACATAAAGAAGGAGTCTCGGCTTGTAAGCTATATTGCGTCATTACGTCACATCTGTACACATAAAGAAGGTGTCTCGGCTAGTAGGCTATATTGCGTCATTACGTCACATCTGTACACATAAAGAAGGAGTTTCGGCTAGTAGGCTGTGTTGCATGTGAGGATGTTGGAGGTGGAGAGTTATAGCCTTTTCTCACAGCACTTGATATAATTAAACTTATTAATTTGATGGCGGATCCAGAAAGGTTCAAACAACAATCACCAGTGACAACTGGAGATTCACCCATTGTAAAATGCAAAAGACTTCGTTCGAACTTCGGAGTGGCTATAGAAAAAAAAGAGACTGCAACCGGGCCCGTGCGAAAACAAGGATAAATATCGGAAGGGCATTAAATGTAGTCACACAATGCTGATGTTGTTAACATTAACAATTTTGAGAAGAAAGTATAATTTGCACGATATGATAAGCAATCGTTAGATTTAATCAGTGCGATTTACTGCAATGCTTTTTTCCCTTAGTTGGTCAAAACAAAAGTGGATGGTACTTACTTGAAAATGCTTGAAAATTCTTATGTTGGTCCCAAAAAGTAGAATCTGTGATTCCGAATGACAGTATCCACACCGGCGCGGTGACTGACATATTCTCCTCAAAACATTGGATTCATCCGCGGTGTGCCGTGCCGAGGCACAACCCACGTAAAGTTGATAATTCCACGAATAACTGCAATTGCAGATTTCGAACAGAGATGGCGACAAAGAGGAAAAACTACAGACTGCACCTTTAAAATTTAATTTATTTATTTATTTGCATGTTGCAATTATTTTTCATTGTAAGTCAGTGTTTGAACTGTATTCTGGATACTTATTTACCCTTGAAAAGTTCTTCTGGATCAAACCGTGGCCATAAACACATACGAATTTTGCATGTATACATATATATATAAACATGCCTCTTGTCAGTTGTTGCTCGGGGTCTTTTTTGCCGAACGCTCTTTGGGGATTGACAGGGTGACTCATTGGAATATGTGTCTCTAGAGTGGCAAACTGCTCTTGCATTTATTTTTGGAGCACAGATGCAGAGGCCGTGAACATCAAAGTAGAGCAAGTGTGTATACCCAGCTGTAGCAAGTGTGTGAGTGAGTGTCAGGCAGATGCGCTTTGCAGCAGGGTGCCAGGTTTGCAGCAAGTTGTACTGTCATCATTGGGTTAATGATGCTTCATCAGCTGGTCAGACATGAGATCATTGTTGCCAATGGTGCATGAGAAGACAAACACAATCATATAGTGGAGACATATTCTTCAAAATGGAGTTGAAAAAATAATGACATGACTGTCTGGTATCAGAGAACTGTACATGACACTTCTGAAGTTAACATGGTCACATTCCCATAACCCCAACTACTGATCCTTCTCCACAGCACTAATGATCTTTCCAGAAATACCGATGATCCCGGGTTCCAGATTTTCTAAGTAATAAAACAAAACTTGATCTCTTCACATACTGTATATAATCTTCAAAAGGTGCGAGGCAAGATATGAATTGTTAGCATTGTGCAAACACATGAATCACAATTTCTCATTTCACAATAGACTTTCGCAATAATATTTTGAAATTGAAGCTTTGTTTCTTGTAATTGTGACTTTAGTGCTCATAATGTGACTGCATCTCCTTTATTGCACCCAAATAATCAGGTTATTATTGAATTGATGGCTTAATCGGATTGAAAAGCCTCATGTAAACACCTAATTCGATCTGATTGAGCTCGATGCAAATTAAATTTGATCAGAGGGTGGTGTAGACCTGAAATAATCTGAAGAAGAGGGGAACAAATGAATCATGTAAACACTTGAATCTGACAATTGTCTGATTCAAAATACCTTGCTAACATGTGTTTTATTATTTATGAACATGTGTATGTTATGTTTATTTATGAATTGGTCTGCAGACTGAATATTTACTAAATGTGTTCTTCTGATATATGTAAGCTTTCTTTTTAGAGATCTCATCAAGGCAAAAACGACAGTTATACTTACAGTTGCTCCAGTAACATTTTCGCAGTAGCTTTCTCTAGTTCTGAACACAGTGACTGGACGTTGTATATGTGTGAATGTTTGTTCAGAATACTGCACATGTAAACCAATATGTGAATCACAATGCAACATTTAGGGTTCAGATAAACAACTTTCAGAATGCAAAAACAGAATGGATTTTTTCCGTAAATTAGGAAAATTAGTACATGTAAACATGCCTAATGTGACCGTGTCTCGCACTTGTGACTTTATTTCTAGTAACTGTAAATATGTTCTTCACAGTGTGACTTTATTTCTTCTTTTTTAGGCTACCGTATAATTAACTACTGAGGTAAGATTTGCAAAAGCTAGTGCAGTTCAGAAGTCTGGATTATGAAAAGCTGAATCAGAATTTCCTTGTCTGCTTGCTTGTTCTTACGATTTTGTGGTCCTGACCCTCAGCCAGGCCACCGATGATTAATGTTGTGGTCATAAAGGGAAAGATCCTTTGAAACGTGAATCGCTCATGATGGAATTTACATCTTTGCAAGTTTTTTGAAATATGGTTCAGCTGCTTGAGAAATATTCTACAAAGACTGGAGCCACAAACAGAGTCATAATCAAATAATCAGCCCTATGAGATATGACTAATGTGTCAGCAGTGCAGTCTGTTCCTTGCATTCTTACATCTCGTCTCCAGAATATAAAAAAAAAGATATTTTATAGAGCACAGTTCACAGCTCCCGCATTCACTGTGAATCTGAGCTTTCACCTCTGCTGTTTTTATCTCGTTTCACCTACGCTTATCCATCTCTCCTGCTTCCATTCTGCTGTTTTTTCCCCGCTCTGCTCTCCCAAAGGATCACGTACTGAGCAAGTATTTTCTCATCTCGTTAGAGCAGGAGATAGAGGATAATAATAAGGAGCTAAATAGAAAAATAAGGCATTGGGGAAAGAAAACCAAGTGTGCTTTAATTGGCGTGCGGAGGGGTTTTACAGCTTTCTGGTATCAGTGAACTGTACATGGCTCTTCTGATGTTAACATGGTCATATGACCATAAAGATCTTGCCAGTAATGTAATAAAACAAAGAAGGGTACACTTTATTTTACAGTGTCCTTGTTACATACATGTACTTACCATAGTAATAACAGTATATTATGCATAATTACATGCAATTAACCCTCAACCAAATCCTAATCCTACCCTAACCCTATAGTAAGTACATGTAGTTACTTAATATTACTCAGTACTTAAATATTTAATTAAACTGTAACAATGACACCTTCAAATAAAGTGTAACCCAAAGAAGTTCATATTGGTAACTTTACACAAGTTTGAGCACATGAATATCCAACCCGATCTCAACCCGATTTTACGAGGTTGATAATTCATACGAATTCATACGACCTCACTCGTACAAATTCGTACGATTTTTGCTAAATCGTACATATTTTACGAGTTGCCCAATTCGTATGAATTCGTACTAATGACTTACCCATCTAAACCTACCCATCTCTGCATGGGGTTTAGACAAATCGTACGAGTAAGGTCGAACAAATTTACACGAAATAGTCACCTTTTACTCACTAATTGGTCGTTGTTGGAATTTCAGCTCATATGAATTTTTGTTCCTCATTTCTCATTAAGGTGAGTAAATAGTGACAATTTGACTTTTTTGAGGTACCATCCTATTTAAAATATTAAATATGCATATAGGCCTATGCTTTTTTAGTTATGCTAGTTGATGTTGTTTACACAGGACTGGCCCATGGATAGAGCAATGGAAACAAACAAAGAAGCTCGAAATCATAGTTAGAGCTCATTAATTGGGCAGGCTAAGTGTCTGCATATTCCTTTGTGAGCCCTGTTATATTTACATTTCTGTAACTGACTGCCTTTCTTTTCTCACCAGTCATATCTGTCAGGGTATGCAGTGTTCTCTTTCTCCAGGGGGTCCCTTTAATTAAAACTGTGGATACGAAAACAGGGAGAAAGCGTCCTATTAATCAAACTCAAACAACCTGTGTTCAAAATCCAAAACTATCCCTCTCCCTCCTCTCGTCCTCCGCGCTATTTATTCCTTCGTTTTCTTCTTCTGTCTTTCTCTCTTTGCCCTCCATCTCTCGCCGTCTCTGAGCAGTCAGAAGAGCTTTGAAGGCCACACATTAAGCCGCACACACATACAAATACGAACACACATCCACGCACTGTCAAGCGCCGTGCCATCTGGTTGTATTGGGATTTGACTCTGGGCTCCAGCTGCCACTGTAGAAACTAAAATGAAAGTAATTTGAATTTCTCTGCCCCAAAGGACAGTCACGATGGAGTTTTGAATGTTAACATGGCATTTCAAACACCAGCAGCATGTTTGTGAGTGTCTCTGCCCTCTGGACATTCAACTCATTTAACCAGTCAAGTAAAATTGCCAGGACTGAGGTCGTGTTTTTTAAAGGTGCTCTATGGAAGATTTTTTTGGGGGGAGGGTTCAAAATGTGCAAAAATCAATTATTGAGCAAGTACATAAATAATCACAATGTTTCAACCATTCGAGAGCCAAATCTTACATATTGCACCTTTCAAGTCACCATGAAATTCAAAATTGACACTTCTTATTTTTTGTGAAATGTTTATTATAAGGGATTTATAATTCATTCATATCAAAATAGGGGAGAAAGATAGATGCAATTTCCACTTCGTGCTGACTTTAAGATTGACATTGCATAGTCAATTCTTCCTTTTTCCACTTCAGCATCACCATTCCATAATTCCATGGTCAGGTTAGAGACTTGAACACTGAGCTTGAGTTATTCCAACCAAATATGTTTAACATATTATGTCCAATGAAGCAAAAACAGGACTGATGCTATATCCGCCATAATTACCACCTTAGTTTCTATATAATTTTTCTAGTTAAAATATTATTTTATATTTGACAAACGAAATGCTAGAAAAAACATTTTTATATTATATTCATAAACTGTAAAAAAAAAAAATATGAACGTAGTGTCCGTGACGTCACCCGTAATTTTCTGAAGAGCATTTTTGAAGCCAAAAGTGGGCGGAGCCGGCCGTCCCCATCTTGGCAGCGCATCACCGCGATTTTGGCCACCTATCAAATGGGTCAAACCATAGATATTACCTAAGAAGTTCAAGTAAATGTGCTTGTCACAGTTCTGTTAGTTTGGACTTTTAGTTTGTTTCATCACATGTATCCTGTCTCCATGGTCACGCATCATTATGAGTTAATTTAGTTCAGCTGTGTTTGATTATCTGCACTACTTAAGTTCCTGCTTGTCTGATGTTCATTGTCCGGTCTTGTATGTGTTTGGTTGCGTCTGCACTAGCTGTCTGTAAAGGAAACCTTTCATCTTTGTCTTCGTGCCTTCATCTACAGAGCATGATTTTCTGGATTTTGCAAGGGAAATTTCAGGCTTGCCATCAACAGCTCCCTCGACGACCAGACTCTGACGACCTTGTTCCGAATCGGGGCAATATTCAACCACCCGATCGACCTCCCAGACACCACAGGACTGGACTGGAGGAACACCTTAATTCGGTCTCTGGAGAGCGTTGCGTCCCGGTCCGGAACTAAGCCAGTGCCCAACCAGACACCCAGTGACGGTGAGAGGAGACAGCATGAGCCCACCGCAGATGGAGTATGTGACTCGGCCGGGATGTTGGAGCCCTCATTAAGAGGAGCCATCGAGCCTGACGTCACACCGGAGCCTGAGGGGAGCCCATCAAACGAGGTGTGTGCGCTGGCTGTCCCATCCTGCGCCGAGGGAGTATGTGTGGAAGTCGAGGGTTTGGTTAGGAGCCCCGCCCACCCCCCCCGTCACTGAGAGTGAGTTTCTGGACTATAATTTAGATTTAACCCTTCATCTGCCTGATTATTATATATTCGACTCACTGGTTCCACCCAGCCACCCTCTCCCACCTCCTCTTCTAAATATTCTTGTCAGTTCATCATGTCAGCCTTCTTCCCAGACCTCAGCCACATTTGCTGCCCTGTCCGAGTTGTCTCCCACCAGTCCTGATGTGTGTTCGTTGCCTCCTCTCAGTGACGTGGTTACACCGCGCGAGTTACACTGTGAGCCACCTCCCCCAGGTCATGGGGATCCTGTGGCTCCGCCTCCAGCTTCAGATCATGTCATTCCACCTTGACCTGTCGCCCTGACTCCTCCACTTGCGCTCCCCCCTCCCTCTATGTCTGCTGTGATCATCGAGCATTCGGTTTCGCTGAGCTCCCTCGGACCGCCAACTTCACCCATGTCGGAGATCACGTCACCTTCGCCACGGACCTGCGAGCCGTCAGATGCCCTCCAGCCCTCCACCCCTATAGCTCCAGCTAGCTCCGCCCTCCCTCGGGCTTCGCCTCCGCCCTCCCTCGGGCTTCGCCTCCGCCCTCGGTCGCTCCAACTCCACCTCAGCACTCCAGATCCCTGCGTCCACCTCGGGGGATCGTCACTGCGGCTCCGTCGCGGCCACCTGGGTCTTCTGTGTCACTCCTCTCCATCAGCGCACTGTCTGCACCGTGGGCTCCACCACCCTCGTCTCCGTCGCCTTCGCTCATCCCCAAGGTGGCGTTGAGGGCTTTACCACCATGGCTACTCCCTCCAACGCCACGGCCGTGGTCCACCGTCCTGGCTGTGGCCTGGGTTGTCATCTGACGCTTCCGGCTCAAGGTTCCTCCCTGGACCCCATCACGTCATCACCACCCTGGGTTCTTCTGTCCTGCATCCTCCCTGTCAGCCGTCCTGGCCTATCTCGATCTTCACTGTCATCGCTCCTACTTTATGCTTCCGCTCCTCCGTAAGAGATACGAGACCGGTGCGTTGCGCAGTTGTTGCTCATTATCAATCACGCCACCGGCCTCGCGCCTTGTACATCATGTAGCACTTAAAAGCTACATGATGTTTCTCACTAGTGAGGAGCAGATAAACGTAGTTTTGCTATTACAGTGCCAAACGCTGTTGAGAGACAGACTCAGGTAATTCACACATGCTTAACACCTCCGGTGTGCATTATTTATCTAATAATTCAACGACCCGTCAGCAATTATTCCTTATCATTACCTTCATCTTTTGAACACAAAAGAAGATATTTTGCCCCAATTAACTTTTATGGTATGGACAAAAACACTGAGGGCCCTATTTTAACGATCTGAAACGTAAGTATCAAACGCGAAACGCAAGTAACTTTGTGGGCGGATCTTGGGCGCTGTTGCTATTATACCGGCGTGATAAATGACTCTTGCGCCCGACGCAAATCTAAAATGGGTTGGTCTGAAGTAGCTTCATTATTCATAGGTGTGGTTTGGGCGTAACGTGAGATAAACCAATCACAGCGTCATCTCACATTCCCTTTAAGAGCAGGCGCGCTTGTTCCATGGCGGCTTACTTTTATAACGGCAGATTTGCCAGGCGCGCGCCAGGAACGGTTCACAGCCGAGGAGACCTCGTCTCGTTCTCGTCTCGTCAGGGCCGTAAAAGACAGAGACGTGACATTGTATGGGGTTAAAATTAGCTACAAATTAGCTTCGGTTAAACAGGCGTATGATAATTTGGGTAAATGTGTAAGCTAGATTTATGGCTATTTTTTTACATCTTCATGGACACAACAATGATTTTGTGTGTTAATATTTTTCCTTGTAATAATGTAGCCTATGATTTGCAAAAATGAAAACTGCTGCTTCTGTGTAGATGAGAGAATCAAAGTGTATGCGCGTTGTGCACACGCTACATTATGGCCAAGCATGCGTCCTCAAAATAGCATTTGAATAACATGCGCAACCTTTAGACTAGGTTTTTCCTGGTCAGTGGCGGAATTGTTTTCTAAACCTGCAAAATAGCATCAGGGAACGTTTGCGCCGGAACAGCCTCCTCTTTTCGCTGAACCGCCCCCGGGAGCGCAAGTTCATTCCCTAATTTACCGACGTGCGTCTGTGGAGGGAAAAGTCCACTGTGCGCGGGTGCAAAATAGGAATGATACATGCGTCGGTGTACAAAGTCAATTGTGCTGGGTGCAAGATAGGGCCCTGAGGTTTGAAATGACATAAGGGTGAGTGAATGATGACAGAATAATAATTTTTGGGTGCACTAACCCCTTTAAAGGTAAAGTATGTAGTTTCTCCGGCACTAGTGGCACCTAGCAGAATTTCAAATATAAAGCATATTTTGCAAACGCCCCTTTTGTATGTCTCACCTCCCTAGTGAAAAATACTAAATACTAAAATTTATTTGAAATACATTTATTTTATGCTAAGTGTACTACAAATACATTTACATATGTATGTACTTAATATAAATACCATGCATTTGTACTCATGGTATACTAAATTGGTATACTTAAAGTCTGCTAAATTGGAACAACTAATTCTGTACTTAATACACTTAAGTTATCCAGAAATAATGAAGTTCAACTAAAGATATACTTAAGTATATTTGATTGTGCTAAAGTAAAACTATTGCAAGTATACTTTAGGTACACTTTAAATATCTTGCATTTAAAGATTGGTATTATACAGAGATCATACTATCCTTACTAATAGTGATATTAAAACACATTTTAGGATTCATATTAAAGGGGTCATATAATGGTACATGCACTTTTACAAGTTGATTGTACTGAGTTATTCATACTGAAATGTGTGTTGGCAGTGCCTGTACATTACGGCATGTTTTCTATGTACGACGTTATCAATATAATCCATAATCCCACGTTTATAATGAACAACGCATTATGGTTATTGTGTTACAAACGGTGCACAGAACAGAGGGGCGGGGTGAGCAAAGCTCATTATCATTTAAAGACGCATACACTTAAACGGCGTGCTGAAAACAGAGCTGTTTTTGACCAGGTAAAATGAGTGTTTTCTTACAATACTAATGAGAATTTTTAAATTAAAGTATATTACAAACTTTTAATTTAAACCCTAAAGAATCATATTAGCTTGTACAAAAATGGCATTATATGACCCCTTTAAGAAATGTGCATTGTGCAATAAGAAGCACTCCAAATAAAGTTTAATTATAATATTTATATAACTTTGTCTCAAGCAATATGTCAGTAAATATGTTAAGGTCTAGGTCTACACTGGACACATGAAAACAAACATTATAAACTGGAACATATGTCATTCTGAATGGGTGCATGTTGTATTGAAGTGTCCATTGTAGAGCGTTGCATCGCAATGCCCCAATCGCTTTGAAGTGTTCATGACCTGTTTAATCTTTGAAGGCCTAAATGTTACGAATTTTGGCTTGCACTTCTGTGACTGAAGTGAACATGTAACACTTCAGCCATGGTCCCACACCGACTTTGGCTCCGCCTGCTGCAGTAGCCACACCCCAAACTCTTATTATAGGTTGAGCTGGAAAGAGATTGACAGATCTGAGCGGTCCGCTCTCAGTATTTTGCCTGGGTGGCTCAATGTTTACACTTTTTGGGGAGATAAACCCATGATTGGCAAACTAATAGTAGTCAATGAACAAAAAACTGGGTTAAGATACTTTTTTTAAGAGAATCTTACATACTTAACCTTTAACCCATTTAAGATGAGCGAGAAATAACTAGATTTGGTTCGGGTTAAGACACAGAGACCAACTTGATCAGTATGCAAATTACTCAATCTGGAGTTCAACTAATGTTTCTTTATAAGATGGGTATTGCATTTATTAGTCTTGGATCATTGAGTGGGTTAACATGAGCTCTAAATACAAAGTCATTCTACAAGGTCAAAATCAGACACTTTTGAAATCGCCATCTGCCAAAAAATACATGTGGTAATTCTTATTTACAGGAGGGTCAGGATGAAGTAAATGATCGGAAATTTCAAGTCTTGAACTTTCTAATAAAGTTTCCATTACCACCCTCTGAGCTCTGGACGAGGGTTTACATCAGACGAGTTTATAAAGTCACAGGCCACTGCCTTTAATGGTATGTGAAAATAGAAGATTTGGGTGAATTTGGGGTGACGTTCGGGCCCAGGCCCAGGCTGCGCGGCTCCCTGCGGAGGCCATGACAGTGGATTTGATGTGGGATTGTAGAGTTGTACTAACTCATTTCCCCTCCATGTTCCCCAAGCTCCGCTCCTGGAGTCTTAAAGGAGCCCCATTGTGAGGGGTTGGATGTCACAGCACTCGGAGCACGGAATGCCCGGGTGCTTTACAAAGACGCTCCTGTTCATTCCGACCCCCCTCTTTTCCTCTCTCCCACCTTCCCTCGCGTTCCCCTTCCCTCTCCATGTGCTCAGAGTCGAGGCCTGCACAAATACAGGCTAAGTGATAGATGTGCTCTGTTACATGATCCACAGCACACTCCATCCCCTCTGATTCCAGCAGTACAGCACATTCCCAAAGACAAAGAAAACTTGGGAAAGAGGAAGTTCATATACATCCACACATACACCAAGACCATATGCATGCCCAAAGGACATTTTTGTAGTCGAGTAGAGACTTAATAGACTATGTTTCATTTAAATATACATTGTTTATTAAATGTTTTTTGCTCAAATTGCTTAAAGGGATAGTTCACCCGAAAATGAAAATTGTCATCATTAACTCTCACCCTCATGTCATTCCTTTTTTGATTTTCTTTCTTCTGTGGAACAAAAAAGAAGATATTTAGAGGAAAGTCTCACTGTTTTGGTTTCTTTTATTTTGTCCTTAAAATGGAAGTCAATGCGCACCAAAACTGATTGTTTATATCATTCATTGTAATATTTTCCTTTGCAGACGAATGAAACTTATGGACCGGTAACACGACACCGTTTTCAACAAAAAGCGAAACGGGTTTCAACTTGCAAGTTTTTGAAAATGACATCGTTATTGTCTCTGTGTAAACTACAAAAACGCAAATACATGCGTATTACCTGTTCAGTAGACATGTAGTGTTTCTTTACAAGTTGACATCGCCAAGTACTGGCCTGGCATGCATAATACAACGTTTTTTATCGTTTTCGCGGATCCATGTGAACTGGGATCGTTTTGACATCGTTGTCGTCTGTACGTGAAAAAACGCAAAGGCAAAACCTTTTACAAAGTACATCGTTGTCGTGTAAACGAACCCTCATACACACGTTTGGAGCAACATGAGGGTGAGTAAATGATAACAATGTTAATTTAGAGGTAAACCATTCCTTTATAATGTATCAGAATGGACACAAATGAGAGAATTATTGACATACAGTAAGAGTATTTGATGTATAAAGAAAGTTCTTCAAAAGAAAGTTTGGTTGCACTTTATTTTACAGTGCATGCACTTGCGTGTAATTACAGTGTACTTACCTAACAAAGTACTAGGTAATGTAAGGTAAATACATGGGTTAATGTTAGGTTTATGGGTAGGTTTAGGGTTAGTACCTAGTTATTAACCAGTTATTGTAATTACTAGAAGTACATAGTATGTACATGGGGAACAGGACTGTAAAATAAAGTGCTACCGAAAGTTCATATTGAGATTTCTGACTTTTGATTGCAGCATTGATATCTTGGCAAATCAAAGCACAGTTCAAATCATTGTTTAGATCTCTTCTAAAACTCTAGAGGAGACACATAAGATGTCAAAGGACCTTTATCTGTATTCTGCTTGTATTATTCCCTTTTGTTAGCTTTGGATAAAAAAAAAGTGTCAGCAAAATGAATAAATATGAATGTAAAGAGATTGAATTTCTGATTTGTCTTGCCTATACAATCAAATATAATGTAGCCCTTGAATAAAACCTTATTGAGAAGACATTTTCATATGTGTTTGGCAAGAAGGGCTGTGTTTAATCATTTCAAAATAACTTGGTCAAGATAATGGTGAGAAATACTGCATTGCAGAACTCTGACGTACAGTGCAGAGACTATTGGTGCCATTAATCAAGTTAATCCCACCAAACTGAGGTGAACCACTAGACACCAAACAAGAGAGCAAAAACACCCTCTGTTTGATGGTTAATGTAATCGCTATGCTGCCCTATCAATGTGACAGCAGGAGACACAAGAGGTCGGTTTTCTGTAATTTCTCTGTGGTTATCCTCGACTTGAACTTTTGTTTACTTACTCTGGATTTTTCTGTCTATACCGAGGGCTCTAAAATTTGTACACATGCCAATGTTGTGGAGTCACTTATAAACAACTATATACACCAGAAAAGCATTTGCACAGTCCTTCTGTTTCCATGGATCAGGTGTGAAACCACTGGAGGAATTTGTGTATCATTCATGGTTGAATATGAAATAGCATTTGCAGGACAGTTTACTTCAGCATATCAGTGTGAAATGGGACAAAATGTGATGTGGAACTTACTTTTGCTATTATCATTGTGAAAATGGCCACTACAGAATGATTCAAATGACATCAGCTGCAGAAGAAGCCATTCTTTTTTTATGAAAGACTATGGCAACAAATATTTAGATCTTTTATAATAGCATGCACCGATAAATTGTGCACAATATGTATAGTATAAGTATTAAGAAATATTTAGATTTTTTATGTTGACTAACATATATATATATATATATATATATATATATATATATATATATATATATATATATATATATATATATATTTAATGTGCAGCATGATTCAGAGGGAAGCGGCGCTGTTCATTTACATGCGTGCAGCTTATGATCTGGAGTTCAAGCAAATGCTGGAAAACTCATTTATGATTCAGCAAATGATTTAGTTTGCTAACTATTTTTTCTGCACCACATTTTCCACAGTTTCCAACACACAAATATTCTCTTATTAATATTCACACACTTGTTCACACATACCGTCCAGCCACACTCACAAACATCTAAATACTTAAACAGTCTCTTATTTACACAGTCACTCGGTATGTCAACTTTTCCATCGAATGGCCAGCCGGCCTCATTCAGTGAGAGGTGGTCAGTCTGAACTTAATTCAGATCATGTGGGCAGAAGGAGTGAGTGATATATACAGAGACAGGCAGTGAAAGACAGAAGAGAGCTCAACTCTAACCCTTGAAAGCAATCGGTTCAGTTTTCTTTTTTTGGATGATATCCTGAGCCCTCTGTGTTTGTTTGTCTGAGAGCATTAGAGTGCTGGTTTGTTTGTGTGTGTCAGAGAGGTGTAAAGTCTTCTCCTCCCTCTGCTCAGCTGGACAGGAACTCTGAGGCGTCTACACCAGGACTCCAGCTGTACAGCCCAAACGCCCTCGTATCATTCACACACACTCCATTTTACCTTTGCACGATCTGTATGAAATATACACAGGGTGTCTTATGTTGAGGGAAAACACAGGCCAGACGCTATTTACAGAATCATTATTGTTAAATGTTTGATTACGGCCCCTCTGGACATAAGCCGTGCATTTTTTTTTTTTTTTGTGTGTGTGTGTTTATATGAGCATCAGAGAATGTTTGGACTTTTTTTGTATCCATTGATTTTCTGATGTAAATCTGTAGGCAACAATTTTCACACATGTGCAATGAATGGCAAATCCTCTGTAGCTCAGAGAAACAAGGAATAGCTTTCGCAACACATTCAAAGGATTAGTTAATCCAAAAACAACTTGAGCTTGTGTTTGCCATACTGTGGAAGTGGATGATGATTTACACAGACAAGCTCCAAACAGAACCAAACGCACTATAGGTTGTCCTCATTTGCAGTCGATTTTTTGGTCAAGTGACATGCAGGAACATGTTTGTTGAAATTAATGTCTAAAAGGCACAATTTTTGAATTGAACTTACATTTCGGTATATGACACATAACAAAGCTTCAGAAGAATTTAAATATAACATAAATATACAAACTTGTATGATTATTTTTTGGACTTAAAAAAAAAAATGTTTTACAGCTTGGCTGCATAAATACTTTTATTCTTTGGAAAAGAGCAACTTGAACATTCTGCCTAATGTTTATTTTTTTATGTTTCACAGAAGGAAGAAAATAATACAGGGTGAGAATGACATGGTGAGTAAATTATAAGTATTTATCTTCTGTAATGTGACAATGTATTTAATTACATTGTCACATAATGTGATTTTGGGATTTGATTAAATGGGAAGGGGTGAAGCACATTAAGCAATTACCTTATTACTTAAAACTTTGGCTTCTCTGTCGCCATCTGTGGTTGAAACATAAAACTGCAAGTTACTTGCAAAGTTTTTTTTAAACTTCAGTTGTGCTTTCGCACTGCTTTTCAGCGAGAATGATTCAGATAGTTTTGCTGCCTGTTGTCACCATATCAGAGCAGATCTGTCATTCAACAGAATGAGACCCACTGACAATAAGGAAGTCCTTACAGCTAGAATAGAACAAGAATGAATGTAAACGTAAGCCTGAAATTTCCCTCCAAATCTGGACTGACCACCTAAAATATAAATTGAATGCAGTAACAGCCCTGAATTAGTTTTGTTGTTGTTGTTGTTGTTGTTGTTGTTTTTGTTGTTAGCATTTAGGTCATTTTTACCTAAACTAAAAGAAAATCATTTGAAGTACAGCTTTAATATTATTTTTATCTGTCAAACCTGCCTTAATTACAAGAAAAAAAATCATTTTGGAGGTATATAAAGTAGGACCTACTTTCTTTTCATTAAAATTTTAGCTACATTTGTGAATGTACAGTAATGTAATGAAAGATTGCATATGTAATGAAAGATTTTTTATCTTTTGAATAACATGCACTGTTGGTATTATTTAATGGACCAGGGCTAGCATTAAAGCTACACTGTGTGATATTTTCCCCCATCTAGCGGTGAAATTGTATGTGACTACCCAGTGAATATTAGTTTCTGTTCCTTTCAATTTTAACTCCTACGGTGGCCGTATTATTCCAATATTATCATGGCTTCCAGTTCGACTTCGTCCAATTGCGCCTTTAAAACTATCACCTGTGATCCGTCGCAGCACAGATTTATGTTACAAGGTAAACAATACTTTTTCACCATTGACGTGAGGAAAAGTAACGCAAGTTATACTAGAGGTCGTTTTGGCGTTATGCACAACCATGCTATGGTTAGACAAGCAACTATAAAACTTCGAATTTACACAAATAGGCTGAATTACCTGTCGAGAAGAAAGCAGGCAACTTCGGCGTCCGTTTTAAAATCTGTGCTCCTCATGAGCTCTTCTGTGCTCCTCATGAGCCCTCATGAGATCTGGGAAAAGTAACTCCAATATTGACTTTGGTCTTGCTGATTTGCCTGTCGCGTTGACGTTTTAATTCTCTCTTTCGCTTCCTTGGCGACTCTGCTTCATGTCCTCGAGAATAGGCGTGATCCTCCATCAGCAATCTTTCAAATCTGCCGGCAGTCGCGAGTAATCTCCCCCTCGCATTCGTCTGTGTCACTGAGTGTAAAGTGCGAAAGGCGAAGCTTGAATTTACAGGTATGTCCCTCTTTGGCTAATGTAGTTTCAAGATGGAGGGGCAACATGGCGACCGGCATTCGAACCCCTCACCCGTATGTACTTTCAATGGCAGATTGTAAACTTTCAAGAATACTTTATTACTTAAAAGAAGTAAATATACATTAATGAGCACATATATTTTTGAAAGATCTAAGTGTTTTTTGCTAAGAACTAAAAAAATTACACAGTGTAGCTTTAATTAACATTGACAATTTGTATCTAACGTTAACAATGAATATTAAATACTGTAACAAAAAAATATTTCTCAGAACATCAAGTAACATTTTTGTACCTTAAAATGATGTTTCCAAAATGGTTTCAGTGGTTCATCAAGTCATAACAGGGTGAAAGGCACTTCTGGATTCGCTTTGCAGCCCTATATCTGCTATAACCACACTATGCAAGTTTGCCAAACCGGGTCGCGTTTCTGTAGTTCGAATGAGACATAAGAAAACTACAAATTTGACTTGCTTTACGTCAAGCGTTACAATAGTCATTATTTAGTTTTTCTTCGTTTCTGATGTCGCAATACATCATACTTTCATGAAATCATGCAACATTCTCTACCTTGTCTGTGGACATCGTTCATTCAAAGCCGGTGCTGGATAAACAGCGAGCGTGCGTGCGACAGTAGGCTACGGGCGGCGAAATTATTTACGACAGCGGTAATGGACAATTCCGCTTCCAACCTGTAGGGCGACCGAAGAGGAAAAGTTCCATAGTGTTGCTTTAATAGGACCTTATTGTAAAGTTAATGATTTGTACAATGTTTGTTGGTGTACATTTATTTCTGTACAGCATGCCATGTATTTTCTCTTCTTGCCATCTCACACGCTTCACATTCCCAAGACCAGCTGTGGGTAACACAACTTCCTGTCTTGTGTGCTGAACGGTTTCTGTCCTCCCTGGCTCCTCGCCACACACTCCGACATCTCTTTGACCTGATGTTAATACTCATACTATATGATTACAGACACACTCCTCACGACCCCAAACACAAATGCTGTTAGTTTGTGTTTAAGAAACCTTTGAGACAGTCAAAGCTCTTTACGAAGCGGCTGAAAGGATGAGAGGAGCATTGAGCTTCACTATTCGCTCAATCATACTTGAGCTATAAAAATAAACTCCTCTGATATCTTCTCCCACAAGACTGGAAGGATTCTTGAGGGGATTCAGATTTGATATCTAACTACATAGAGCAGACAAACTTCTAGCATGCAGCTATAGCTATAGTTCGTGGCAACATCTGCATGACTAAATGAATGTGTAGTGTTTTTCTTTCCTAAGCTTCTGTATTTTCAATCAGTTTTAATTTCAGTCCTCCAATTTCCAGTGACGAACTTTGAACTGTTCAATGTTTGGTCTGTTTTTGAAAGAGTGTAATTACAATTTGATGAATTTCATTTCAACAGGATATCATTATATGTCAAACCCAGTTGTTCTTCATTCACCTCTCCTCCAGAAACATCATCTGCTCATTTGGCAATTGTGATGTCATGGCGAATAAAATGGAAAGCATGTCTGGCCCAGATCGAGCCTACGGTAAGTGAGAAAACGCAGGGGCAAGATACGGACAGGCGTATACAGTATGTGTGCGCACTGTTTCGGAGGTTTGCGTGCCAAGTGAATGCTCTGTGGTATCCAGAGTCCATGCATTTTTACAGGGCAAGCAAGTTTGAAATGGCGGATGTGTGAACTGGCATGCAATGAGAACAAAACGCCTGTATAAAATTACACACATGCTTGTGGCTGTGCCGAGATCCTCCGCAGCCTTGCCAGGCACTCTATAAGAGACGGAGCACAGAGAGGCTAGTGTGTGTGCGGGTCAGGTTTTACAAGTCAGGACCAACATGTACAGTAAACCTGAAATCATCTACATTGTGTAGACACGAGGAAAGCAGCTTTTTATGCCAAATCTAAACGCATAAAGGTAAATATTATAAAATTGGATATAATATTTGTGATTTGGAGTGTTATGTGGTGATATGGAGGATTTGAATCTGCAAGGTTTTGTACAATTTATATAGTAGCAGTTTATATAACAAGCCTAATTACTATTTGGTGATGTGTATTCCTTCCTCTGTTAAATGACGCATATAAATGACAGGGTTTAAGACTTTGGTTGTATCACCCACACCCACCCTTAAGCAGTTTAACTGAAAAGTTAATGGAAAGTCATGGCATAATACTTATACATAATACATAGAACTAGATAATACAAAATATATTTAGTCCCCGACTCTCCTATTGTGCAAACCAAAGGTAACTGTGGCAATGAATGAAAAACTTGCTGGCTTTACACTCAAAATACAATGTCAGTAATGAAGTAAATGTTACTACTTTGAAATTTGATTGATTTTATTTTATTTATAAAAGCAGTATGACATTTGCATTGTGTTGTTGGTCTGAATTTCAGCATAGCTATTATTATATTGTACAAACACGTCATACTGGACAAATGCATCATTTCTGTCCTGTCTCCTGCAAACACACACTCGTAGTCTACTAAAAAAAAAGGACACATTTATAAATCATATGCTTGTTTTCATCATGTGTATATTTTGAACAATGCAAGACCTGTCATATTCATGACTTAACATTTGAAATCTTGTCATCAATTATTGAGAAAGGCTGTATATTCTCTCTGTGCTCTCAGTGTTTTTTCCTTTGTGTACTCCTGTAGGTGTTTCATTATATATGGATGTACAGTCGACTTACACCCATCCTCTGTGGTTGCAGCAACAGTAAAACACGAGGCAGGGATCTGGCGAGAGAAAACAGTGAAATCAGTCCTTGTTTTTCCTCTACCGTTAAGAAAAACATAAGCATATGCATGGTAAGAGGAGGAATGAGACAGAAACATCCACCCTAAGCTGATCTGAAAAGTCCCTGTATTGTTGAGCGTTCTTCTTGTCAACACCTAGAATTGTAAACAGCAGAAAAGCATACTGTATGATTAATGTGTTGTGCTCACACATAGCAACGTAAATGACAGATTTGAGAGTGACAGAAAGGCACAGAGAAAGAGAACAAGCTAACACAAGTTCTCTAAACTTGAAACCAAAGAGAAAACATTGCTTTACTACCAGCATGCTTTCCTTTCAACAACAGATAAATGGACATCTGTATTAGTGTACTGAGCTTGAGTTGAACTGTAACGTAATCTCACTGTATATATATATATAGTATTCCACTGGTGCACAGCAGGGGGCTCAATCACAGCTCCCTCCTGAAACTGACCTCTGCAACTGCTCAGTGTACCAGTGGTCACGTGTATTCTGCCCTCTCCTGTTGAACTGCACAATTACACATTTTTGAATGCTTTCACTATAGCAGTAGGCTATTAATTCATATCACAATTCAAAAGTTTTGCATAAAGTGCAAAGAGGCAAATTATTTTTATGATGTCATGTTGACATGACATGCATGAAGACATGTTTGAGCTTCCGTTTACCTTAGATGTGCTTTATGTTTAGGCTACATAAAGACCAAATTTATATCTGCTATATGTAAAGTGATCGTGTCTTTTTAGAAGACTTGAACTAAACTGTTTGATTCATATTTTATTTTACGATGTCTTAATGAACGTTTTGAAAATGTTAATTAGATATAGGCCGAGCCTACTTTTCAATCAGTGTCAGCTCCACGAGCGGGCCCTGGGGGTCATAAAGTCAGAAAGGTTTGACATTAGGGAAAGTAAATGAAAGATGACGGGGTAAACTATCCCTTTAAAGTCAACAGGAAAATCAAAATGTACAATTCTTATTTTTATTTATTTTTATGCTTCTATAATGTGATGTAATCCTGCTCTATTAACTCCGTCTCTGTTATTCAAACGTCAACATGTTCTTCCTGAACATGTTGCTCACTGTGGAGTCCATCAGCAGTTGTGGGCGGGGTCTGTGCAAAGTGATGTCACATTGCATAGAAACTGCGTACGGCTTATTTTGAGACCTTGCTTATGATTTATGGGGATTAAAAAAAAGAGGAGTGGGTGGACTTTTACCATTATGGGTGGTTGTGTACACACACTGCCAACACAAATTTGTGTGAAAATGAATTTTGCATAATATAGGTCCCCTTTAATAATTGTAATTATTAACTCAAATTTCTTCTCTACTTTTATTGGTTCCTCCCCTGAATTGCATGTATGCTCAATCTCATTGTTTGTTGTATTTATTTTCTAGTATCTATTGAATCTCTGTATGAAGTGGGAAATAAACTGGGATCAGGATACTTTGGCAGCGTCTATGTAGGAACTCGGAAATCTGATGGCCAAAAGGTACATTGCTCTTACTGCTTCCACCAGACTTTTTGCCCCTTATTACCTTCTGTCTTTCAGTCTTTTGAGAACTGTGAGTCCTGACATTAAAATCAATCTCCACAGTTTTGATGAAGACTGTCATGTACACAAACTCTTAAGGGTATATGTGCTATGTCAGATAGTTTAATATGATGAGTTTACCTTCATTTTTCAGGTTGCCATCAAATTTATTGTGATGGAGCAGAGGGATAAGCTTGTTGTCTTTGTAAGTTGACAAGACTTTATTCTTTATGAAATTCTTTATTTAGAATTGTTTTATGAAAGTTACATTTGGTAATTGATAAATCTGCAGTATAAGATATAACTGAAATTGATAATCAAAGTCTATAAGCATTAGTTGTGATTAGACCGTGTAAAGTGCACTGCTTTTAATTTCCCTTACGCAGAGCCAACAACCCTTTTGTCAATCTCTTTTGTTTAGCCAGGGTATTGCAAACCTCAGAGTCTAGAGGTAGCCATGATGTTGTTAGTCCAAAAACTTCCAATCAGTGACTGTCATACAATTATATGACTGGTTTGTTGAGGCAGATCAATGCATCCTAGTAATGGAATATCCAGATCCCTGTGTTACATTACTTGATTTCATCGTACAAAATGGAGGTCAGGCCACTGAAACAGTAGCGAAAGAAATAATGCGGCAAGTTGCCACACAACACTGCACAGATCGTGGTGTCTTACATTTAAAAAATAGGCAGCAGTCATTCTGTCTTCAGGAAAAGTCAGCCCAGAAGATAAACGTGAGTTTGGCTTTTTGAATACAATTCACTGAGGACTTGTACAAATGAAATTTAAATAAGGGATGTTTGCTAAACAGTGGAAATTTATTGTTTACAGGAATAGATGAATTTGCTCCAAAGTTGGTGAAGAAAAAGTCTTGTGGTACCATTAACAGTGTATAGGCGATGTGCTCAAAGTGCTGGTGAAAGGCATTGATGTAAGGTAAGGTAAAGTTTGCCTGTCCAATGGTGAGACCATTAACAAGAACAAAATTCAAATTACATTGGTTAAAAAAACTCATACAACTAACTTTCCAAGAAGACGACGCAAGTGAAAGTAAAATTATTAGTGTATTATTTTAAATCAAGATGACAATTGAGCACAATGTTAAACATTGGGGAATGAAAATGATTTGTTTACAGATGTCACAATAACAACAACAAATGCAATGTCATGTTTACATTAACTACATAACCCAAAATCAGTTTTTGAGTGTCACATGGACATGACTAATATGCTCTCTTCGGAATACATTTACAGAATGCCAGGATCTTATTAGAAAATGTCAGGGAGATGCAAAGTCATGGACCACCTTACAGCACATCTTGGAACATGACTGGTTCAAAACTTGACATTTACATGAGAATTATTTTTATAGCAGCAGATAAAAATAGTTAAAATTTAGTTTTAATTAAAAAAATTTCAATTGTGAAATTAAATTGTAAAAAAAATTTTTTTTTTACATTTTAAAAAATAATGTATTGACCGGCAAGGAAAGATATTGTAAGAAGTACTGTTTCTTTTTTCAATGATATTCCACAGAAAAACATAATTTTCAGTGTTGTGCATTTTGCTTGAGACGGGTTCGTGTTTAAGAGCCGCTAACAAAGTAATCTTTATAATGTTCTCTCTCCTAAACTGTAAGCTAGTGCACGTCAGCATTATGTCTAAAGACTCAAGTAAAACTTAAGCTTATTGATGCAGCTCAGTCAGTCTGTCTGCTATTTTATCCCAACTGTTACTCCTGATCGGAGGCTTCCATAAATATTTTAAGTAACACTTAAGCTAAGTGTAATGGTGCAAAAATATTTAGTGCGTAAGTTGTAACTTAGTGCCCATTTACGTCAAAACTAAGCTAAGTTGTTACTTACGCACAGTTTGTGCAACCTGCCCCTGAGCTTCAAGAAAATGTATTGGACTGGAGTAGACTAAAGCAGGGGTGGCCAACTCTGGCCCTCAAGATCCACTTACCTGCAGAAATACGCCTGAACACGCAAATCAAGCAGTGGTTCTCAATTCCAGTCCTGATGCTCCACTGATCCAAAAAAAGAAAAAGAAAAGATTAGAAACAGGTGATTGGCTAAGCTCAAAAGAGAGAGAGAGAGACAGAGAGAGAGAGAGAGAGAGAGAGAGAGAGAATAAGGACCACAAAAACAGTGGAGTGGCTTTCAAATCATACATTTTTAATAAAAAACTAATTCTAGTGAGCCATGATTTAAAAAAATTAAATATATATATTTGTTCCAGTCTGCACAATTTCAAATGACCCCACTTCCAACATTCTGTCACAACAGTTTACATTTTAGAATGCTAATTTATAATCTCATGTTCTGTTTTTATTTTGAAAATAATTATATTTATTATAAGTATTATATTATATTTATAATTTTTATTCAAATTTCATTCAAACATGTTGAGCTGATTTCTGGACCAATGTGATTTCACTTTGGGTGTGGTTAAGAGTTAGAATTTCTAGTGTCTGGTTTGGACATGATGTAAATGCATTTATGGAACCTTTTTAAAGTATTTCTACCATATAATATATACAACACTATCTCACAACCAATTCGTACAAGTGCTAAAAGCTGGCTAATTCATACGATTTGTCTAAACCCCAGTGATGGGTAGGTTTAGGGGTGGGGTGAGGGGTTTGTACAAATTTGGCAACTCGTAAAATATGTACGATTTAGCAAAATTCGTTCGAATTGCTGTGAGATCAGGTTAAATATATATTAATAATAAAATTGGTCAAGGATTGAGTCATAAGGGATTCAATGTGCCTTCCAGCAAAGAAAGCTCCAGGGTTACATTTACTGCAAGACTTCTGTAAGTCAGTATTGATAAAAGCTTCAGGTACATTCCTGTTTCCAAGAACAAATGATGTGCCCTATGCACACACACTGTATTGTATGCCAGCAATTAAGAGTAATTCTACATTTCACTATAGGCTCTGAATTTATGATTTTTTTTATCTCTATAAACTTTAGAGGAGACAAATGTGAGAGATCCAGTCTAGCTAAACAGAAAAATCTGTTGTTGAGGTCTCTTCTGAAACTTTAAAGGAGACCATTGTAAGAGTTTTAGAGTTTTTGTCTCAGGAGACAAGTGTGAGAAGCAGAAGACTCGTGCAAAAGTCTAGTTGATGTTAATGTAACCTTGTTTCTGTCTAGGAGAAACTTTTGAGATGTTAGAGATCTTATTTTTGATTTTTCTTCCTTCTGGGTGGTCTCAATCTCATTCATCCACACCATTTCATTCAAACACAATATACATGCATTGTCATTGAAGATACATTTTAACTATAACCCTTGATGTTCTGAAATGTATAATGCTATTTAAAGGACAGTTTCAGTATTTACAATACTGAAGAAAAAACATTAACATGTTAAAATAAAATTGAAGACATCTGAAGACAGAGCTGATACCTAAATGAGACATCACCACCTAGTATCGTGAGCTTAGAGAAACCTCTGTCAGAGCACATCGACATCGAAGCATAACTGCACCTCAGATGGCGCGATTTCGAGTTCCAGCTAAAGGTCCTGTCCATTAAATGTGAAAAAACCCAATGTAATCTTAAAAAAAGAGAGAGAGAAAGAAAGAGCAACCAATAAAACCTTTTTATAATGTAGTCTAGAAAGAGATCACAGCAAGACAATAAAGAGATCTCCCGTGTTTCTCACAGCCTATTCTCATTTTGGACTCCTTTCTCGCAGGACTTTCTCATGTCTCAATTTTGTCTTATTTATCCTAAGGCATTTTAGAAGAAACTTCTGAGACACTGTTGATATTAATATAACAACTATGTCTCATGAGTAGAAAAAAGAAATCGCCGGTGCAACACAGATGTCTTCTTATTAATTAATTTATTCAAGGTGCATAACAATGACTAACGTTTCGATGTAAAATGACTTCTTCATCAGAGTCCTTGTTATGTCTCATGAGCTTAGAAAGAGAAACCTCTGAGCAATAAAATATTCCTAATAGAGTATTGAAAGAGATTAGAGCAAGAGAGTAAAGAGATGGTCTCAGTTTTCACCACATTCTCAGTTTTGACAAATTTTCTCTCAGATATTTTCCGTCTCATTTGTCTCTACTTTGTCTCAGAGAAACATCTGAGACACTTGATAATAAAATTAGAGATATATGAGAATCACAACTAAGTCTCCTGAGCTTTAGCAGGCAGTTGTGAATCACAGGTGTTTCATATATGAGATGAGGACATGACTGCAGCCGGTGAAGAGAATGAAACCAGGTAGACATTGACTATTCAATTTTACCTAACATTATTTTATTTATGCATATTGAAGAGGCCTTTTTGAAGGATATTGGTCAAATCTGATACTCAGACACTCTTTACACCTCTGCTCTTTTAAATCAGTTTTCACTGGAATTACTGGAATTGCCAATTGTTAAAAAGTAGGAAGTGTCCACATATGTTTGGTCATGCTGTATAGTGTGTATGCTGATTCAGTTGCAACTTCAGTGCAGCATTTGAAAGTTTTAGGCCAGCATAAAAGAGTATTATAATATCAGTTTGGCTATAAAACTGTATGGTAAAGGTTGTTGAAGAAATATCTTTCATGAATGCCATTTTAAACACTACCCAACAAACATATAATTTGCTCTAGTCTAGGGTGAGGAGAGGCTGCCTTTATTCTATGCTGGGGTAAATTGACTAATATGTAAATCATTTTATTTATTTATTTATTTATTTATTTACCTTTATTTTACCAGGAAGTCTCATTGAGATTAAAATCTATTTTACAAGAGAGATCTGGCCAAGGTAGCAGCCATACAGTTAGACAACATGTTAAAATACAACAAATACAAAATAAAAAGAAATATTAGAACATAGTATCCTCTCACACAAGCCTTCATTACCACTGTCTTTATGATGCCTTTAAATTCACCAATAGACACCAATTTGTCTAGTTTTAAATCTTTTTGCAAATGATTCCATGCCCAGGGGTCCATGATAGGAAAATTTTGTTTTCCCCAGTTCTGTAAAAATTCTAGGTACATTTAAAAGCGAACACTTTGAAGAGCGTAGCTGGTAACTGCCAGAACTAACACAAAGAAGAAGACAAAGATACGCTGGAAGTTTACCTAGCATTGCTTTAATTGTGAGGAATAAAATTAAACTCTGACGGGAATCCAACAGTATACAGTCTTTAATGATCCTTTGCTGTTAGAATATGACTGGAGGTGTTTTCCTGAGCACCAAATTTCTTGATTTATGGTGTGTAACTGAGATGCAGTTGGTTAACGGCGTAGCTGTCATTAGGCTGGACAGTCGTAAACATATATAGGAGAGCCGGAGAAATGAATTGAATGCAAGCCACGCATTTGCTTATCTGCATCATTTGTTCTTGCGGCGGCCAGGGATCTTGAAGGGCCCATAAATACGCAGTTGCTGGAAAGGTCATGATACAGCTATCCAAATAAGAGTAATGTTCTTGATGACATTACTGCAATGCTAAGTCCATTAATTTATATATGTGTGCGAATGTACAGTCTCTGCCAATTTATGGAGAAAAAGTGTGCCTTTCATCAGCTTCCAGACATGTGTTTTCAATGTACTTGAAAAAAGAGAGTACATGTGTACTTGTGCCAAAAGCAGCCTCTTTATTTGAGCAGCAAGACTGTCTGTAACAAAAGAGCTACTTTTACCTTTTGTTCAATTAATTGATTGATTAGGTTTTTGATCCTGTGAACGGTCTTCGTTGAATCATCGTGTTTGGCCCGATGCCATTTTTAAAGCAAACTTTGAGTAACTAAGAATTTAGAATGAATTATAAGCTACTGCAGAGGCACATTTGCCATGCTTTTAATTCTCAGACAACTATTAGTTAGAAAGATAAGTATTCTACAATATTTGCATTAGACCGAGAGGTTCACAGGATAAAAAAAGAGCCACTAATGACTGAATGCTTGGCATTGAGATATTCATTTCTCTGATAGGCCAATTTTTCTTTATTCGCAGAGCATCGTCTCCTCTTCGTGACTCGTCGCCTGCCCTGTGCCTGGCCTTAGGAAGACCGTTCCCTGCTGGGCTTGGTTCAATCCCTGCTGGCACATTACTGCTCTCACACAGCGCACACACCACCTGACAACCTCGTAAAGCCCATGCACTCAGGCAAAAGAGGGTTTGGACTGGAGGTTTACAAGTTTGGATGGAATTCTCGAGCATTGCGGGTCACTGGAGCATGAGGGAAGTACTGCTCATACCACCTCAGCTTTAATCAGGTCTAAAAGTCACATCAACCACAGATGTGCATTCCAAATGTGAAAATAATGAGGTGGACAGAACAGAAAAACTTTTTTTAACCTCTCTGAGGGAACCTTGGTGTGTTTTACTGGTTTACACTTAGACCATGCAGACCTTACATTGCTCAAAATCATTCGCATCTCATCATAACAATTACAGCACATTCAAAAGGGATGACACTGGGGGGTTAATCTCACAAAAACATATCCAGATAACATTTTCATCACAAAAGCTAATAAAAATATATAAAAATAAGTTTTCTAGACACCATTTAACGATTTTGAAATATTCCAAATATTTTCAATGCTGTTTCCCAAGATCGTCATAACTATAATACAGTATTTTAGTATTTCAAGGAAATACAAGATATCCATGTACTTTCTTCACTGAGTTCTCTGTTTGTCTGATGACAGTCAGAATGACAGTTGACAGATGTGAACGCGATAACTTATTGCTACGATGAACGCTACGGATATAGAAGAAGGTACATGGATTGTATTTCGTCTCTCATTTTTTGTTAATCTTGATTTTTCACAACTTGTGTGCTTTTTCTGGGCGAGACAGAGTGAACTGCATCGTTAACAGTCACACTGTACGTGTACACTGTATCAAATTATTTTCATGATTTATCACAAATTCTTTCTTTTGTCTATTGATTAAGTCAATCTCCTACATTGTTTTAACTCTAATTTTTAATTTCAATGAGCTCAATATTTTAAGGCAACCAGGTAACTTACTTTTTTAAGACAATATTTTGTTTTACAGTGTAGCATGTGCACTGAAGAACAATGGCCATGGTCTGGATTTCTGTCAAGATGTGCTTGTTTTGTTTTTCATTTTCATTTTTGAGTGTGCATGTTCTTGATAGGTTTTGTAAGGTAATAGAATCATATCAACATTCAATTTATGATTGTGTGATGTCACAACCAGAACTAAAAAGGTGACGTATTGAGCTCCTGGCAGTGATTCATGACAGCTGGCCGATGAGATAAGGCTAAAGCCTGACCAATATCCTATCGACTGAACGGTAGGAAACTCTGGCTTTACAGGAAGTGCTGATTTAGTATGGATCATTTAAACTCTGAAGTATGACTGTGCCTCAAGCATTCGAAATCAGAGAACATATGGCATGAATCAAACAGAAAGTAATGTACCCAAAGCAGGTAGTAGAAGGCAACAGGAGACGGGAAGTTTTTCTCTCTTGGTGAGAAGTCCAATAACTTCCAATAAAAAAAAAAAGACCAAACCATGGGGCATCATTCGGTGTGCTCGGGTTACATGTCAGCTCAGCGAGAGAGACATAGCATGTATGACAGGTGATTTCACAAAGCCATTTTTCAGAGAGATGTTTGTATGTGGGGGAAAGAGCGAAGGAGAGGTAGGGTTGAGGCCTCCTCTTTTCAGGGCCCCTCTGTAGATTCTCTTCTTTCATCTGTGCACCTGTTTCTTATTTCCTGGTCAGGCATGTGAGGGCTGCACAGTCAGAGTCGTCCAGCACGGCTGTCAGAATTCGTCAGGAGACGATCCCTCTGCCTTCCTCCAAGAGTGTGCCCAATATACTCTTAAAGGTAAAGTGTGTAATTTCCACGCCACTAATGGCACCAAAAAGAATAGCAACAAATAATGTTTTCAAACAAGTCTTCAACACTTCCGAAATCGCAGGCCCGTCTTCCACTGTTTGGACAAACACTGCATTAAGTCAATGTTGTTTTGGCTGCTCAAACAAACAGATGTAAAAGCCGGTAGTGTTGCTTAAGTAATGTGTAATGTTTCAATGTATCCTATCAGGTTAATGTGCAGAAACAACTTCTGCATAGAGTAAGAAAACCCGAAATGTGGAAACACTGTTAATGCATACTGTCAGAGTAAGTACTGCATTTGATGAAGAACTTACTTCTTGCCAGTTCATAAAATACATGTGTCGGACATACTCCAAAACGCAGCAGCTCGAGTTCTTACCAGAACCAGGAAGTATGACCATATTAGCCCAGTTCTGTTAACACTGCACTGGCTCCCTATTAAAGGGGTCATATAATGTCATTTTTGTACAAGCTAATATGATTCTTTAGGGTCTAAATTAAACGTTTGTAATATACTTTAATTAAAAATTCTCATTAGTATTGTAAGAAAACACTAATTTTACCTGGTGAAAAACAGCTCTGTTTTCAGCACTCCGTTTAAGTGCATGTGTCTTTAAATGACAATGAGCTTTGCTCACCCCGCCCCTCTGTTCTGTGCGTACACCGTTTGTAACACAATAACCATAACGCGACGTGTTGTTCATTATAAACATGGGATTATGAATTATATTGAGAACGTCATACATAGAAAACATGCTGTAATGTACCCTGAGTGTAAATAGCCGCATTCATCGTGAAGCGTGCAAGCGATTTGCAAAGATTAATATAAAGGTCAATAAAACGTTACACTCACTTCAGTTCTTCTGGAGGTGCAGCAGGAACACGAAGTTGGTACCGATCCTTTTTTTCAGGAGCAGCTTCTTAGCAAATAACCAGCTTTATACTGACCCTCGTTTGTAAAGCAGTCTGGTGAAATGATTCGCGCAAACATGAAAGCATTGACGTTGATCGTGGGGAATATTCCCTTCGAAAAAAAACTCAGCCACTGCGTCTTCAGCGGTTCGGATTTAGGAACATCAACATGACTGCTGTGTTCGTTATTGCACCGAAGAACAGAACACCACAATCGCTTAGACGCCATTCAGTGCTCCAGCTATCAACACTGAACACGCCGGTCGGCGCGGGCTATGATTGACAGCTCGCTCGCGAGGGCGGGTCTGTGTTGAAACGCTCCTGTCAATCAACCATCGTGGGAGGGGCGTCGATATTGTGACGTCACAAAATCGAACAGCTTGATTTGAGATGGGAGGAAACATATAAGAAGATAAAAAAAAAAACACTGGATGGATTTTTATCATTTTATGATGGTTGTGTACAGGCACTGCCAACACACATTTCAGTACAATCAACTTGTAAAAGTGCATGTACCATTACATGACCCCTTTAAACATCGTATACATTTTAAAATATTGCTGATTACTTACAAAGCACTAAATGGTTTAGCTCCGCAGTACTTGAGCGAGCTCTTAATGCATTATAGTCCTTCACATCTATTGCGATCTCAAAATTCCGACCAGTTGATAATACCTAGAATATCAAAATCAACTTCTGGCGGTAGATCCTTTTCCTATTTTGCATCAAAACTTTGGAACAGTCTTCCTAACATTGTCTGGGAAGCAGACACACTCTGTCAGTTTAAAGCTAGACTAAAAACACTCTCTTTGACCTAGCATACACATAACACATTATAGACTTTTATAATTCAATGTTAGGCTGCATAGATTAGGTCAGCCGGAACCGGGAACACTTTCCATAAATCCTGATGTACCTAACCCTTACATCATAAGAAGAATGGCGTCTACGCTAATATTAGTCTCTCTGTTTATCCCGAGGTTTACCGCAGTCTGCCCGATCCAGGCTGTATCCAGATCTGATGAAGGACCTGCGCCTGGACGCGACGACAGCGCAGTCCTGAAATGTCAACTAGGCTCTTCCCTGTGAAGGCCTCCCTCCCCTCCCCTTACCTACCTTACCTACCTTACCTACCTTACCTATCTTTACCTATCTACAGATAAAGCGTTGTTAGGATAATTCCGGTTCGCGTGGCTACGGAAGTGAATCAATCAAACTAACTTAAACTGGACAATAACTTTATTCTAGAGCTGCTATAAAGCCAAAACACTTTACTTTAATTTCCTATTATCATTGTAAAGCTGCTTTGGAACAATCTACATTGTTAAAAGCGCTATATAAATGAGGATGACTTGACTTGACTTGACTCCATCCGCCCTTGTCAAAACATTTAGCAGGAAACTAGGCATATTCGGATACTGCTGATTTCAAATGATAACACTTTACAAGCTCTGTAAAGTATTTTAACATTTTTAATGCATTTGTTAACTTGAATAATGAACAATACTTTTATGGCATTTATACATGATGGTTAATGTTAATGGTCACACTGTACTTTAGGGTCCAGTTCTCACTATTAACTAAATACTAACAACAACTTTTGCTTCAATAAACTCCTAATGACTGCTTATTAGTAAGGTAGTTGTTAAGTTTAGGTATTAGGTAGGATTAAGGGATGTAGATGTGGTCATGCAGAATAAGGCATTAATATGTGCTTTATAAGTATTAATAAACAGCCAATATCCTAGTAATATGCTAGCAACTTTAATAGTGAGAATTGGACTCTGTGTTACCATGTTCATTTCTTATACATTTTATTGGTAACACTTTACAACAAGGTGTCATTAGTTAAAGCTGCAGTCTGTAGTTTCTCCTTTTTGTCGCCATCTCTGTTAGAAATCTGCAATTGCAGTTATTCGCGGAATTATCAACTTTACGTGGGTTGTGCCTCGGCACGGCACAGCGTGGATGAATCCAATGTTTTGAGGAGAATATGCGGCTGTCAGTCACCGCGCCGGTGTGGATACTGTCATTCGGAAAATCACAGATTCTACTTTTTGGAAGTATGACCAACATAAGAATTTTCACCGGAAAATGTCATGTGAACAAATAAGTAAAGTCCACTTTTGTTCTGACCAACTAGAAAAAAAAAGCATTGCAGTAAATCATGCTGATTAAATCCAACGATTACTTATCATATCACGTCAAACCTTGCAAATTATACTTTCTTCTCAAATTGTTAATGTTAACAACATCAGCATTGCGTGACTACATGCCCTTCCGATATTTATCCTTGTTTACGCATGGGCCCGGTTGCAGTCTCTTTTTTTCTGTAGCCACTCCAAAGTCGAAGTCTTTTGCATTTTACAACAGGTGAATCTCCAGTTGTCACTGGTGATTGTCGTTTGAACCTTTCTGGATCCGCCATCAAATTGATACGTTTAATTATATCAAGTGCTGTGAGAAAAGGCTATAAATCTCCACCTCCAACATCCTCATATGCAACACAGCCTACTAGCCGAAACTCCTTCTTTATGTGTACAGATGTGACGTAATGACGCAACACAGCCTACTAGCCGAAACTCCTTCTTTATGTGTACAGATGTGACGTAATGACGCAACACAGCCTTCTAGCCGAAACTCCTTCTTTATGTGTACAGATGTGACGTAATGACGCAATACTTTTTTTTTTTTTGGCCGCATAAATTAACTTTAGTTAATGTGTTTAGTTAACTTTAGTTATGAACAAACATGAATCAACAATGATAATAGGCCTATATTTATAAGGAAACATAAGTGGAAAAGTCCTGTAAATATGTTGTTTGTTTTGAGTTGATGATAACTTATGCATTGACTAATTGTGACCCTGGATCACAAAACCAGTCTTATGTTGCACGGGTATATTTGTGGCAATAGCCAACAAAACATTGTATGGGTCAAAATTATAGATTTTTCTTTTATGCCAAAAATCATTAGGATATTAAGTAAAGATCATGTTCCATGAAGATATTTTGTAAATTTCCCACCTTAAATATATAAAACATTTATTTTTGTGAATGAATGCAGCACTATCGCAAATAGAAATGGACAACTTTAAAGGCGATTTTCTCAATATTTCGATTTTTCTGTACCCCCAGATTCCAGATTTTCAAATAGTTGTATCTTCTCGGCCAAATATTGTCCTATCCTAACAAACCATACATCCATGGAAAGATTAAGTATTCAGCTTTCAGATGATGTATAAATCTCAATTAAAAAAAAAATTACCCATAAGACTGGTTTTGTGGTCCAGGGTCACAATTTTAACAAACTGAACCGTAAACTTCCTATATTTGGTCTTAGAAATATTTTTTCTATGTAGGAAAAGTGTACCAACCAGAGCTCAACTCACACATATTAACACCCTTAGCCTCAGTTACTTAAGTGTCTCTCTCTCTCTGTCTCTCACACACACACACACACACACACACACACACACAGACACACATGCACACAGAACCAAAGACCTATCTCTTTCCTTTATCTTAAACCATGTTTAAGGAATTAATACTACAGCCATGTCCTCACATTTGTCCCCTTAGTGTTGCACCGAGGCCCCTGCTTCACCCTCTACCCCTATGCTCTCATCCCTCAACCGGCTCTCCCACACCCCCACAAACCCCCACTCAATCCAAGGCCTGACGTGGTACATCATCCACCCCCATCAGCACTGTGCAACCCACCTCATTTCCCTCTGCCCATCACACCCACCCCACATGTCTGGCTTTGATCACTGAGCTGCCGCTGTGGGACTGTGATGGGTGTAGAGGCCTGGATCTTTCCCCCTGGTTCCCCAAAGAGACCTCAGCCCAGCTGCTTCCTCTGCCTGCAGAATGATGGAAACGAGCAGGATCAGAGCGTTCAGTGCATCACTCACCAATTTGCTTAGAGCAGCGTTTGTTGAATTGATGTCTCCCGTGGTTATTGCATCATGCTGCTGTTAAATGCTTTGCACACAAGAGAATTTTAACTGGAATCAAGTGAAGTGATAAATATGCCATGTTTTGAACCTTGTAAATAAGCCTGTATTTTAGTCATTTTTCAAATGATTTTGGTCCGTCGTGTAATGTGAAATCTTTTTGTCTGTGTCATGCAAAGGCCAAATTTCTGAAAACGAGAGCAATTTTATTTGCACGTCATCAGAGAAGTCAAGAGGAAGGAGAAGATTAAAGATTATGTTTTATGTGATGATATACACAGATAATAAATTCTGCAGTATTCCATAAAAAATAAGAATTGTCAGTTTTGATTTCATGGTGACTTTAAGCACTTTAAATGAAAATAGAAAAAAAATATTATTCTAAAACACTAAACAATTTGGTAAAATCATTGAACAAATACGTAAAACATAGGCTAAGATTAAAAAAAAACTGTATGAATGTATGTGCTATACATTGTCCCATTTTGTGCAATTTTTAAAGTAAATGAAGAAAATGGTTAAAGTAACCTGATTGCATTGTTTTTTGCTGGTAAACCACATCGTTTTTGAGGTTTACCAGCTAAACCAGTCATGTTCCGGCTCTATTGTCAAAAACCTCCTTGATAAACCACAGCTGCTTCCTGTTAGAGAGAATGTGAAGTTTCTCCGGTGTTCTGCTTATATCACTCGTCTCCTCAGTGGGCCATTTCATCTAGCTCTCTGAAACTGGAAATGTAGCGAAACTGGGGTCTCATCAAAAGAGTACCAGTAAATACACACGAAACAGCGCAGGTGGGCTTCAGTACTGGTTAAGTGCTTTATTTGGCTCATGCAAGGTCACTGGCTCGGGTCTTTGTTAGATTGGACCACAGTCAGTGCATGAGTTTATTGCAGCTCACACTCCGCCATTAATGCTGAAACACATTGAACACACATTCTGTTCCCACACAGATGATCACACAGCACAGGAGACCAGCTGCAGATAAGCCCTGTTACAGGGGCTGTATTAGAACCACATGCTGATGGTATAAAGGACAGAAAAAGGCTGTGGGAGAGCATGACGACAGACACTGAGTGACTTAATATAGCTGATGAATGGAGTCACAAGAGTAGAAGCATAAAGCAACAGTTAATCATTTAAAATCACAGCAGGGATCTACTATCCACAAATCCATTAGACGATGCAACAGTCATTACAATGTGAAAATATGAGCAAATATAAGACTTGTCTTGAATTAGGCCTACTTTTATTGTATAGATAAATAATTTGATAAAGTCTTAATATCTTAAACACTTAAAATCAGTGTTCCTCCTGAGTAAATTCATCTCGTTTTAACAATTTTTAGGTTATTATTTTACTGGAAAACAAGTCAGAAAAGACTCAGGAAGTCATTGTTTGAATTTTCGCAATAAAACAAACTTTATTCAAGATTAATTTTAAAGATGTATTTTCTGAAAATAAGTCTTAATATCTTATGCCTTTTTTCAGGTAAATGTACTGTATAATTTTTTTTTTTACAAAAAAATCCAAAAAAAAAACCAGTGAACTATATATATGTAATTATATTTAAAGTCAGCATGAAATTGAAGTTGCCAAAATCTTTTCTTCCCTATTGTGACGTACATACGAGTGAAACGGCTTCTCCAACAAGAAAAAATGTAGGGCAGGACTTGATTTTATCCATTGGAAATTGATTGGATGGTTGTGGTTTGCTATTGCTGTGATGTCATGTGAGTGACAGGTTGATCCGCCCTCATGCCAGTAAACGCATCATCAGAGAAGATAAGAGATGTCATTACAAGAGGTAAGGGAAGTTATTTTAATTAAACATTACAAGGGTACATTATTTTTTTTAATTTTTTTTTTATATGTGCATGGATAAATCGTTTATAATAAATGCTGCAAAGTTCCATAAAAAAACCTTATTGTCAATTTTGATTTCATGGTGACTTCAAAGTTTTTTTTTTTTTTTTTACAAGACTTGTATAGTAGAAATGTTTGGCAATGAGTGTGAAACATTCCTAAAATTCCCATCCAATGCTTGTAAAATCAAAGAATTATCTAATTCTCCTCATATCTCCATTCACAGCCTGAAAGAGAACAGATGCAGAGGTCAAGCAAGGCCTGACACATGCTGAGAGTGACAGACAGACTTAACTAATTGGTCCAAACAGAAAAGGTGACCATTACACATGCATGAGTCTTTACACAGCCTGATGGGTTCACTTACAGAACCAGGATGAATGTGTTGTGAAGTTCAACCTACATGCCCTCACTCTCTCTCTCTCTCTCCCTCTTACACACACGTCTTTCTTCTCCCACCATTTCGTGTTAGTGTTTATGACCACACATGCTAAAATGCAGGGCCAAGTTCCACAGGGCAAAGCTGTGTGTTTTATATAGAAAACACTAAAAGCGAAAACAAGCCGAGATCACGAAGGAGAGCTTCGTGGAGGAGATGTGGAGGGTGTGCGTGTGAGAGTCTGGGCTCCTGCGGGTGTCCTGCAGAGATATCTTATACCTGCCAATCCTTCGCTGGCTTTTTTTTTACTTCTCGTGGTTTCTCCTGCCCAAACCCAAGACGTTTTACTGTTTTCTATTTTATTTTACTTACTGTTGACCTTTTTTCCTCCTCCAAGCCAACTTTTATGTGACATTATGGTTTTTCACAGTGCGGTTGTCTGAGTCTTGTTCTATGAGACAGATCGTTACGTTTTTTTGTTGCTGTTGTTTTGGTTTGTTGAGCAGAAAATGAGGTCATTTAGAAGTCATGACACAAAGTAGGTTTTAGCATTGTGTGGAGCACCATATCACTATTTCAAGTGAGGTGCTACGCCTTTAGACCAACAAAATCACAGAGGAACTTTATTAGGCATGAAGCCATTACAGGATAGTTCATGATCAACTTTGATGTTAAGGAGATTCCAGCTAATGTGAATTTACCAGTATTGTTGTGCCCTCTGCTGGTTAGTGAAACTAATTGCAGTTTCCACACTTTTTAAGATCATGATATCGATTCTCTCAAGTAAACTCAGCAAAAGGATATTGTATTTTAAAGATAGTTTTGTAAAATACAAATAAGCTTTATAGATCTTTATTGGAAATGGTTTAAACAATGTTTTCATGCTTGGTCAATGAACCATAAACAATTATTGCATATGCACCTTTGGATTTTTCTACATAGAAAAAAAAATTCAACTATTAAAAATGTAATGGTCTTAACCATTTTAATCACAAATCACTGGTCAGGAAATTAGCAAGAATTGCACAAACACTGTAGATAAAGCACAGAATAGCCTTCCCCAACTTGCAGACAGCTTTTTACAGGAAGAAGAGTTCCACTCGATGTTAATGGCTTTAAACAGTTCATGAGAAGTTGAAAAATGTCTCCAAGTTCGTTTGAGTTTAATATGTCCAAATATTCACTATAGGGCTCAAATCTGGACTCCGACCAGGCCCAAACATGAGCATGATGGACTTGCCTTTGCAGTTTGACCATTCTCTTTAGATGACAACTTTCATTTGTATTGAGAATTCCATTCTGCAATATTCCCCTGTACTCCAAAGCATTAAATGTTTTCACTGTGAAGTAGCTCATCAATCCCTGCAGCTAAAAAGGGTCCCACACAATGACATCTTCCTCCATGCTTTACTGTGGTATAGAGATGCATTTATTATTATATTCCTCAGCATATTTTTGAAGACACCGCTCTGGAGCATCACTATGCAACTCATGCTTCATTGTGATTCATCACTTCACACACACAACTTCCCATATTATGAAGCCAAAAACTTCATTCAGTCTTTAATGTTTTCTGATACATTTAGCTAATTTCCTGCACTGACAAAAATGTTATGTTGACTTTACTTAATTTTATTATGTCAAGGGGTTGCACAAAATAAATGTATCTAAATCCAGATATATATTTTTTAAGTTGAGTGTACTTATATTTTGTAAATTGGTTGTACTTATATTTATAAGTATTTTCAGATTAATTATATTAATAATTTTAGCTAAACTATTTTGAGTTGAATTTACTAATTTTTTTCAAGAATCAGCCTGTGAATCTCAACAATGGTGACAATTATAAAGCATGTTGCAGTGCATTCTGGGTGCCACCAATCAAAACTCATTCATGGCTCCCATCATGCATTGCTGCATGAATAAATAATGAGCTTATGATCAGAGGTGATCTGTTTGTCACCATTGCTGAGATTCATACGTTAATTCTTGATGTCTGTGTGTGCCTACTTAAAAAGAAAATGTTGAAGTTTTTTTATTGATTTGATCATTTGGATTTCATTGAAAAGGCTAAAAATATTATGCTGTACAAGGCCAGTACTGCTATAATTATAAAGTAAACCTAACTCAGAAATTGGGCTCTATATGAGTTCAGTGATTCAGGTCAAATGATTGTGAAATAATGATTATGTTAAATCACAACCAACACCATCAGATCACATTTTCTATTTGTTCATCTGGCTGTTAACTCAGGTACAGCAGCCAAACAAAATCTAAAGTTAACAGTTTAAGGGTAAAGAGCCCAACTAAAACACACACACTGATCCCCATAATGGTGACTTAAAATTACGGTTTTAACATTACGGTTTTCTCCTTCAGTGATTCTGCTTGTTAACAAGCAAAATGATGTCCAAAAGACGTCTTTTCAACGTCTTTGTCACAAAAGTCGGACGTTGAAAAGACGTCCACTGAGGAGCCAGAATTAAAGTTTTTATGACGTCTTTTTTTGACGTGGCCAATAATAAGTAAGATCAGCTGTTTTCAGCTTATTGATGATGATGCAATCATCACAAAAAAAGCATCTAATGTTGTCAGATGCTTTGGCATTCATAACCACCAACCTTGTGGAACTGCTATATTGGTTCCAAAAGCATTAAAATTATCACTTATTTGAAGGTGTATAAAAAGCATGTGCACATGATGTTTTGAACAAGTATATCATGTAAACACACAGACATCAAGATTTTGCATATGATTCACAACAATGGTGACAATAAAAAAATAAAAAAAAGCTTCATGCTGCAATGCATGATGGGTAGCTTTCATAGTACAAAACTCATCCTTAATTCCCAAGCTTTTTTGTTTTGACTGTCACCATTGTGAATCATATGCAAAATCTTGATGTCTGTGTGTTTACATGATACACTTTTTTACATGGTATTTACATGGTACAACATCATGTGCACATGCTTTTTATACACCTTCAAATAAGTGATAATTTTAATGCTTTTGGAACCAATATTGCAGTTCCACAAGGTTGGTGGTTATGAATGCCAAAGCATCTGACAACATTTTCCATACAATATTGCCAAAACCCCAATAAAAATAAAATTAAATAAAATTAAATATTCAACAAGCCAATTAGCATACTATTACAAATAGACAATTCTTCAAAATTATATTGATCAATCGAGTGGCTGCCGGGCAGCTCAAATGAGCTTTGCTGCAACAGATTTCCAGTAACTACTTTCACAGTTGCATTACTTCAGAGTTTTAGAGGATTTTCAGCAAACGTCCGCGTTACGTAAATCTGAACATTGAATCTGACCCTCCGCGCTTTCCATAGCTCCCAAAACAAATTTTAGAGCTGTCAACTTCAGTCGCGAGCTTTCACTTTACTTTCAGATATCAAAAGCCGACAAGGATTCTCCCTCAAACTTCTGCAGAATATCACACATTTCACGAAAAACACAGTGCAAAGTTTTGAAATTAGACTTATTGAACTTAAGCGAGCGTAACTACTGTTTTCTTTTAATGCTGTGTAGGGCGGTTTCAGTGTGATTTCGAGATAGATCTAGTAAATGCGTGAGTGAGGACATTTGTGTGAGCAAATTTCGCTTGTGAATTCCATTTAATTCACCATTTGATCTGAATTTAGTTACTGGAGTGGCTGTCACACCGTCTAAAATAATGGATTGAATAATGCTGATGGAGGAACAGCGCAGGTGCGTACTCGTTTCTGTTATAAACTGTGTCACTTTTTGAAGAAAAGTTCTTCTAAAAATGATCTTTCTGTCATTACTTGCTCTCCCTCTTGACGTTACAAACACGTATGCTGTTATTTTTCCACCAAGTTGAACACAAAATTGATTTTTGAAAGATGTTGATCTCTTTACGAATGCGTTTGTTCGTTCCAGCTCTGGAGAAGATGAGGGCTCTGGAGAGAAAGGTGTGCTCCACAGATGGCAGGGCTATTTCTGCGGTGTGACCCCAGAGAGACTGCTTCTGTCCAGGCCTGTGCTTCATGCTGCCCTGGGGAATTTACATGGACTTCTGCTGACAGAAGGTCAGATCTCTCTTGAAATGAGAATGAAACGACGAGTTACATACAGTTGTGGTCATAAGTTTACACGCACTTTGCAGAATCTGTAAAATGTTAATCATTAACAGAAATTGCTTCCTTTTTTAGTACTGCCTTGAATAAGCTATTTCACATATAGCAGATCCATAAGACCAAAAGAATAACTAAATCTATACAAACGTCCCATTTCAAAGTTATATTGATTCTTAGTACTATGTCATTGCCTGGATGATCCATGATTGTTTACCAGTCCTTTGTTTGTCCTGAGCATTTTAAGTACTATGAAATTAAACTTCAACTTATTCTTTTAATGGAATATTGCAGTATTTATTATAAATGATTTATCCATGGTTGTGCACATACTATTTTTTAATAATTCATGCATGCTTGTAAAATTTGATCAAAATAACTTCCTCTCCCTCTTGCATTGACATCTCTTCTCTTCTCTAAAGTGTTGAGACTCACGTGAGATCACAGTAATAGCAAACCACAACCATCCCACAATTCCTAAAATCAAGTTCCCTTCTGCCCTACTTTTTTTTCTGGTTTGAGAAGCCAGATCCTGCACATTCTTTGCATTTTCAGCATGTTCTTCATATTTTTTCAGCAGTCGCTGTATGATTTTGAGATACATTCTTTCACATCGAGGACAATTGATTGACTCATACATAACTATTATAAAAGGGTCAAACATTCTGACTGGTGCTCAATAAAGCTATGCAATAAGAGAAAACTTTTTGAATACAATGATCATAGCAAATTATTTTATTTTCAGAATTGCTTATTTTGTTTTCTGGGAAACATGCAAGTATTTTATTTAGTTTCTATAATCATATTTCATAGGATAAAATTAATCATGTATGTATATATATATATATATATATACTGTATTTCATAGGATAAAATTCATCATGTTTGTATATATATATTTCATAGGATAAAATTAATCATGTATATATATATATATATATATATACACACACACACATACATGTGTGTGTGTGTGTGTGTGTGTGTGTGTGTATATATATATTTATTTATTTATATATATATATATATATATATATTTTTTTTTTATTTTTATTTTTTATTATATAAAAAAAAAAATTAAATACAATTTTTTGCACTTTTAGGAATCTGACATTATGAAGGTTAGAACTGCTATTTCAAAAGGATTCTTAAATGCCCAAAAAATTGTGGATAGATAGAGATAAAGTTAAAAAGATTTCTCATGAAATCTTTTGGACACAGTCTAATTGTCAAACGTATTCCTCTCTCAGATGGGCAAGTGTATAGTTTTGGCGAGCAGCCGTGGAAACGAGTCAGTTCTCAGCCTGCCAGCCCTGTTTTAGAGAGCGCACTGAAGGAACAGCATGTGATCTCCGTGTCGGCGGGCAGCTATCACTCTTCTGCTGTAACAGTGGATGGCCTCGTCCACATGTGGGGGGAGAACTCCCATGGCCAGTGTGGTATCTCTGGAATGGAGCAGGTACCCAATCCCACTCCCGTCAGTGTGGTGGATGATGAGACCCATCCTCCACAACTGGTCCAAGTCCTAAACGTGGCCTGCGGAGCGCAGCACACTCTGGCCCTGTCAAGAAATCATGAGGTGTGGGCCTGGGGTAGTGGCTGCCAGCTGGGACTGGTTACCAGCGTATTCCCGGTATGGACACCCCAGAAGGTGGAGCATTTAGTGGGAAGATATGTGATTCAGATTGCTTGTGGTGGGTTCCACAGCCTGGCTCTGGTTCAGTTTCTTCCCTCCCCAGAGGCCAGTCAGCAAACTCGGGATAGATGTGGGCAGTGTAAGCAGAGCCTTTTCACCATGACTGAAAAGGATGACCATGTTATTATTTCCGATGAGCATTACTGTCCACTTGGAGTGGAACTGGCTGATTCTAAACAAGGTCGAAGATCAGGACAAAGTTCTCCAGCTGGGACACCAAAAACCAAAAACTCCTCGCCCGACTCCCAAGTATCCCCACTGACCTCGAATAACATTTTTGCAGGCCAGGGATCCTCATTCGGATCTCAGCAAAATACCACAAGCCAGGAGACTCAACTAGACCTTGCTGAATCTGAGGCTGGGCCTGTATGTCTGCGACGAACCAAAAGCACTCCCTACCCTGATAAGCAGGCTCTGAAAGACTACCTCAAAAGGATTTCGGACCAGACCCTCGCTGAGCAGGCCGAGTCCACCTCAGTAGGAGGTTCCCATCCTCCGAGCCGTCAGACATCTCTCACGTGTCCTTTCCGATCAGACCAAAGTGATGAGCTTACACTACGTCCCTCTTCACCGACACTGAGCAGACCTGATGGGATCACAGCTTCTGCCAGACAACGCAGTGCATCAGATACTGTCACTGACCGGAAACACTCTCTCAGTTTATTACCAATATTGGATTCCACTTCTGATGATTCTTCACTACACTCAAGTGTGGATGGAGGCATTTGCATCAGTGACCTTTTAATCAGCAGTGGATGTTTATTTGAGTCCTGTGAGGAGGGCGGAGACACTGCTTCAATGGACTTCTGTCCAGCCAATTCTCTGCAAAGTAAGAAGAGCATCAGTCTTATGGACATCACATTAGAGGACACTGAAGCACATGATCGCAGAGGGTCTTTACCGGGTTTCTCTCCAGGTAAACCTCATGGCTTTTTTTAAATATGTTTTTATAAAATGTTATATCACTGGCTATACCATTTTATTTATTCTACAATAAGTATGTTTACATGCACTAATTTCCGTCAATCCAAATGAATGCAGTTCGAATTCAGATTCAGAAAGTTCTGTTTATATAAACTCTAAACATTACATTCACATACAAGTTTACATGTGCATTATATGTATTCCAATAATGTCAGAAGAGCTTTTTATGAAATATTTAGTAAATATTCAGTCTCCTAAACTGACTAGTTTGTAAGATGTAAAAGAATACACGTTTTAAACAGCTTATTGCACACATAAGTTAAACGCTGTTCTAAACTAATGTGCTGCTGCATTGTAACACACACACACACACACTGTTATGATTCCAAAGAATCACCACAAAACAGGAGAGAATGAATGCATCTACATTGCTGAAATCTGCACTTTATTTCACATTATTCTTTAAATTAAGCCGAAGTTCGGCCATTCACAATTATCAGTATCAACGCGAAACATCAGGCACTGCCACGCCGAACCAGAGCAGAAGACACCCGCCAACAAGAAACCGACAGCTTTTGTAGGGAACGAAGAACCTGCGCACCGGTGCTCCAATTACACCGCAATCAGCCAGTCACCTGCAAACAATACAAACGTACACACACACACACACACACACACACACACAAAACAAGGAAGGACTGACAGGGACGTCACACACACACACACACACAGTGTAGCTCGCACATCACGTGTGGATCGCGCACACAGAAACATTCAGTAGCACAGAAATGTATTGTCAAAACTGTTCTGTGATTTATCAATAAAGTAGCTTAGAAACTGAAAAGTTCTAGCATATATTTCTTAGTAACTAAATCCCACAGCTTCACTATTACTAGAGAGACGCTGCCAGGTAGAATTAATTCACACGCAATCACTCTCTCACTAATGCATTCATTAAAATGTAATATTTAGATGATTTAGAATGATCAGAAATCTGTGAGGAATATAACGACCCAAAGACAAAATAACTGATCAAAATAAGCTGTTATGTAGGAGCAATAGCCTTGTGGGCAGCGCTGTGTCATATGCCATAGCTGTGCACAAGGCAACCTACGTTCGGGTCTCAGCTCGAGGTTCGGGCTAGTCGACCCATAATGTGTATACCGTATTTTGGAATCCAAATATTCAGATTCAAGCATTTACATGCTTACTTTTTTCTATTGATCAGATTATTTCAGGTCTGCACCACCCCTTCGAATCTGATCAAAATTTCCTTTGGATTGAGGATCGATTGAGGTGTTTATTTGAAGGCTTTTCAGTTTGATTGAGCCTTTAACTAATGGCTCAATAAACTGTTAGTAATTGGATTAATTACTAACTGATTATTTGGTTTCATGTAAACGTCGCTATAAAGTGCGTTGTCTTAATCAACCAATCACGGCTTTTTTTCTGATGGCCCAACTGTTGGGCCATTAGTTTAGAATTTCACTTTTCATTCAGAATTTCATAAAGCCAACATTTTTACAAGCTAATCATCACCAAAAAATTATAAATTTTTTTGTTTTGCATCACAGAAAATAACTTTTTAAATTTACAAGGCATAACAATTTTCAGTTGCAATGCAGCACTGGCCTAAAAGGCCTGAAACTCTGTCTCAGCGGCCAAGCTTATTGTCGAGGCCAGCCAACATAGTAAAGCATGTCCTGTCGAATACTACTTACTTTATGGAAACCCCCTTTTATGGGACCCATTTGCTTGCAAAAGAAATGAGTCATGGCTGACTGCACACAGGGTATTTCTACAATGGCATCTGTTACTGAAAGCTTTTATTTTGCATGATGCTGCATCAATGTTAATCGTAGTAACAAGACCACTGTTGAAACTCTTGAAACTATTAAAGTTACTTTAAAGGGACAGTTGACCCCAAAATAAACAATCTGTCATATTTACTCACCCTCATGTTGACCTAACCCTTAAAGAACTTCTTGTAGAAATTCTACTTATTTAAGATTTTTTTTTATTACACTGTCTTGTTGAATTGCAGTGTCGCCTTCTGACAGTCATCGAACCAACAATTTGAGAGCTGTAGTGGGTGCAGTGACAACAACTTCTACCTCAGAATCCAGAAATCTCCTTCCTTCCCTCTACACTGAGGTGTGGAGTTGGGGGAGGGGCCAGGAAGGTCAGCTAGGTCATGGAGACTATTTGCCCAGGTACAATAGAGCCCTCATAAACACATACGTGTTTAGTTTATGTTTAACCGCTGAATTCTTTGACCACAGTGCATGACTGGAAACATTTTTGTTTTCTCCTTGCAGGTTACAGCCTCTCTGCATTAAGAGTTTAAGTAAAAAGGAAGTTGTCAAGATCACAGCTGGAGCAAATCACTCCTTGGCACTGACAGCTCAGTGTCAGGTAAGGAGGGACTTCAGAATATTTCTCCATTTGATTCTGCAGAATTCTTTCCAAAGAGTTTTAAGCCTTGAACCGAACCTAATGTTTGATTCATAGCAAAAATGTATATACATGAAAAAAGATGCAAGGTACAAGACTGTATATTTATGAGGATATTCTTTTTTTATCCCATAAAGCATTGCGAATTTTAATGTATGATTTTCTTATCAGAAATCTTGCTTTATACAAACTTTAAGTAGGTAGCTACTAGCTAACGTTACCTTACCAGCTTTCAGATCCCAACACAATCCTGCTTGTCATTGCCATTGTTATGATAACAGCGACTTCTGTTATTGGTGGATTTTGATTCATTTTTGTGGACAGTGTAGTAGTGCATCTAGAATTTGGCTGTTAAAGTTGCTTATGCTTAAACACCTTGGTGCTTTTGGAAGGTCCTTTTTTGAAAAGTTTAAACCAGTGTTATTTTAGTATTATATATATATATATATATATATACACTACTATAGTATTTTGAAGTTGTTTTTATTTTTTAGTACTAAAAAACTACCTTTTTTTGGGTCATTTTTATTATTATTATTATTAAATGTCTTTATAGCTTAAATTTCTTTAGGTTTAAGTTTTTCATCGGATGTTTATATTTCATTTCATTTGATTTTTATTTCAATTACTGATATGCTTTTTAATAGTTCTAGTTAACAATAACAACACTGGTTTAAAATTATTTGTCTGTTTATATTTTTAATGGGATCTTTTTTTTCTAGATCCCTCCACAGTTTGTTTTTCACCTTTTCTTAATAACAATCAGTGTGTATTTCTCCTCTCTCACAGGTTTATTCCTGGGGAAGTGACAAATTTGGGCAGCTGGGTCATATAAATGCTCCCTGCACAGTTCCTAATCTCACCATGGTATACATCCTTTAATTTTTTCATGATGTGCAGTCACCTTTTCTGCAAGCCTTCCCTTTTAAGGCATTCCTTTCCTTGTATAAAAATGAATGTGCAGTTGTGCATGTGTCGATAGATCTCTGACGGTATCCGTGTGTGGGACGTGGCAGCAGGGCAAACGCACACTTTGCTGCTGGCTGATGGAGACTGTTATCAGCCCATTCTCTACTACAGCGGAGAGCAGGTGCTGGAGAACACTGACAGCGCTCATCCCCTCTCCGGGACCTACACCCAGACGCCCACCCTTCTGCCCTTCTGCATGAATGTTCGTATACATTGTTTTAACAGTTAATTATTTTTACAATTAATTATTTTTGCTGTAGATAGGCTGTTAGTAAAATGACAATAAACTCTTAAATTAGTTTGATTCCATTCTTCTTCAGTGAAGATTGTTATGCATACAGTACATCATTACAATACAAAACATCATACATCAAAACATCGTACACCATTAAAATACATAATCAGTGACAAAGAAGAAGAAAAAAATATGAATGATAAAAATGCAATAAAAAATAATAACATATAAAAAATTTGCTAAAACAAAGTAGACTTTCCACACTATGGGCCAGATTTACTAACAGCTTGCGCCAGCGCAAACCTTTAGGCGTTAAAAAACTACTGTCAGGATTTACTAAAGACACAGTCAAAAATGAATGCTGAAAAGGCGTGGACACAGTTATTTTTGCGGCTGACATCATTGCTTATGCATTTGTAGGGGTTTCCCTTGAAGACACTAAATTTATGGGAGGAGAGTATTTAAATGAATCACGCAAGGTGATTTACTAAGGTTTCGACTCGTCAATTTACTGGTATTTGCGCCATTATTCAACACCCAAAAAAACACTTCTTAAACCAGACGCTAATTTGCGCTGCTTTTGGTAGATTGCAATTGCGTTGGTCATTGTGAAAATTTGTGTGTCATAAGTATATCATGCACAAAACTTTCCACTCTCATCTGTGCTTTTTTGGAATTGCGCTCTAATGCTAATTTGCCCTGTTTAGTAAATCTTGCCCTATATATATATTCTAAAAACATGAATTTAATTGCACTTGAATACATACTTTTGCTAGCAAGTATCAGTGATTGGTTTATGTATAATATTACTGGAAGGAAATTGTGTTAGTTTTAATGTTTGTGATTAATTGTTTAATGTAAAGCATCAGTTTATTCTAACTTTGCTGAATCCTTTGTGAAGATTGGTTATGTGAGCAGAGTGTTTGGGGGAGGACTGAATTGTTTGGCCTTGGCCGATCAGAACGCAATGGGTTTCATAGCGACAGTCCACGAGCTTGCTTCGGCAGAGAGGAAGTTCTACTGCATCCTCAGCAAGGTGAAGACCCAAATCCTGAGCCCCCTGCTAGCTCGTGGTATGTAACGGATTCTTTTTTACTCATTGCACTTTTCGTTTCGATCTTGTGGATTGTTATAGGGTTTTATAATTGGATATTGATTGTATCTGCTCTCTTGTAATGTAGCGAGTTTGGCCTCGTCTCTGGGTCAGTCCTCCATGTTGCTGTTTCAAGAGATGGCTAGTAGTTTTAGCAAGCTTTGCCATCTGACAGGACAGCACTCAGTATCCCTCACCAACTTCCTGCAGCAAGGCAAAGCCATCAAAACACTGGTCTTGATCAAGAACACAGCCATTTTCATTGACATCTATAAAGAGCAAGTATACTATTCATACTCAAAAAGAGAACAGCATCTTTTATATTTTAAAATCTCTATAATAACACCAAAGATGATTTTTATCCTCAGGTACAGCGATCCAGTGGGAAACTTTCTTGTTATGGGAGGATTCCAGTCATTGCTGAAACCCTCACAGTGCGTTGTCATATCTGAGCCAGCGTACTCATTAACATATCATGATAATATATACGCTATCATTAATTATCTGAGG